>NC_135807.1:89879374-90183190 GCF_964213995.1 Mustelus asterias | reverse complement strand
TATACATTCCTCCCGGGTGTAAATGTTAGATCAAAAACAAATTCACTCTCACCTATTGAGGTTTTCATGAGTGTGAATATCTTCAGCAGAGCACGCTTTTGTGAACTCTTGCTCTCTCGGTCACAATATTGCTGATGCCGTAGCTTTCCAGAATTCTTTTTAAACCAATCAATCAATAGCATCCTGATTCACAGTTTGACCAGTTCTTGTAAAACACATATCCCCTTAGTGTCTCTGAGCTGTTCACACAGTTTTCCGGCTTTCAGACCTTTTTAGCCAGCTCACACAGTACCTCCTTGAGTTCCAGTGTCCTTTAAGATGCTCAAGAGCCTCCCAAAGTGGCCAAGCCTGAGTCATATGTTGAAACACAAGCTTAGCTCACATTTCATGCAAAACTTCATCTTGAAAGAAGAGATGAAGCTTCTTATTGGAAAAGCTGCTTAGAACATTGTGAAGCGACTATTACCGCTTAAAGTGCCAGTGCTCATTAAGGATGCTGCATAGCATTTGGGTGCCTAGTGCTTGGCCGAATGAGCACTTTCTCTTCACAGTGACTAGCTGATTCGGGATAATTAAGTGAAGGCAGAGATTTTGAGCATGACTGAAAGGAATATCACATTTTATTGTTCACTTGCTGCCGAAGGTTTTGAAGGGACTTTTGAAACACATCGAGAGACTTACTGGAATACTTGGTCCAAATTTCACAAACGTTCTATTTACATTTATTCCAGAAATTCTCTGAAGTAGGAGGGTGAAATTTCACTTGGTAATTTTGGGTGCTACAACGTCTCTTCAGCATCCGAAACGACATCTGCAGCACATACACAGACCTCTAATATGAAGTAAGCATGCGTCTTACATCTGTCAACGGTTATATGGAACAGGCAGATCATGTTGTACAACATTGATTTGACATCTGAGTTATCAATTTGGAGCTCTGTTCTTCAGCACTTAACCTAACACCATGAAGGGGACCCACCATCAGTGCTATTTTAGGGGATCATCAACTTTTTATGAGTTTAGTGACCTAATTATTTCTTTTGCTTGTTGCTGCAATTCTATACATTGTTATGCTTTTCTATCCTTGTTAAAAGCTTCAATGGAGTGATCTGACTGATATGGAAATACTTTTACAGTGATTATAGGCATGTGCGCAGGGCTGTTGCTTCCAGTATGAGTGAAATAGTAAATGTTCCTCCTGGCATTAAGCTTGACCATGAGAATGAGCTATGGTCATGCAGAACAGGGCAAACTGCGAGAAACGTAAAGGCAAAGTAATGCAGAGGAGGAGATAAAACTGTCAGCGGGAGGCTATTTCTGTAGAGGATCTTTAGCTAGCAGAACTATTGAAGAAAAGTTTGAATGAGTGCTGTGATGCTCAGGAAGACCCTTTGCATATTAGCATGCACAGATAAGTTGCCAAGGGTCAGAGCTTCTATTACCATAGTTGAGTGGATGCTGCTTGTGTTGTAATAGAAACTGAGCACAGTAAGGAGTCTCACAACACCAGGTTAAAGTCCAACCTGAAACTGAGACACAGCTATGCGGTACTTCATCATGGTTGGCTCCACTGATGTGATGCTAGTGGGGGTCATCCATTTGAAAGTTCTTTGCCAAGTTGGTGTGAGACTTATCCATGCACCTTGATATTGAATGCTGGTTTTCTGACAGTTTTTCCAGCATACTGAACATTTGGTTATATTTATTCAACAGCTTTCTCCTGTAGCCTGGCCCATCAAAGCCATCATTTGACTCCTCAGCAGCAGAATAGTTTACAACCTCGCACTGCAGCAAGCCAGCAGCTGTGTTCCCTTCATCCCCCACTCTGGTAGTAGAGCACTGCAGCCAGGTCCCTTACCATGTGCAGGTTCCCACCTCTGTCCTATCCTCTAAGTGTCAGTATCTGAGCTAGGAGCTGTGGTCATGAAATCGAGTGACAATGTGTCTTGATCAAAAGCAGCAAAGGCTGGGAATCTCACCCGATCTGACAGCATCTGAGGAGATAGAATAGAGTTAACATTTTGATTCTGAATGATCCTTTGTCAGAGCTGAAGACAAAGAAAATAGAATGAGATTTATATTCTAAGTGAGGGTGGGGAGAAAGGGGTGACAGCATGTCTTAAGCTTCATAATTTTTTACTCTGTCTTCACTGTGTGGGAAGCTTGCTGTTCTTGTTAATTGGAAAGGAAAATGACATAAAGCTGAGGTGTAGTGAGGGAAGAGGAGAAAGTAGGAAATACATGTTGGATTTATTCTCCATTGGCTGTCACTGGCAAAACCAGCATTTGCTGTCTACTTTTGATTGCACTTTAGAAGGTAGTTTTGAGTCAGTATCTTGAACCGCTGCAGGCCATCTGGTGTAGTTACACCCAAGGTTCTTATAGTAAGGGTGTTCCAAGTTTTAGATCCAGCAACAGTGAAGGAATGAAGATATAATTCCAAGTCAGAATGACATGTAGGTTGGAGGGGAAATTGCAGGTGTTAATGTTCCCAAGTGTCTGCTGTCCTTGTTGTTTGAGGTTTATGTTTAAGTTTAAGAGGTAGTAGAGATTTGGAAGGTGTTGTCAAGGGAAGCTTAGAGAGTATATCTTGTCAACAGTCACTCTGCATCATTGGTGGATGGGATGCCAAGTAAACAGGGCAGCAGAATGAAGGCAATACGAAGAAGACATTGTGCAGGATATATGTAGCAGAGTTTTGAGAAAAGCAGTTTATGGAGGGTACAGTGTTAGACACCAGAAAGGAGAGCAACTATGAAGGAAATAGCTGAATAATTTTGACGCGGATGGTCCACCTAAGCACTTGGTTGAAATGCATCTCATTCTGGTTAAACTTCTGGAACATTCCCCTTTACTTAAACTGTGATGCCTTTTGATAAATTTATCTAATCATTTTTTTATTTCCAAAATTTTACACCATCCTGTCTGGTACATTACCTGCATTATTCAACTTTTATATGTTTATGTCAGAATGTGATGTATTTCTCTCATGAACTATCTAAATCTTCTTGATAAATCTTTGCTGCAAGTTTCATTCAGAGCGTGATTGCCTGTTTTATGTTTTTTTGAAGATGTATTATAGCTTTTGAAAATTCAAAGAAGTGTTAGGTAATTTTTAAAGTATTCCATCTGTTCGTACAGATGGCAAGAAAAGGGGAAACAGTGGCCGCGATTCTCCCATTGCGATTGGCAAATTTTTTGTCGGGTCGCAGTAGGTGATGTGCGTCTCCGGCCTTGAGCAGGGATTTGCACGTGTGCCAGGAACGCATGCACATCTCCCTGGGCCAGTGAACAGTCGCTGGTCAGACCACGCTGGAAACCGGCGGGAAGGGAGGTAAGTCATTTGAATCTTTGTTTTAATATATTTTAAATATGTATATTAGTTCATTATCGGGACCTTTGAGGTCCCGATTGGATCCCCCACCCCACAGGGAGTACTTCATTCTGGCGAGGTTCAGACTAGCTCCCCACGCACGGGGAACTAGCGGGAGACCCCGCCGGAATAAAAAGGGGGGCAATTCGGGCACCCCCAGGGGGTTTGGCGGCAGGGGGGTGGTGGGTGCCCCCTGGGCATGGGCACCCTGGCAGTGCCAGCCCATGCCCCAGGGGCAACTTGCCTCTGCCCACAAGGCATCGGGCAGTGCCACAGGGACGGGGACTGTTGAGGGAAGGGCCTAGAGGTGATCAGTGGGGTGGGCGGGTCCCGTTGCCACTCTGCAGACAGGATCAGTCTGGGATGGAGGGAGGGCAGCGATTGGGGTGGGCTGGGGGGGGGGGGGGGGGGGGGGCGTCTGCCGGGGCGGCCTGCCTCTCGGGGGCGTCTGACCCTGGCCGGGGGGGGGGGGGTCAGTTGGGGGGGGGGCTGGTCTGCCGGAGTGAGGGGGTGGGGGGATCGCCACTGCTGGGGGGTGGGGCCTGGACATCTGGGCACTCCTGGACAGTTGGCCGGGGGGGGGGGGAGGGGGTTGCGGAGGTGGCAGTCAGGACTGGCCTGGGAATTGCTGTCGGGGCCGCGATTGGGCTATGGGTGGGGGGCTGGAGGGGCAGCACTGCGGTGGTCCCGGGCGGGCCAGCAAAAGGGGAGTCTGATAAATCGGGGCCACTGCGCATGCGCAGAACTCCAGAACTGTTTAACTCCGGCGTGAATAGGCCATGCCCCCCTGGATTTTTAATGAGATTTACGACTGGGACCTCTGCAGTGCACAGAGTGTGGGAGATTCAGGTGAGAAGCTGAACTGATAGAACAGTCGTGATTTAGAACAGTTCTCCCACCAATTCAGCACTTTTGGGAGAATTGCAGCCAGTGTTCCTGAAGTGTCTGTAAATATGCAAGCAGGTGTATAGAATTGCTAGTGTGATCACATCTTAATCTCCCTCCTTCCTTTTAGATAATTCCTGGAGTCCTTTAGCATGACTAAGTTTAGTAAAGTGTTGTAAGATAAATTAGAATTGCACTCCCCTGTACTTCCTTTGCATGGTTGTGTTCATCATCTTACTACTTATTTCCTGAACCTTCTCTCTTTTTAATGGTGTATTATTTTTATGTGACTAACATGTAATAATAACATTCTTTATGGCCTTAACTTGGAGGAGTTAGTTCACAGTTGTAGGGATTCAGTGTGAACCATGAAAATGAATAAAGAATTGGTTGAGAACAAGAAATACCCCTTATCGAGGTTATAGGATTTAGGATTTAGGAGTAGCAGTAGGTCATTTGACCCTTTGAACCTGCTACACCATTGAATAAGATTACGGTTGATCTGGTTGTAGTCTATATAGGAGCATAAAACTTCAGTTATTATGAGTGAGGAACCCAGAACTCGGTGCTGGGACCACTAGTAATTGGATTTGTGGAATTTGCAGTGCCCTCCAGGTCTTGACCCTCCAGAGGATGCCTGCCGAGGGCATCACAAGTCATGGGATGCGGAAGACAGCAGGTCACCTCCACCTCTGATGTGCATCCTGGGGTGTCACCTGGATGTCGCGCTAGGCCACGCAAGATTAAGAAGCTTGAGGAGCACCGAGTGGGCACGGGAAAAGGCAAACATCATTGTTCTGGATAGGGTAACTGGCACTGTAAATATTCAGCATTAACGAATATGCATCTCAAGGTGAAACTCCTCTGTCTTGGTCCCATTTCTCACAGGGATTTTATCTTCCCATCTGTACTCAGAAACTCCTCTTGGCCCTCAAAGCAATGCCAACAGTGAGGGCCATTGAGACTCATGGAGACAGACATTCTGGAGTGATAATCTCATCATTCAGTGAATCCTAGGCCTCGCACCACCTCCCCCCCCCGCCCCTCCCCTCCATGAAGCATTGGGCCAAACGATGGTGCCTCTGACCCTCACTCAGACATGAGCCCAGGGGTCTGTGAGCAGTCAGAAGCCAGGCAGGCATCAGACTTAGGTAGCACCAGAGTAGCATCACAGCTTGACTCTTAACAAGTTGTCATTATGGCTAATCTGGTTGTGGTCTCAGATAGGAGCATGAAACTTTGGTTATAATGAGTGAGCTACCCTCCTGTCTTGACAATTCATTCACTGACATAACCACCTAGGCCCATCACCCTGGTGTAATGTCAGTGTGACCTTCAGAGGAGGGAAGGTGGAAGTGCCAAGCCACTTAATCGGAGTATCTGGTAGCATACAGGGCCTCTCTGTTATTCCTGGCATACTGGACACTTTCCACCTCCTGTTCTCCGTCCTCTGGGTCCTCTTAGGGCTTTTCCTCTGCTCCCTCCTGGTCCACCTCCTCACCAGAGGAATACGAATGGTCCTCCTCCTCCAGAATGTCACCCCACTGGTATGCAGGGTTGTGGAGGGTAGAGCAGACCACCACGATGAGGGAGACCCTCTGGGAACTGAACTGAAAAGCACTGTAAGAGTTTTAACAACACCAGGTTAAAGTCAAATACAGGTTTATTTGGTAGCAAATGCCATTAGCTTTCGGAGCCCTGCTTCTTCGTCAGATGGAGTGGATATCTGCTCACAAACAAGGCACACAGAGACACAAAATCAAGTTACAGAATACTGATTAGAATGCAAATCTTTACAGCTAATCAAGTCTTAAAGATACAGACAATGTGAGTGGAGGGATAAAGAAATGTGTATTGTCTCCAGACAGGACAGCCAGTGAGATTCTGCAAATCCAGGAGGCAAGCTGTGGGATGGTACCGATAGTGTGACATGAACCCAAGATCCTGGTTGAGGCCGTCCTCATGTGTGCGGAACTTGGCTATCAGTTTCTGCTCAGCGACTCTGCGCTGTCGTGTGCTGTGAAGGCCGCCTTGGAGAACGCTTACCCAAAGCTGAATGCCTGAAAAGCACTGCCAGAGCGGTAGAGGCAATGCAACCGCATATTGAGCATGTCAATTCAGCGCTCAATGACAGATCAGGTGACAGCGAGGACCTCATTGTAGCAGGTCTTAGTTTAGTTTTTATTTATTTATTATCACAAGTAGGCTTATGTTAACACTGCAATGAAGTTATTGTGAAAATCCCCTCGTCGCCACACTCCAGTGCTTGTTCGGGGACACTGAGGGAGAATTTCGCATGGCCAATGCACCAAACCGGCACGTCTTTTGGACTATGGGAGGAAACCGGAGCATCCGGAGGAAACCCACACAGACACAGGGGGAACGTGCAGACTCCACACAGACATGCACCCAAGCCGGGAATCGAACCTGGGTCCCTGGCGCTGTGAGGCAGCAGTGCTAACCACTGTGCCAGTGTGCCGCCCCGTCTTCACCCCAGGCTCAGGCCTCCGAACTGGCATCATTAACCAATGCCCTCAGTGAGTCACCCTTGCCCCCCATCAGCCATCCCAGCAGCCTGGGGTGGTCATCAAAGACCCTGGGGATATCCAAGTGATGAATATGTAATGCTATCATACTCAATTCACCTGGGCAGTCACTATAACGTGTAGCCCGATGGGGAATCAGATGTTAACCTTCTCCCCCAACCTCAGAATGTCTGTGCACCTTCTCTCTCTAAGTGACGCACGGCCATCCAGCTGGCATGTTTCAGTCATGGGAGTCCCTCCCACCCAGATACAGACCCCTGGCATGCAAGAATTAGACATTATGGTGCACATTGTTGGAAGTTTATGCAGTGTGATGAGTTGGTTAATATCTGACAAGCTCTCTTGATTGAGGCAACTGCTGCCAGACATGATGCTTGTAGCTGTTGGTGGGGCCTGGGATGGAATGTCAAAAATAAATCACAGAGCCTTATAAGCAGACGGAGAGCAGTGCAGCCAATACAACATTAGCGGGCTTTGCAATTTGCATCAAAGACAGTCCTTCAGCAGTCTGTGAGAATACTCATCACACGAGCCCCAATCCAGCAGTTTACCCCAACCTGAAGTCCTCCAGCTGCACCAAGATCTGCACCCCTCCCAATCCCCTGTACCCTTGAAGGCCCCCCACCCTTCCCAGGACCATGGCAGCGGCTGACTTGCCCTTTTGCACCCTGGAGGTACCCACCTCTTCGCTCGCCCCCACAACCCATGGCATCTGGACCACACTTCGAGGGACCAGTAGTGACTGGTGCCCTTGTGATTTCTCGCTGAGGGGGTGGGAGCATTCCAGGAGAGGGCATGATCGCATGCCAAACTTGCTAATGAGATTGAAATCACGTCAATCTCATGCTAATCAGCCTCGAACTCTTCCAGGGCGAGATCGGCTTTGTGCCAGCAGAAACAGACCAGGAAGATCGCAAGCTGATTGATGCCGTGGCAAAACCAATCTTTGGGCCCACACACCCTTTTCCCAGCTTAGCTCCAGGTGCAACGCGGCCGGAAAATCATGACCCGTGTCTTCCCAGGAATCTTCATTGTCTTTGGTTATTCTAGAGACCTGTGTAGTTTTGGGTGCTTTCTTGCATTTACCCATCCTTGAGATTTGAAAGTTCTGTCTGGTCCAAAGATGTGCGGGTTAGGTTGATTAGCCATGCTAAAAATTGCCCTTAGTGTCCTGAGATGCGTAGGTTGGAGGGATTAGTGGGTAGATATGGGGGTAGGGCCTGGGTGGGATTGTGGTCGGTGCAGACTCGATGGGCCGAATGGCCTCTTTCTGTACTGTAGGGTTTCTATGATTTCTATGATTTCTATGGTCCAACATGCCTTGGTTAGGCGACCTTTCTTGCCATGGTTACGACATTTGTTTCTTGACACCAACATTCCTACAGAGAATGTCCCACCTTGGCACACCCATGGCATGTTTGCCTGTTGAGAGATTGTCTTCTCTCAGTATTCATCTTGTATATTATGGCACAACTCTGATTTGGGAAGCTTCTTTAGCAGCTAATTCCATGGACACTATAATATTCGTACTAAAGAACTTTTGATGAGCTATCATCTTTGAATTGCCTCATTCTGAAGTCCAGGAACAATGTTGTTACACAATGGGTTGTTTAACCCTTAGTGGGGCTTTATTAGATAGATGTTACTTGCCAACAGTCCAGGATGGAAGAGAGAGAGAATCTCCCGATCATGTGAGACACTACACAGAGATGCATTGCTTTACAATACATATCAGGAACACATCACGTTGAGAATCTTGGAGTGATTCTCCCAACCCGCTGTGCTGCTCGAGCAGTGCAGCAGGCTGGGAGACATAAGCGGAGGCCATGTAGCAGGCTTCCCGCTGGGCGCTACAGCCTCCCCGTGTCTCTGGCCGCCGGAATTCCGGAGTCGGCAGCTCCACGCCAAATATCAGCACAGAGCTGATTAAAATGTGTAAATTTGAATTCTAATATCATTAGCGGGCACAGGACTGAAGTCTCTGGGCCCGCTAGCTTCCCCCACCCCTCTCCACTACCCAACCCCCTCCAACCCGGCAGGAGTGGTTCACTCCAGCGGGGTTTACAACAGCTCCCCACTAACGGGGAGCTGGCGGCCCAACCCTGCAGGAGTGAAGGGGGGTCCATAGAGGCCCACCAGAGGGTCTTAGGTAAGGAGATGTGTCCCCTGGGCATTGCCAGACTGGCCTCCGGCACTGCCCAAGGCGTAAAGTGGCAATGCCCCAGGGGCACCTAGGCACTGCCCACAGCACATCGGGCAGTGCAAATGGGGTAGGGCCGGGGGGGTGGGGCCTATTGGGGCAGGGCCTCTCGGAGGGAGATCGGTGTGAGTGGAGGGTCTCGATGCCACTCTGTGGTCGGGATCGCGAACAGAGAGATGGAAGAGGCTGATTGGGGCTGGCCAACATGGTGGGCGGGGGGGGGGGGGGGGGGTGTTGGCCTGCTGCCGGCGGTGAGTGGGGGGGAAATCGGGAGATCGGGTCTCTTGGGTTGGGGGGGGGCAGGGGGAAGATCGAGGCAGGCGGGGGGGGGGGGGGGGTAGGGGTCAGGGCTGGCCCGGACATGAGAGGCCAACGATCGGGGGAGGGTCAGATGACTGGCCATGCAGGGGTCATGGAGCTGGCCAGCGATCAAGCTGGCCAACGATCAGGAAACTGGCAATGCAGGGCTACCGCGCACGCGCCGATCTCGGTGATGACAGATTGGCGCATGCGCAGTGGCCCGCTCAGCCCTATGCTGCCGGCCTCTCCAGTGGGAATAGGCCCCGCTCCTGGATTTTTAATGATATGCATGCTAGTGCACTCTGCATTGCACAGAGTGTGGGAGATTCATTTTGAAAGTCCCACTGTTTACTCCAGTTTCTATGTGAATTCGGTACTTGGAATTTTTTGGGGGGAGAATCCCACCCTTTATGTTTGCATTGGGTTGTATCATCACTTACAGCAGTGAAGCCAATGAGTAGGTATTAGGAGACTGTGATCTCTTTGACCCTCTCTCATGCCCCTCCACCCAACAAATCATTTGATTTAATCAAAACAGCAGCTGGTATTTTCTGGCCCTGCCTGCAGCGGGCATTGTGGCAGGTGGGGTGGGAATATTTGTACCCCAGATTTTCCCGTCACATCCGTGTCGATTCCGGCCGTCACGAGGTGGGTTGCTGAAAACTCCATCTCCTCTTGGGAACATTTAATGAGCATCGTCGGCCCCAGTTTCATGTTGCAAGTTTGTGCAATTGCCACACAATCTTTGGCCGATCGATATTAGCAAGCCCCGGTGCTTAGTTCAGTCCTGTGGCTGCAATGCTCCTGGCTGCATCCTTAGCCAAGCCATGTGTTTCATGTACTGAGTCAGAGTTACACACCCACCCCTAGAAACAGGAACAATGCTATATTAGCAGCAGAAGGTGGAGCGGAACAAAAGGAGTTTCTGATAGGCTTTCTGAAAGATCAAAGCAATTAAATTTGGAATTCTACTCCATTCTTGCTCCATCCTTGAGTATTGCATAACGAAGACAATTTCTTGGTCTGAGATGCTCTTTACATGACAATATACGCTAACTAAAATTTTTGAAAAGCTTCGGGATGAAAATGTTAGCAGCAGTGTTGCTTTTTTCCAGCACTGTTTCATTTATACAGCTTGTATGGAATGGTTTTGTGTATAAATACACAGAGTCCTTCTCCCAGCAGTTAACATTGAATAGTTTACAGAAAGCAGTCAATCCAGATCATTTTAAAATTCTATAAGGGAATGAAAACCTTCAATGTCCCACTCCACCTAACAAGGCCATGCCGAGGTGCTGGCACATTCAGCTTTGAGGTGAAAGATCACTGATTTAATTCTCACTTCTGAGATTTGACTGTACAATTTAATTAGATTGAGACACCTACACAAACACCTCATAGATTACTGTGTTGTAATTTGCCACAAGAGTAACTACAATTTCAAAACAATTTGTTCGGCAGAATTTTACAGGCATCCACCAGTGTGTTTGCAGACAGGATGGGGTGAGGATTTGATAGGCGTTGGAGGGCATAATATTTTCAGGATGGCCTTTCCGTCACTTCAGCCTTTGAAATTTTACTTGAGGCAGAAGAGGTCTAGGGCAGCTCACCCAACCTTTCCCCACTGGGGATGTGAAGTGACCAATTCTCTGCAGCAAAGAGCGAGTGTCGGGCCAGCTTTATTCTTTACCCAGTGCCAGGGGTTCAGGACTTCTGCTTGGGGTTGGAGAGGAGCTTGCAGTGAAAGAAGGGGGATGGAGGGGTGGGGGGAAGATCCAGTTGTCTTGTTCCATGTAGATACCTACAACATAGGCAGGACAAAGAAGGAAGGTCTGCATAGTTAGTATGAGAACCTTGGCACCAAATTAAGAAGCAGATCCTCAAAGTCACAATCTCTAGATTTTTACCTGAGCTACGTGAAAATTGACATAGGACAAATCAGATGAAGGATCTCAAAGACTGGTGTGTGAAAAGAGGGTTCCAGTTCGTGGGGCACTGGCATCTAGAGAAAGTGAAGTCAGTGCCTTGATGACAGTCTATACCCAAAGCATGTTGGAAAGAAAGCAAAGTTTATTCATCACAAGTAGGCTTACATTCACACTGCAATGAAGGTACTGTGAAAATCCCCGAGTCACCACACTCTGGCACCTGTTCGGGTACACGGTTGTCGTAACATTGTCATCAAACCAGCAGACAAAGGAAGGGCCACCGTCATACTGAACAGATTACTGCAAAGAAGTTTACCGACAACTGAACAACCAGGAACATTACAGTTACCCGCAGATCTAATGAAGAACACACCTGCCAACTCAACAGACTGATCAAGACCTTTGATCCAGACCTTCAGAGCGCCCTCCATGCTCTCATCCCACGTACTTCCCACGTTGGAGATCTCTACTGCCTCCCGAAGATACATCCGGCCATCCTATCGTATCAGACAATGGGACCCTGTGTGAGAACGTCTCTGGCTATGTCGAGGGCATCCTGAAACCCATTGTACAAAGAACACCTAGCTCCTGTCACAACACTATGGACTTCCTGCAGAAACCCAGCACCCATGAAGCAGTCAAACCAGGAATACTCCTCATCACAATGGATGTCTCGGCACTCTATACCAGCATCCCCCACGACAACGACATTGCTGCAACTGCCTCAATGCTCAAGACCGACAACTGCCAATCTCCAGATGCAATTCTACAACTCACCTGCTTCATCCTGGACTACAACGTATTCACCTTCAATATCCAGACACATGGGACTGCCATGGGGACCAAATTCACACCTCAATATGCCAACGTCTTCATGCACAGATTCGAATAAGGGCTATTCACCGCATAGAACATTCAACCGACGCTATACACTAGATACATCGATGACATTTTCTTCTTTTGGACTCACGGAAACAACTACATGATGACATCAACAAGTTCCATCCCACCATCAGATTCACCATGGACTACTCTTCAGAATCGGTTGCATTCTTGGACACACGCATCTCCATCAAGGACGGTCACCTCAGCACTTCACTATACCGCAAGCCCACGGATAACCTCACGATGCTCCACTTCTCCAGCTTCCACCCTAAACACGTTAAAGAAGAAATCTCCTACGGACAAGCCCTCCGTATACACAGGATCCGCTCAGATGAGGAGGATCGCAACAGACACCTCCAGACGCTGAAAGATGCCCTCATAAGAACAGAATATGGCGCTCGGCTCATTGATCGACAGTTCTGACTCACCACAGTGAAAAACCACACCGACCTCCTCAGAAGACAAACACAGGACACGGCCACCAGCGTACCCTTCATCATCCAGTATTTCCCTGGAGCGGATAAGCCATGACATCTTCTTTGGAGCCTTCAACATGTCATCGATGAAGACAAACATCTCGCCAAGGTCATCCCCACACCCCCACTACTTGTCTTCAAACAACCATGCAACCTCAAATAGACCATTGTTCGCACAAAACTACCCAGCCTTCAGGAGAACAGCAACCATGACACCACACAACCCTGCCACAGCAACCTCTGCAAGGCATGCAGGCTCATCGACATGGATGCTATCATCTCACATGAGAACAGCATCACCAGGTACATGATACATACTCATGCGACTCGGCCAACGTTGTTTACCTGATACGCTGCAGGAAAGGATGTCCTGAGGCATGGTACATTGGGGAGACTGTGCAGACACGATGGCAACGGATGATTGGACACCACTTGACAATCACCAGGCAGGAGTGTTCCCTTCCTGTTGGGGAACACTTCAGCAGTCAAGAGCATTCAGCCTCCGATTTTCGGGTAAGCATTCTCCAAGGCGGCCTTGAAGACACACGACAATGCAGAATCACTGAGCAGAAACTGATAGCCAAGTTCCGCACACATGAGGACATCGTCAACCGGGATCTTGGGTTCATGTCACACTATTTGTAACCCCCACAACTTGCCTGGGTTTGCAAAATCTTACTAACTGTCCTGGCTTGAGATAATTCACACCTCTTTAACCTGTGCTTAACCCTCTCTCCACTCACATTGTCTGTACCTGTAAAGACTTGATTACCTGTTAAGACTCACATTCTAACCATTATCTTGTAATTGAGTCTGTGTCTGTATATACCCTGTTAGCGAACCCGATTCTCCACTCACCTGATGAAGGAGCAGCGCTCCGAAAGCTTGTGTTACCAAATAAACCTGTTGGACTTTAACCTGGTGTTGTGAGACTTCTTACTGTGCCCACCCCAGTCCAACACTGGCATCTCCACGTCATAAAAAAGAATTAAAAAGATAAAACTAAAAACACTATATTCAGATGCATGTAGCATTCAAGATAAAACAGGTGAACTGAGAGAGCACATAGAAACAAGTAAATATGTTTAGGGGGGCACGGTAGCACAGTGGTTAGCACTGCTGCTTCACAGCTCCAGGGTCCCGGGTTCGATTCCCGGCTCGGGTCACTGTCTGTGTGGAGTTTGCACATTCTCTTCGTGTCTGCGTGGGTTTCCTCCGGGTGCTCCGGTTTCCTCCCACAGTCCAAAGATGTGCGGGTTAGGTTGATTGGCCAGTTAAAAAAATTGTCCCTTCGAGTCCTGGGATGCGTAGGTTAGAGGGATTAGCGGGTAAAATATGTGGGGGTAGGGTCAATAATAATGTTGAGGTAGGGAGGGCTGTAAACAAGCAGATAAGGGATGCGTGTAAAAACGGAACGGCAATAATCATGGGGGACTTCAACATGCACATTGACTGGCAGACTCAAGTCGGTAAGGGTGGAATGGAGGAAGAGTTCTTAGAATGCTGTCGGGATAGTTTCCTTGAACAGCATGTTACGGAACCGACGAGGGAACGAGCTATTTTGGATCTGGTATTGTGTAACGAGGTAGGTAGAATTAAGGATCTTATTGTGAAGGACCCTCTTGGGTCTAGTGACCACAATATGGTCGAATTTCTGATTCAGATGGAAGAGGAGAAAGTTTGGTCTCAAACCAGTGTCCTCTGTTTGAACAGAGGGAAATATGATAGGATGAGGGATGAATTGGCTAAGGTAGACTGGGAGAGCAGGCTGGCAGGTAGGATAGCTGAGGAACAGTGGAGGATTTTTAAGGAGATCCTTTTCAGTTCTCAGCAAAAATATATTCCAGCAAAAAACAAGGATTGTAAGAAAAGGGAGAACCAGCCGTGGATAACGAAGGAAATAAAGGAGAGTATTAAAATAAAAACAGCTGCGTACAGAGTGGCCAAAAATAGTGGAGAAACAAGTGATTGGGAAAAATTTAAGAAACAACAAAGAGAGACTAAGAAAGCGATAAAGAAAGGAAGGATAGACTATGAAGCTAGGCTAGCAATTAATATAAAAAATGATAGTAAAAGTTTTTATAAATATATAAAAAGGAATAGAGTGGCTAGAGTGAATGTTGGACCCTTGGAGGACGAGAGGGGGGAGTTAATAGTGGGAAATGAGGATATGGCTGAGTCTTTAAATAAGTTTTTTGTGTCGGTCTTCACGGTGGAGGACACAAATAGTTTGCCAAATATTAACGATAGAGGGTTGGCAGCAGGAGAAATACTTAATACAATTAATGTTACCAGAGAGGCAGTGCTGGGTAGACTAATGGGACTGAAGGTGGACAAGTCCCCGGGTCCGGATGGAATTCATCCCAGGGTATTGAAAGAAATGTCAGAGGTAATAGTGGATGCGTTAGTGATTATTTATCAAAACTCGTTGCATTCTGGGGTAGTGCCGGTTGATTGGAAAACGGCTAATGTTACGCCGCTGTTTAAAAAAGGAAGGAGACAAAAGGCGGGTAACTATAGGCCGGTCAGCTTAACGTCTGTAGTAGGGAAAATGCTGGAATCCATTATTAAAGAGGAGATAGCAGGGCATCAGGATAGAAATGGTTCGATCAATCAGACGCAGCATGGATTCATGAACGGAAAGTCGTGCTTGACGAACATGTTGGATTTTTATGAAGATGTGACTAGGGCGGTTGATGGAGGAGAACCGGTGGATGCGGTGTTTTTGGATTTCCAAAAGGCGTTTGATAAGGTGCCCCATAAAAGGCTGCTGAAGAAGATTAGGGCACACGGAGTTGGGGGTAGTGTGTTAAAGTGGATTGGGGACTGGCTATCCGACAGGAAACAAAGAGTCGGAATAAATGGGTGTTTTTCCGGTTGGAGGAAGGTAACTAGTGGCGTGCCGCAGGGATCGGTACTCGGGCCGCAACTGTTTACCATTTATATAGATGATCTGGAGGAGGGGACGGAGTGTAGGGTAACGAAGTTTGCAGACGACACAAAGATAAGTGGAAAAGTGAATCGTGTGGAGGACGGAGAAGATCTGCAGAGAGATTTGGACAGGCTGAGTGAGTGGGCGAGGATATGGCAAATGGAGTATAACGTTGAGAAATGCGAGGTTATACACTTTGGAGGAAATAATAACAAATGGGATTACTATCTCAATGGAAACAAATTAAAACATGCTACCGTGCAAAGGGACCTGGGGGTCCTTGTGCATGAGACGCAAAAGCCCAGTCTGCAGGTACAACAGGTGATCAAGAAGGCAAATGGGATGTTGGCCTATATTGCGAAGGGGATAGAATATAAAAGCAGGGATGTCTTGATGCACCTGTACAGGGCATTGGTGAGGCCGCAGCTGGAATACTGTGTGCAGTATTGGTCCCCTTATATGAGGAAGGATATATTGGCATTGGAGGGAGTGCAGAGAAGGTTCACCAGGTTGATACCGGAGATGAGGGGTTTGGATTATGAGGAGAGGCTGAGGAGATTGGGTTTGTACTCGTTGGAGTTTAGAAGGATGAGGGGGGATCTTATGGAGACTTATAAGATAATGCGGGGGCTGGATAGGGTGGAGGCGGAGAGATTCTTTCCACTTAGTAAGGAAGTTAAAACTAGAGGACACAGCCTCAAAATAAAGGGGGGTCGGTTTAAGACAGAGTTGAGGAGGAACTTCTTCTCCCAGAGGGTGGTGAATCTCTGGAATTCTCTGCCCACTGAGGTGGTGGAGGCTACCTCGCTGAATATGTTTAAAGCGCGGATGGATGGATTCCTGATCGGTAAGGGAATTAAGGGTTATGGGGATCAGGCGGGTAAGTGGTACTGATCCACGTCAGATCAGCCATGATCTTATTGAATGGCGGGGCAGGCTCGAGGGGCTAGATGGCCTACTCCTGCTCCTATTTCTTATGTTCTTATGTTCTTATGTCTGGGTGGGATTGTGGTCGGTGCAGACTCGATGGGCCGAATGGCCTCCTTCTGCACTGTAGGGTTTCTATGATTTCTATGATGAATTGAAAGCCATTACGGAGACATGTCTGCAGGGGAACATGGATTGGGGCCTAAATATTGAAGGGTACATGGTATTTAGGAAGGACAGGAAGTGATGAAAATGTGGACAGGTGGCTCTGATAGATATTGATGGCATTAGCACAGTAGAGAAGGATGACTTAAGTTCAGGAAACCCTCTGATGTGGGTAGAGATAAGAAACGGTAAAGGCAAGGGCCAAAACTCTCCGATCTCACCTGGAGCTGGGATTCGCCAGTCCCATTGCTGTGTGAATGGAGATTTGGCTGAGCATCAAGTTCTTACTGGCAGTGGGGGTACAGTGAATGACATTGGGGAATTCGGCCAAGAAGTCACTTGTGCGGGTTGTGTAGAGGAAGAAATAATGGAACTTGTCAGAAAGATACAGAGCTAATCATCGGAAATTTTAATTTATATATAGACGGAAAAGTCAGATGGACAAAGGTAACCCAGATGAGGAGTTCATTGAATGTTTTTGGGATAGTTTCTTAGTACAGCATGTTCTGAAGCCAGTCAGAGCAGACTATATTAGACTTGGTATTGTGCAACGAGATAGAAGTAATTAATGATCTCCTAGTGAAGGAGCCCCTAGGTAGCAGTGATCATAATATGATTGAATTTTACATCCAGTTTGAGGGAGAGTGGAGTTGGTCTGAGGCTATGGGGGTGATCATATCAGAAAGTGTTGGTTCTGGTGAGAAAAACAATGTGTTTCTCTCCAGATCTTACCATATTCTGTCAAAAAAACACAGGTGAGCAAGTTTCATGATGTCATGCAGGGGGTGGGGCCTACACATACCAGCAAACACCAGCTGCACTGAGTTCGGGGCACTATGTTTAAAGGGCGTTCTGATCAGATCATGAATAAACCTCCCCCCCACCACCTCCAACCCACCATAGAGGTCTCAGGACTCCCCCTCATCCCCACCCCCGATCGGAGTTGTGTTGGAGCTGCCACCTCTCCCCATCAAACACCCCCCCAATTAGAGCCAGCATTTCTCCCCCCATCAGAACGGACACTCCCCTGCGCTCCCCCCGCATCAGAACCGGCACTTCTCCCCTCAACAGAGCTGGCAATGCCTCCACCCCTCCCCAGAATCGGCACCTCTCCCTCCATTCCCAACAGTCACTGTCAGCATCCCCCCCTCCTCCTGAACACCGGACCCCTCCCCCACTTTTCCTCAACTCACACAGTCAATGCACACCTACCTCTCCCCTGAAATAGCCATCGTTGGCGTTCCTAGCTCCCACATCTGAATCCCGCCCCCTCCCCATGTGGTTCCCACTGGGATCCGTCCCTGGCACTGCCCCTTGGCACAGGTTGGCAATGCCAGGCTGGCATGGTGCCAATCTGCTACTGCCAATCTGTGCCAGGGAAAGTGCCAGGGGGCATTGCCAGACCATTGCCTGACCATGTCCCTCATTCCTGGGGGCTGTACTCACCTTTACATCCCCAGAGGGATCCCAACAAGTTGACGTCCGGCTGAACCTGTTGTAAACCGTGGTATGAGTATACGGCAGGGGGTCAATATATGGTGAAGGGGTGTGTTAGTAACATTAAAATCTATTAAAGTGTATTTAAATCAGGTTCACGCCCATTCTAATTTATTCCAAGGGGATTTGAATACAAAAGTAATGGTGTTATACTTTCGGTGTAGAGTGCCCTAGTGAGACTAGTGGAGTAGTGTGTACACTATTGATCACTTTATTTAAGGAAGGATGCAAATGCAATGGAGGAAGGTCAGGGAAGGTTTACCAGATTAACATGTAGAATGGCTGTGTCGTTTTGTGAGCAAAGGGTGGACAGGTTTGGCTTGTATCCATTGGAGTTTAGAAGGGTAAGAGGCAACTTGATTGACACATATAAGATCCTGAGGTTTCTTGACAGGTTGGATGTGGAAAGAATATTTCCTGTTGTGGGAGAATCGAGAACTAGGGTTCATTGGGTCACCCATTTAAAATGGAGATGAGGTGAATCTTTTTCTCTCTGAGTGCCGTGAGTCTTTGGAACTCTCTTCCTGAAAAGGTGGTGAAGCAAAGTCTTTGAATATTTTAAGGCAGAGATGGATAGATTCTTGGTAAGCAAAGGGAAGATAGGATATTGGAGATAAGCAGGATGTTAATTTTAGGTTACTATCAGATCAGCCATGATCATATTAAATGATGGAACAGGCTCGAGGGGCTGAATGGTCTACTCCTGCCCTTTGTTCCCATGTTCGTCTGCTTTCTGCCCAACCACAATTTTGTGATCAATGAGAGGAGGTCAGAGATGTAGCAGTATTGTATTTCTGTATTTGATTCATATAAACTTCCCAATCTCACACAGGACTTGTGAACCAAACTTCTGTTTGGTCTATTTGAAAAAGTAGTACAGGATTGCTCAGCAGACAGACTTACTACAAAGATTCAACAGCTATTGTTAACATGGAAATCCAACTGCAATCCTTTCGCAGCATATGCAGCTAACTAAACTGAAAGCTCCTCTGGGCATTGTCTACTGGTCACGTGATTAAAATCCTGACTACTTACTCATTGACATATTCTTCGAAAGCAATATCACAACAGGCATAAGCCTGGCAAATTGCATTACTCAGGCCTTTGGTGGGAAATGGGGGGGTAGGTGGCTCCATCACTGATCGCACTCCCACACCCACCATCCTCCCGCCTGCCCCCGCCCTCCACTGAGGTCTGACCCCTGGATACTCCCTCGTCACATTGCCTTGCCTACCCAACTCCACCCCCCAGAGTGTCCCCTCCAATCTCCACCTGGTGCCTGCCTGTATCCCCAGCAGTGGAAATGTTCCCCTCTGAAGTGGGACTTCTTCCTGATTAAGGAGTGGAATGTCCTAAAATGGCTGTGGGGCTCAATTTTCCCCGGGGCAGGAAACCCAGCATCTGAAAAATCCTGCCCATTGATATTGAGGGCCTGAGTATATGAAAGGCATGATATCGATGCAAGCTTGTGCTTCCTATTCTTTTTAAATCCATGCAATGTCTGATTTAAATGGAAATAAAAGGGAGAGATGAGAAACGGTCTGCCAATTTGTTATCACCGTCTTATATTATCGCACAAAGTCAAGCCTACCACAATCTCTCTAAAATCAGTTCGGGCACGGTCTACGAACATATGAATTTGTTAAATTGAAAATCCCCAAAATGGGAACAGGGATCACGGTACTTGATTAACCCTTTCCATTGATTGCAATGCAGGTAAGATGTTAATTTGTGTTGCTTACTCCCTGAGTTGTTCATTCACTGACAATAGGTGAATGCATGCACCAAAGTTTTCAAAGAATGCACTGGAGGTCGTAGTGGAAGATATGGAATGGAGGAGAGACATTCTTAATGTTCAGTGGGACAGGAAGCCCCACAGACACATGCTGAAGAGACAATGGAAAGAGAGATGGGTGGAGATCAATTTAAAGTGTTTAGCTGCAAAACACTAGATTCTGTACTTGATGAGGTTTAATGACCTCATTTGAGCTGTCAGCATTAGTGAATTTATCTTCAAATGTCATTGAGCCACTTAGCTACCGACTGTTCAAATCATTATCCCTCCCTCACCCATCTCCTAACAATCTTTATCAAGCAGGACTCTACCTTATCATTCAAATACTGTATCTCACCCTCACACACATACTAATGTGACTACCTTCACAACTACAAATGTTCTCACATTTCACAAATACTGGCAATTCAACTATAGCAATTACATCACCCAAATACATTACCTCGTACACACTGACACACACCACCTTCTGTAAGAAGGAGTTAAGCTTAACAGCAGGCAGCAGGAAAGAACTGAAGGGGAACAAGTGTATCTGCATGCTTTAACTCCCCGTGGAGAAGACAATGCTGACCATATTGGAAGGGACATCAGTGAGGATGTGGTTACTGGCATGGCTGAAGTGATTGATGATGAGGTTATCAGCATAACTAATCCTTTCACTCTCATCCCACTTTTACCTCATCTTTCACTCTCTTTCAACTAAGGAGCTGCATGACTTGTGTGCTGGCACACGTTCCTTCCTCCCCTCCCTTCGCTGGAACACAATCCACTTTTCTTATTAATTTCAGACACTGAAGAACTGGAACCTGTCCAGCCAAACGGGGAGAGGAAGGAAACAATGAAAATTATGGGCCAGCATCACTTCCATCTTACACTTGGAGCCCCAGTCAGATTTCTGAGGTACAGATATTTGAGGATAGGATAGAGAAGGGACAATGCAGTGTGACACTGGGCCCAAATGCACGCGGCTGGACAGGGAGAATAGAGAGCACAGGTGCCTGCAGCTCACCGGATGGCAAAGTTGCCCACTAGTCCTGATTAGAGGACTCAGATGAGGAATTTGATGGGCCAGGCTGTGACTATCTCCAGCAAGAGAGGATCTAATCTTCGCCCTTTGACATTTAATGGGATTACCATTGCTGAATCCCCTCTCTATCAGCATCCTAGGGGTTACCATTGACCAGAAACTGAACTGGACTAGCCATATAAATACTGTGGCTACCAGAGCAGATTGAAGGCTAGGAATCCTGCAGCGAGTAACTCACCTCATGAGGTCCCCATAGCCTGTCCACCATCTACAAGGCACAAGCCAGGGGTGTGATGGAATACTCTTCAATGGCTTGGACGAGTACAGCTCCAGGAACAATCAAGAAGCTTGACACCATCTAGGACAAAGCAGCCCGCTTGGTTACTACCACTTTCATGTACCATCTACAAGGTGCACTACACAAACACACCAAGATTCCTTAAGCAGCACCTTCCAAACCCACAACCACTACCATCTAGAAGGACAAGAGCAGCAGATACCTGGGAGCACCACCAGCTGGCGTTTCCCCTCCAAGTCACTCACCATCCTGATTTGGAAATATATCACCTTTCCTTCACTGTCACTGGGTCAAAATACTGCAACTCCCTCCCTAACAACACTGTGGGCGTACCTACACATTGGGGACTGAGTGGTTCAAAAAGGCAGCTCACCATCACCTTCTGAAGGGTAACTAGGGATGAGCAATAAATGCTGGCCTAGCCAGTGACAACCACCTGCCGTAAATGAATAAAAAGATTAAAATAGAATCGGATGGCCAATATCTCGTCTTGTATTGAAAGTGATGTGGCTGCAGGGACTGCGAGACTGCAGTCCATTCTCAGAATTATAGCATTCATACTCCCACCACTGCCCGCCCACCAATGCCCTTGCCAGCTAGTCCGCATTCCTGTTGCCTAGTCTCAAGTGATGAAGTCAGAGGTAGGATCAGATCTGTTTTAGCTCATTCTCCAAGGTCATCTGCAGCCTTCTCCAGTGAAAGGCAGGAGCTTTCTTCTAGCCATTCTGTAGCCATTGGGGAAGCTCTTCGTCAAAGCGCTAGAACAGGTAAAGGTCCACAAGAGGCAATAAGGGAATAAGTTCAATTACCTTATTTTTGTGTACAAGCCTTTAAGTCACCAAAAATACTTCAACATCAGTTAAGTCACTCACTGCAGAACTTTTGAAACTTCAGACAAATATAGAAAAGCTCACAAGAACATGTAGAATTACATCAACAACTGGAGGAAATAATCCAGCAAATGGCCTATATCATGATTCCTTTAAATAGCGCTCCTGGGGGAATCCTCCATGTCATTAAATGTCACGTTCAGCTCTGTGAGGTTAAGAGATGGTGCAGGTTGTAGTGTGGGGCTTGAAAATGGCAGCTGGTATCAAATCAGGGTTGAATGCTAATTGGCATTTTAATCAGTCTGTTCTGCATGTCGCCGGCAGTCATGAGGTTTGTGTGCACCAACCTCTTCATAATTATGACATCCCAGTTGCTTCCCATCAGGAGTATGCACGCACATTATAGATTCCATTTTCAAACTTTAGGAACTACTAACACCCAAATACCAGGGTGTCACAGAGCCCTATTCATTCCCACAATAATCTTAATATTACTGTGAATTGGAAATCTCTGCAATGTTATTGAAACCAGTTATGTGTTTGTTCTTTTTAGAATCTGAAAACACTTGCTGAAAGATTGAAGCTGCAAGATTTATGATTTAAAAAAATATACATTTTACGACATAAAAATAAAAGATCGTGGGGTGAATTCTCCTGTTCCCCCCCCCCCCCCATCCTCCGCCACGGGAATCGTAGGGGGGTGGGGGTGAACCATGCAATGGTCCATTGATCTCAGGTGGAGTTTTCTGGTCTTTGGGTGTGTGCGGCCAGAATATTCCTGCCCTATGAGTGCAGCTAACTATACTTTATTTTAATTACTTAGTTACGTTAAAATATATCAATAAATGAGCAGTTACTTATGCTCCATATCTGGCATTCTTCACTCCACTTTCCATGAATGAAGCCCAGTCCATCACGCAAACCAGCCTCCCATCCATTGACACTGTCTACACTTCCCGCTGCCTCGGAAAAGCAGCCAGCATAATTAAGGAACCCACGCACCCCGAATATACTCTCTTCCATCTTCTTCTGTCAGGAAAAAGATACAAAAGACTGAGGTCACGTACCAACCAACTCAAAAACAGTTCCTTCCCTGCTACCATCAGACTTTTGAATAGATCTACCTTGCATTAAGTTGATCTTTCTCTATACCCTAGCAATGGCTGTAACACTGCATTCTGCATTCTCTCCTTTCCTTCGCTATGTACTGTATGCATTGTCTGCATAGTGCGCAAGAAACAATACTTTTCACTGCATACTAATACATGTGACAATAATAAATCAAATCAAATCAAAGTTTGCATCCATTAGACTTTACATTCTGATAAGCTGAAGTCAGTTATCAAAATTTGTAATCATTTGGTCTAAGTACTATTTCAAAGATTTGTAAGTGAGTGGAGAGTTCTTGGGCCTTCCAATATACAGGTAAGATGAAGAAATTCTGATTTTGTGCAACATGACAAAATGGGTGATTGTTTAATCTTGATGGCTGTACTTCTACCTTCTGAGGCCCAAAGTGCTGAAATTTCCTTCCTAAACCTCTTTTCCTCTCTACCTATCTGTCCTACCTGGAGACACTCCTTTCAATCTACCCCTTTGACCAAGCTTTTTATCATCTATCTAATATCTTGTGTTGGTCAGTGTTAAATATAGTTTGATAGCACTCGCTCCTTGAGATGATTTAATATGCTAAAAATGGTATGCAAATGCAAGTTGCTATCGTTAACAAATTGAAGCTGATGAAAATAAATCGGAGATGTTGTAAAACATGCTTCTGATACATTATTACTTGTTTTACACCATAGCATTGTCAAAATTACATTCCCCACACAGTTATTTCTAAAGTTGCGTGATGCTTCAAATCAAGGATGCGAATTTCTTTCACCTTGAACTCAATTGTATTTTTTAAAAACGTATGGTGTAAATAGAAGTTGGGACTGTAGATAATCCATGTTACTGAAAAGAATTGGGCTAATCCTTAATACCCAAAAATGGGTGAGGTCGATTGGCAGAGATGCTAAAATTAAAACCCAATTAAAACCAACCACAACTGTCTCTCAATCGCCCATGTCTGGTTTAACAGAGGCAGGATGGGGAAGGGGAGCCAACCCAATAAATATTCCAATGAGGCTAAGTAGATAACCCAACTGACTGACCAACTTCTGGTTCAACCATAGGTGGTAAAAGCATATTCCCCTCAGTATGAAAAATATCACTAGTTGTGACTCAGTCTTATGATACCTACGACACAGGTAGGTAAGCGACAGTTATCTAACTTTCCGGTCACCAATCTTTCTTCCCTGTGCAAGAATTCTTGTCAAGGTAAACCCAATGAAATGTCCTTGTTGAATGCTGCTTGCAGTTACAGAGACAAGCTGAAGATAGCAGCAATGCTAATGTTGGAAGTAAGCACTGACAAGAGGGTTAAACTGAAGAGAATACCAATGTAAAGCAGGGACAAGCTATGAATGATATTACATGTGTTCAGTGAATCAAGTCTCAAACAGCAAGTCTCACTAAATGGATAAAACTTTAAATTTTACAGACATCACAGCACCTGACAAATGCAAGGCACTCAAAAATTCAAGAGCTCACTTGAAAAGGTAAATCAAGAAACAGAATAAGAAAAAAAATGTAGCGTCGAAGAACCCATCCACCAAGCAAACAGAATAACAGAGCATGCTGCCTTAGATCAGACATGTTTCATGTATAAAGACTGTAGTCTTCATTAGTGTGTTTCTGTGAGAGGTCTTTATTGAAATGATTTTTTGATGTCTTCGCTTAAGAGACAGCCTCATGGCATAGTCACATGACTTTGCAAACCCTGAGGTGTCAATCAGACTGGTAGCGTTTTAAAATCCAAACATCCTCCTTTCAAATTTGAATTAAAGATATAAAGATCCCCCTTTTCCTCATGAACAAAACATTTGCATGCACAATCCTGTGTGATTGCGATTTACCCAAGTATCCTACTATACACCCACTGTTCTCATGCATTAATATTATTTGTTCTACTAGTCCACCACTGCAGATGCTTCAGTCTTTAAGTCAAGCAGATCTCAGAATAGCCCATGTGTGCATTGGCATTGGCTGTACATCTGAGTGATGTTCCTTATCTGGAGAATGTCATTCCCATGGCCCTTGTTGCCTTGGTGACTGTTGTTCCATTGCAGTTGTTGGGATTCATGGATCTCTGGGATTAATGGTAGAAACATAAGATCATAAAATCCTTATGGTGCCGAAGCAGGCAATTCGGCCCATCGTGTCTGCACCGACTCTCCGATGGAGCATCCCACCCAGACCCTATCCCTGTAACCCCATGTATATACCCTTCTACTCCCCCCTCGAACCTAAACATCTTGGGACACTAAAGGACAATTTAGCATGGCCAATCCACCTCCACTGCACATCTTTGGACTGTGGGAGGAAACTGGAGCACCCAAAGGAAACCCATGCAGGCATGGGAAGAACATGCAAACTCCACACAGACAGTGACCCAAGGCCAGAACCGAATCTGGGTCCCTGGCGCTGTGAGGCAGCAGCGCTAATCACTGTATCATCGTGCCACCCCTAACCACTGTGCCACCATGCCGGTAATGTGTACTCAGTGCAGTTGGTGAGATTGTTTCTCCCTGAGCAGCTGATTGCAGTGAAGCAGTTGAGTATATTTGCTGGTAGTTGTGCCTGTATATCCAGGTTTTCAACTCCCACATTGTGCTGCCTACTGTGGAATTGTGGGCTGTTCTTTCCTCCTGCTACCTTTGTGTTGTCCCTTAAATTTGTTTGGTCAGATCCCACACAGCTTGGTTCATTGAAGACTTCAGTTTATTGTGCATTTTCAAAGGTATAGACTCAGCTGGAATCTTGCTCTTTAACTCTTCCAGTTCAGCTTTGGTGTGAGCATTTTCCTGTACAAAGTTTAGCTTCAGTTCCTGCATTTCATTGCACTGACGTGGTCAACAACCATCTTGTGGTTTACTTGAGTATTATTTCCCTCTCTCTGGGGTTTTCTGTCTCTCTCTGTTCTGGAGTTTTTTTTATTTCCCTCTCTCTGGGATCTTTAGCTGCTCTCTTTCTGGGGACCTTTGTTGCCCTTTCTGTGTTGACACATTCAGGGTTACCAGTCCAAGCTTTAGACTTGCTTCAACTGAAATGAGTGGCAGTTGTATTCAATATATGATCTGAAACTTGAGACTTTCCTTCTTGCCATTGCATTAGACTATCTGGCTAATTTGTCCTCTTGCTATGAGTATCGTGCTATCATTTAGCCTCAATCTTACTTTCGAGGGCTTCATTCTTATATCACCATGTTCAGCCACTTCACACAGATTTGTGAAAGTCATTGCATGAGGCACGTGTGTCTAGCTGACACTTCTTGTTTGTTTGATACTCTCTCCCTGTGGTCATCGTTGTAACAGTCATAAATATTTGCCATCTATAGACTTGACTGAACCAACCTGTTGTATCCTGCATAGTTCCTCATCAGGCTCTTCTGCTGAAATCCCTCCAGTGGCCACCTGTATCAGCTTGTTTTGCTTTTTACTGGTCAAGCACTTGTGGGTGAAATGATTCATTTCCTGCAGTTAAAACATTGCTTTCCCGAGGCTGGGAACCCTTCTTTTCCCAAGCATGCTGTCCTCTGCAGTATTTTGCATTCTGTCCTTTGTCTGCAATTGCTTAGCTCGTTTGGCTTCTCAGCATAATATAGAAACATAGAAATATAGAAGATAGGAGCAGGAGGAGGCCATTTGGCCCTTCGAGCCTGCTCCGCCATTTATCATGATCATGGCTGATCATCCAATTCAATAGCCTAATCCTGCTTTCTCCCCATAATCTTTGATCCCATTCACCCCAAGTGCTATATCTAGCCGCCACTTGAATACATTCAATGTTTTGGCATCAACTCGGGCAGCACGGTAGCACAGTGGTTAGCATTGCTGCTTCACAGCTCTAGGGACCTGGGTTCGATTCCCGGCTTGGGTCACTGTCTGTGTGGAGTTTGCACATTCTCCTCGTGTCTGCGTGGGTTTCCTCCGGGTGCTCCGGTTTCCTCCCACAGTCCAAAGATGTGCAGGTTAGGTTGATTGGCCATGCTAAAATTGCCCCCTAGTGTCCTGAAATGGGTAGGTTAGAGGGATTAGTGGGTAAATATGTGGGGATATGGGGTGGGGCCTGGGTGGGATTGTGGTCGGTGCAGACTCGATGGGCCAAATGGCCTTTTTCTGCACTGTAGGGTTTCTATGATTCCTGTGATAATGAATTTCATAGACTCACCACTCTTTTGGTGAAGAAGTGTCTCCTCATCGCCATCCTAAATGGTCTATCTCAAATCCTCAGACTGTGACCCCCGGCTCTGGACTCCCCCACCATCAGGAACATCCTCCCTGCATCTATCCTGTCTGTCCTGTTAGAATTTTATAAGTTTCTATGAGATCCCCCTAATTCGTCTGAACTCCAGCAAAAACAATCCTAACCTAGTCAATCTCTCCTCATACATCGGTCCCGCCATCCCCGGAATCAGCCTGGTAAACCTTCACTGCACTCCCTCAAGAGCAAGAACATCCTTCCTCAGAAAACGAGACCAAAACTGCACACAATACTCGCGGTTTGGCCCCACCAAGATTCCGCATGACTGTATATCTTCTGGTCCTCTCTGCCATACGTATGCTGTAACTGTTGTTTCACAACATCTCCAATTTTGACACATGTCTATCATTTTCTTCAGCCTCAGTTTCTCAACTTTCAGCCAACTTGCTCTCACTGAGGGGGGTCTTTCACACTTAGGTCAATTTAACTATGATCAGATCATCTTTTAGCTGTCCAAGTTTAGTTGCTATGTTTTCTAAATGCATCTTCAGTTACTTAAAATGGGTTACTCACAGGTTATACAGTGATTTAAAATGTTTATTTCACTGCTAAACCCATTTTCAACTGTATTAATCAAATTGTATAAAGTTATCACCCTTAACTATATCAAGGACTATTATCTACAGCAATGCTCTTGCAATTTTGTCTTAAAATGCTGCCCAACAATACTGGTTCATGGCAGGTGCTCCTCAAATTAATATATGGCGAACACATAGGAGAGAAGAAAATCACTTTCCAAGGTGGCATGGCTGTCCCATAAATGCTGCAACCTTTCATAGAAGATAGAATCCCTACAGTGCAGATGGAGCCCATTCGGCCCAGCGAGCCTGCACCGACAACAATCCCTCTCAAGCCCTACCCCCGTAACCCCATGTATTTACCTTCCTAATCCCCCTGACATTAAGGGGCAAATTTGCATGTCCAATCAACCTAACCCGCACATCTTTGGACTGTGGGAGGAAACTGGAGCACTTGGAGGAAACCCACGCAGACAGATATAATCTCTGGGAACACTGCACTGTACTTCCAGAAGGTTTGCAAAGGAAAAGAAATGATCAAAAATTACCCTACCTCCTGCCTACCTCCACCATCAGTGCTCCCAGCATTGAATCAAATATGTTGTAAGTCTCGCTCTGCCCTGGGTGTTCAATTTTCCGATACTTTTGTTTTCAGCAATTTTCTTCAGTGCAGCTTCCCTTTAAAAGAGCTGCTTGGTTTGAAGAAGGGAAGGCTGGTTGCACCGCAAAACTTCCGAATTGCTGCCTGGATCCCCTGCTGAGCACAGAGGCTGCAGGCAATGCTTAGGAGATGAGCACAGAGCGGGAAGCATTCAGGGCAATGTTGCAGTCATTTAGATTAGATGGATACTCCAAATTGACTTATTGTCGATCTGGCCAGGTACAGGCCAGTCATGAATTGCGATCCCGATGCCCCGTGCAAAAAAATTATATACAATCTCTAACCCATATTTCTTTCAAACTGCTTGGTAACTTAAAATGTGCTCTTGGGACGCCGAGTAAATAATAATTTTCAAGTATTTATTTTCAGAATCAATCTCGAGAATGCAAATTGATGAACCGAGTAAAAAATCAGACAAATCCAAACTCTATTTTTTTCCCTTAGCAATTTTTGCATGCTAATTCCGAACAGCATTCCTTCCAAACAGAACTCAACTGCCTAATCTTAATTGAAGCAATATTTTTACTGACAGCATCATGAAGAAGTAAGTGACTAAGACATAATGCTCATTCTTTGATTTGATTTGATTTTTGTTGTCACATGTATGAGTATACAGTGAAAAGTATTGTTTCTTGCATGCTATGCAGTCAAAGCATACCGTTCATAGAGAAGGAAACAAGAGAGTGCAGAATGTAATGTTACAGTCATAGCTGGGTGTAGAGAAAGGTCAACTTAGTGCGAGGTACGTCCATTCAAAAATCTGATGGCAGCAGCGAAGAAGCTGTTCTTGAATCGGCTGGTACGTGACTTCAGACTTTTGTATCTTTTTCCTGGTGGAAGAAGGTGGAAGAGAGTAAGCGAGAGATCCTTAATTATGCTGGCTGCTTTTCCAAGGCAGCGGGAAGTGTAGATAGAGTCAATGGATGGGAGGCTGGTTTGCGTGATGGATTGGGCTACATTTACAACCCTTTGTAGTTTCTTGTGGTCTTGGGCAGAGCAGGGGACATACCAAGCTGTGATACAACCAGAAAGAATGCTTTCTCTGGTACATCTGTAAAAGTTGGTGAGAGTCATAGCTGACATGCCAAATTTCCCTAATCTTTTGAGAAAGTGCATATAGTGTAAAAGATAATCACATTCCTACTTGTTGATCCAAATTCTTGTCAATATTAATTATGATTCCTGACATGCTGATTGTCAAATATTGTGTGGATTTGGGACAATAATATCTAAAATCATGTCCAATTTCTTTGTCTATAAAACTAAGGTCAGACCCAAAGTTCCTGGAAATAAACTGCTATTCATATCTACCTTTTCTTCCCTTCAAATGCAATGGTCAGCATTGGTTTCATATAACACAGATAATATTTTTAAAAATGTATTAATTTCCACTGAATCTCAAAAACTAGCAAATCATAGATTCTGATACTCATCAGTAATATCTGGAAGAGTTGATTCCATCTTGACCATGAGAATTTTAAGAAGAATTTAGCACTGCTGCCTCACAGTGGCAGGGACTCAGGTTCGATTCCCAGCTTGGGTCACTTTCTGTGTGGAGTTTGCACATTCTTCCCATGTCTGCGTGGGTTTCCTCCAGGTGCTCCGGTTTCCTCCCACAGTCCAAAGATGCACAGGTTAGGTGGATTGGCCATGCTAAATTGCCCCTTAGTGTCAGGTGGACTAGCTAGGGTAAATGCATGGAATTATGGGAATAGGGCCTGGGTGGGATTGTGGTCAGTGCAGACTCGATGGGCCGAATGGCCTCCTTCTGCACTGTGGGATTCTATGATTCCATGATTCTAATTGTAAGTTACATTTAACAGTGTTATAAATACAAGGCTTAATAAGATGATTATGCTTGGACCGTCTGTTTATTCGAGATAAAATGGAGGAACTATGAGGATATGTTTCAAATACTGTCCAAGAACAACCAGAAGACTTACTGAAAGTGAGGTCCAAAATATTCACACCCAAAAATAAAGCCAAGGTGGCTGACTGTGGACAGACTTTTGGGGCGGAATATTCCTGTCCTGCCCACCATGGGAATCATAGCAGGTGGGACAGGACCATGCAGAGGTCCGTTGACCTTGGGCAGGATTTTCCAGTCTTGGGGCGAGCGCAGCCAGAAAATCCCATTCTTGTTGTCCAGGTTTTTGAACAGCAAGAGAGAGAGAGAAGTCTCATGGAGAAAATGACTGCAGTTGGTGCGGTCAGCACAGTGGAGAAGTCACTGGCGAGTCACCAGGCAGAATGCTGAAGGGATGATGGTCTCCGGTCCAAGAGATGCATCCCATGGCAAACTAAAGACTCCAGAAGATTTGCTCTGGTGGGAGGGGAAGGAAAAATCATCTGAATGGACCATGTCACTAGCAGTCAGTTCTGGAATTCTCTGCAAACTGAGGGAAGCAGCTTTTGATGGCCATGGGACCGTACAACTCTGCATAATGGGGTGACATGAACCTATTAGAAACTGGGAGTGACTGAGGAGTGTTTCCTATAAAGCCTGTAAACGTGTGGAGAGTGTGCTGTAATGCCTTGGCGTGTGACATGGGGTTTGTGGTGAACCATCGTTGGTTCACCACTGGGGTTTGTTACTATGTTACTGTTGGGCTAGGGTGTTGTTACTGTGGGGGTTGTACTATGTTGTTGGGTTAGGGTGTTTACCTGTTATAAGAGTTATCATGGCACATTCCAGTGGGGTCCCGCCTCCGGTGGCGAGGTATAAGACCCCCTGCTCCGGCAGGACCCCTTCAGTCTGAACTGGTGTATTCGTGTTAGTAGTTCCATTGTTACTCTATTAAAGCCTTCAATACCGAAGCCTTGGTTCCATGTGCTTATTGACGCGCATCAATTTAATAGAGTAAACAGAAAACTCACAGCTGTACAACAAGAAAAAAAAAACAGAGAGTATGGAACAGATTCTAAAACCAGATCGTCTGACACTGGACCCACGTGCGGTCGGTGCAGCTAACACATTCGACCATTGGTGGAAGTGCTTTGAGGACTACCTGGCAGCCTCGGTAGCTATCACTACAGACAGTGATAGACTCCAGGTCCTCCACGCAAGGGTAAGCGACACGATTTACCTAGCCATTCGTGCAGCTCCCACTTACCAGGGTGCCGCTAAGCTCCTAAAGAAAAGGTACACTATGCCACCCAACGAGATACATGCTCGTTACCTCCTCGCTACACGACGTCGGCAGTCGGGCGAAACCATGGAGGATTATGCCAATGAACTCCTGCAGCTTGCCAGGGGTTGCGACTGTAAGGACGTCTCCGCCGAACAGTATATGTACGACCTCGCCCGAGACGCGTTCGTAGCAGGGGTAGGGTCCTCGTACATCAGGCTTAAATTGCTGGAAAAGGGGAAACTCAACTTGACCCAGGCAATGGAGATGGCTGTGAGGTTGGAGGCGGCGTCGAAGAGCTTGGCGCTGTACCCCGAGGACCACGTGCAGTCAACGTGGTTGGAGCAAGCTCAACTCCCTCCTCGCCCCGCTAACCCGCGCTCCCAGATCGATTCGATGACGGCGGCAGCTCCAGGTGGCCAGCGATGCTATTTTTGTGGAGGGGCCAAGCATCCACGGCAACAGTGTCCGGCAAGAACGGCAATCTGCAGCCAGTGCGGTAAAAAAGGCCACTATGGCAAAGTCTGCAGGTCCAAACCTAAAAACGGCAGTGCAGCTTGTAACCCTCCAGAACGGAGACAATCTCTTTCGGCGTCGCAGTACCCACGAGGTCCGACCACGTGCGATCCCAGGACGGCGCCATCGTGGCTGACAGAGGAGGAGGAAGACCACCAGGAGTCGCTGCGCTTGGCGCCCTCACCCACGTGCGATTCATGGGGGCGGCCATCATGGTCCACGACGACTAGGAGCGACCAGCAGGGGTCCTCAGCATCCACATCGGCAGCATGCAGTGACGCCCAGGGGCCAACGGTGGCGTCGATCTCCCTGGATCAGACCAGGCATTACAGACTGGAACATTCTATGATGGAGGTAAAGGTTAGTGGCAGAACTGTGAATTGTCTGTTTGACAGTGGAAGCACCGAAAGTTTCATACACCCTGAAACTGCTAAAAGGTGTGGACTCCGGATTCTCCCTGCCAAACAGACAATTTCCATGGCATCACGGTCCCGGTCTGTACCGATCCAAGGACGATGTATGGTAACTCTTGAGGTACAGGGCACAATTTACGAGCAATACAGGCTCCTTGTGCTACCTCACCTTTGCGCGCCAATTCTCCTCGGACTAAACTTTATGGTCCACATGAAGAGTGTGATCCTACAGTACGGTGGGCCACTCCCTTCACTGGCAGTAGGGAATCAGCCGCAGCCTCCAAATTGCCCAAAGCGCCCCGCGTGCAATCTATCCACCCTGAAAATCACTACACCATCCCTTTTTAAAAATCTGGTACCTGGCTGCAAGCCCATCGCTACTAAAAGTAGGCGTTACAGCGCTGAGGACCGGATCTTTATTAGATCTGAGGTTCAGCGGCTCCTCAAGGAAGGGATCATACAGGCCAGTGCTAGTCCGTGGAGAGCGCAGGTCGTGGTAGTCAAAAGCGGGAACAAATCTCGGATGGTCATCGACTATAGTCAGACCATTAATCGTTATACGCAGCTGGATGCGTATCCTCTCCCGCGCATTTCTGATATGGTCAATCAGATTGCGCAGTACCGAGTGTTTTCTACCATAGACCTTAAGTCCGCCTACCATCAACTCCCCATCCGCCCAGAGGACCGACAATATACGGCTTTTGAGGCGGATGGTCGTCTATACCAATTCCTCAGGGTTCCATTTGGTGTCACCAATGGGGTCTCGGTCTTCCAGCGTGCTATGGACCGAATGGTGGACCAGAACGGGTTGCGGGCTACCTTCCCGTACCTGGATAACGTCACCATCTGCGGCCATGACCAGCAGGACCACGACACGAATCTCCAACACTTTCTGCGCACTGCATCTTGCCTGAATCTGACCTATAACAGGGAGAAGTGCGTATTCCGTACGCGTAGGTTAGCCATCCTCGGATACGTGGTGGAAAACGGGGTCATTGGCCCTGATCCAGACCGTATGCGCCCACTCACTGAACTTCCCTTGCCCGCTAGCACGAAAGCACTGAGGAGATGCCTCGGGTTTTTTTCGTATTATGCACAGTGGGTCCCCAACTACGCGGACAAAGCTCGTCCGCTCATTAAGTCCACGACCTTTCCACTTACGCCGGAGGCCCAATTGGCCTTCAAGGTTTTGAAGAGCAACATCTCGAAAGCCACGATGCACGCGGTGGATGAATCCTTCCCTTTCCAGGTGGAGAGTGATGCATCTGACTTCGCCCTAGCCGCCACACTAAACCAGGCAGGCAGGCCCGTCGCGTTCTTTTCCCGCACCCTTCAAGGCCCAGAAATTCGGCACTCAGCGGTGGAGAAGGAGGCTCAGGCCATTGTGGAGGCAGTCAGACACTGGCGCCATTACCTGGCAGGGAAGCGGTTCACCCTGATCACGGATCAACGATCCGTGGCGTTTATGTTCAGTAACACGCAGAGGGGCAAGATCAAGAACGATAAGATCTTGCGGTGGAGAATTGAGCTCTCCACCTATAATTACGATATTATGTATCGTCCAGGGAAGCTCAATGAGCCCTCGGATGCCCTCTCACGCGGAACATGCGCCATCATGCAGGAGGACCGCTTGAAGGCTCTCCACAATGATCTGTGTCATCCTGGAGTCACCAGACTCTACCACTTTGTCAAAGCCCGCAACCTGCCTTACTCGGTGGAGGATGTCAGGTCAGTGACTAGAAGCTGTCGGATTTGCGCAGAATGCAAACCACACTTTTATCGACCAGACCGGGCACAATTGGTCAAGGCCACTCACCCTTTTGAGAGGCTGAGTGTGGATTTTAAGGGCCCCCTTCCCTCAACGGACCGGAATGTCTATTTTCTCAACATAATAGACGAGTATTCCCGGTTTCCGTTTGTTTTCCCCTGTGCGGACACATCAACTGCCACCGTCATTAAGGTTTTCAGTGAACTTTTTACCCTGTTCGGGTACCCCTGCTACATTCATAGCGACAGGGGCTCGTCGTTCATGAGCAACGACTTGAGGCAATTCCTGCTCTCATTCGGGATTGCCTCTAGTAGAACCACGAGCTACAACCCTAGGGGTAACGGACAGGTGGAAAGGGAGAATGCTACAGTCTGGAAGGCTGTCCTACTGGCACTGAAATCCAGGGGCCTTCCAGTCTCCCGTTGGCAGGAGGTCCTTCCAAATGCGCTCCATTCTATCCGCTCCCTCCTGTGTACGGCAACCAATGCTACTCCCCACGAGAGGATGTTCTCATTCCCTCGGAAGTCGTCCTCGGGGACCTCATTGCCAGCCTGGTTGACGTACCCAGGACCCGTCCTTCTGCGGCGACATGTGAGGGCTCGCAAGTCCGACCCCTTGGTCGAACCGGTCCAACTCCTCCACGCCAACCCTCAGTATGCCTATGTGGCATATCCTGACGGGCGAGAGGACACTGTCTCCATTAGAGACCTGGCGCCCGCAGGGGACGTAGCAACTCCTGTCGCTCCTATTCCCCCAGTCACGAATCCACTACTCCTCATTACTTCCCCAGACGTGGCGCGGTCAGCACCGGGACCAGTGCATAACACTTTTACTCCCATGTACAGCTTGCCTGAGACTCGGAGATCGGCGCCACCATCATCATCACCACCACCAATACCACCAAACGTTCCAGGATCCCCTGCACCATCGCCTCACCAGGGCCGGCCGGCCCGGGAGTCCTTGAGGGGACAGCCAGACGTTGCTTTGGAAAGAGCGCCACCACAAGCACCTGCTCCGGTTTCGCAACCGGTGTTGAGGAGATCGCAGCGTCGGTGCGGTCCTCCAGACCGTCTGGACTTGTGAATCCTGTGATTTGTCTGTTATTGTCTGTTTATATGACCTGTTTTTCGTGCACCCCGCCACCTTTTGTTCTTAAAGGAGGGGTGAATGTGGTGAACCATCGTTGGTTCACCACTGGGGTTTGTTACTATGTTACTGTTGGGCTAGGGTGTTGTTACTGTGGGGGTTGTACTATGTTGTTGGGTTAGGGTGTTTACCTGTTATAAGAGTTATCATGGCACATTCCAGTGGGGTCCCGCCTCCGGTGGCGAGGTATAAGACCCCCTGCTCCGGCAGGACCCCTTCAGTCTGAACTGGTGTATTCGTGTTAGTAGTTCCATTGTTACTCTATTAAAGCCTTCAATACCGAAGCCTTGGTTCCATGTGCTTATTGACGCGCATCAGGGTTATCAGTTAAAATATTAACATTATTTTTTTCTGCAGTTTGGTGTGGTGTTTGTCTACTAAGTAATGTTTCATCAATGTTGCTTTTAATTTGTTTGTTACAATAAAAGTTTTAAAACTTGAAATTTTGAGTGATTCCTTTAAGTTGGTCACTGAGAATTCAAATATCTTTTGAAAATAATTCAGACTCTTCAGGCATTGTAACAAGCAGTGAAATTTGCTGACAGTAGATTCTGCTTGGAATGCAGTTGATATGCATCTGTCTACATTTTGAATGGCAAATATCACAGCTATGGTTTCTCCCTGCTCTTGCAGTTTTACATAAAGTGCTGGTAAGCCCTAAAAGTAGTTCTATCAGAACATTAGAAATAGGAGCAAGACAGAGAGCCATTTTGTCCATTCAGCCTGCTCCATCATTCAGTAAGATAATGACCAATCCGATTATGGCCTTAATTCAATTTTCCTGCTTGCCCTCACAGAATCCCTGCAGTACAGAAGGAGGCCATTTTAGCCCATTGAGCCTGCACCGACAATCCCACCCAGGCCCTATCCCTGTAATCCCACATAATTACTCTGCTAATCCCCCTGACACTAAAGGGCAATTTTGCATGGCCAACTAACCTAACCTGCACATCTTTAGACAGTTGGAGAGAACTGGAGCTTCCGGAGGGAACCCACGCAGACACTGCGAGAACATGCAAACTTCACACAGACAATCACCTTTGGCCGGAATTGAACCCGGGTCCCTGGTGCAATGAGGCAGCAGTGTTAACCGCTGTGCCACCGTGCTGCCCTCCATAAGCTTCGACTCCAATGTTAATCTAAAAACCGTCTAACTCATCTTAGGATATATATATAATGACTCAGCCTCCACTGCTTGCTGGGGAGGGGAATTCCAAAGATTAACAACCCTCTGAGAGAAGAAATTCCTCTGTATCTCATTGTGAATGTGAAACTCCTTATTTTGAAACTGTCCATCCTCGGTTTAAATTCCCCTCATGAAGGGAAACAATAACCGCAGAATCATAGAAACCCTACAGTGCAGAAAAAGGCCATTCGGCCCATCAAGTCTGCACCGACCACAGTCTCACCCAGGCCCTACCCCCATATCCCTACATATTTTACCCGCTAATCCCTCTAACCTAGGCATCTCAGGACACTAAGGGGCAATTTTAGCACGGCCAATCAACCTAACCCGCACATCTTTGGACTGTGGGAGGAAACCGGAGCACCCGGAGGAAACCCACGCAGACACGAGGAGAATGTGCAAACTCCACACAGACAGTGGCCCAAGCTGGGAATCAAACCCAGGTCCCTGGAGCTGTGAAGCAGCAGTGCTAACCACTGTGCTACCGTGCCGCCCTTCTATGTTCCAATCTTCTCTGTTCCAACAAGATCTCATTCTTCTAAACTCCAATGCGTGTAGGCTCAGCCTGCTCAACATTTCCTCATAAGACAAACCCTTCATCTGAGGAAACAATCTAGTGAATCATTTCGAAACTACTTCCAATCCAAGTATTTCCCTCCTTATGTGAGGTAACCAAAATTCTATGCAGTATTCTAGGTGTGGTCACAGCAATGCCCTGCACAGTTGTAGAAAGACTTCCTGGCTTTTATGCACCATTGCCCTTGCAATTAAATTTACCGAGCGATATCTTTTTGAAGACATTATTTATGATTCTGATGCACAGCCCTCAGATATGAGTGTCAAGCATCCAACGAAAGCCATGCTGCCAGGCAAAAAATGATGACATAGACCACTGGGGTAATGATGGCTCTACCGCTTGGAACACCCTGACTATGCCCTGCTGTACTTGCCTCCATGCTATGTGCAAATATTTGGGGTGATCTGGCAAATGCTTTCAAACCTCATCGTCATGAGGATGCAGCTCTCACCATCAGATATACTATGACAATCAAGGAGGATGAAGGGGAGAAGGAAAAGGTAGTAGTAGGAGCAATAGGCAGAGGAAGACAGGAGGCCACAAACTCATTCACTTTCTGACTGAGCCAGGTGTGTTTAACACATGGGGCAAAAGTTTACGAGATTTTTTCGAAGTGTCCAGCTAATGTGAAAACAGGAGAGTGCCTGATCCATTTTTTGGGTGATTTTTCACACCCTGTCTTTGAAACTATGGGCTAGACTGTTTCTAGCTGCTAGAGGCATTGGGCGGGGCTTAATTCACCAGACAACCAGTAGCTCAGATTGGAGCCAGGAACTGTGCATGTGCAGGAAAAGCGAGAAAAAAAAAGCAGCTCTCCTGGCAGAACACAACGGGACAGGTACAGCCTCCCCCTTCCTCCCCACAGACATTGGGGACCACCCTCCCCCCAATATCACTGACCCTCTTACCTCCCACCCCCACGACCCTCCCGAACCCCTTTGCACATGGGCCCCTCATCACTCCCCGGCCCCAAAGGCTGACTGACATGACTTTCTACCTCCCCTGCTCCTGGTCATCACAGAGGCACAAATTCCAACCCCACTTCCATTAGCACACCTGCAAGTGCTGACTTGGCTTCCCCTCCATGATAACAAGACAAACTGCATTACACTCACTGGAATGCTCCAACGGACGCGTGACATGCCCAAACTGCCTGCAGTTGATCTGCCTTAACAAGGGAGAGCTCCATAAAAACCTCAAGGGTGGACAGACAGGCAGGCAGTGCAGGAAGAAATGGCCTGCAGGAAGACAGCTGCCCCTTTTTCAGATGCTGATCTAGCCAGGTTACTGGAAGCAGTGGAGGCAAGGGGGGTCACCCTCTTCTCCCCAGCAAGATGCCATCCCAGGGAAGGGATGAAAACACAGCCTGGGAGGCAGTGGCAGCATGCATTAGTGCCAGGGTCATCACAGGCCACAGGGCACGTAGGCAGCTAGCCACCTCCACCTCTGATATACATCCTGGAGAGACACCAAGACATAATGGTAGGCCATATGAAGTTAAGAAGTTGTACCAGTATTAAAATGGCGGGGTGAAGGGCAACAGCGTAACATTCAAAAAGAAATTTCGCACTGCCAGTATTTAATCTTCTGATGCTTTTTTCCATGAACTGTGATGCCTCCTTCTCTCTCCATCCCTCCTTTGCCTTCGGTGTTGACTCTGGTTGTTCAGCCTGCCTTGCATGAGTGACCATTTGAGAGCGGCAGTGGAGGAATCCTCACAAGTTGGTGACCTCTTGGGCCGGAATGGAATCTGATAGAAAGTTGGAAAAGAGCAATTTCTACTCTATTGACGATAAAACTGTTGGTGGATTGTCCAAATCTTAACTCTTGGATCCCCGCAAAGCGGGCGACACGGTGGCACAGTGGTTAGCACTGCTGCCTCACAGTGCCAGGAACCTGGGTTCAATTCCTGGCTTGGGTGACTGTGTGGAGTTTGCATATTCTCCCCGTGTCTGCATGGGCTTCCTCCGGGTGCTCCGGTTTCCTCCCACAGTCCAAAGATGTGCAGATTAGGTGGAATGGCCATGCTAAATTGCCCCTGATTGTCAGGGGGACTAGCTAAGGTAAATGCATAGGGATAGGACCCAGGTGGGATTGTTGGTGCAGACTTGATGGACCGAATGGCCTCCTTCTGCACTGTAGGATTCTATGATTCTATGAACACTAGGTAGATAGAATATTTAGGCACTTTAAAGTCTCACTTTCACATGTTTTTATATTATCACTTATTATGAAAGCACTTTTATTGTCACCAATAAATATTGTTTTACCCCACACCTGTGGCTAATTTGTCTCTAATTAGCCTCTAACAGGAATGTACTTTCCCCAACGGTCGCCAAAGGGACCCTACACGTTGATGTCAGTGGGGGATACCCCAAATCAAGGCACTCAAATAATTCACTGGCTCCAGTGGGTAGCATGCATTGGCAACAACTTACAGCATCTGGGGCCCTGCATGGGCGTTTAGTACTCCCTTACCAACCATCCAGACATGGGTCTAGGTGCCAGCTTGCATGCGGAGCTCAGGTAGGAGCCAGAGTAATTTGCACCAGGGCATCGTCGCATAGCGAGTCATCATCACCCTCTTGCCTGCCACAGAAACTCGCCAACACAGTGTACCCCAGCCCATCTTTCTGATATTACAATGTTGCAGGAGATTGTAGGACTCCAAGGGGAGGGGGGGGGGGAGGTATGCAACCCATGTGTGGCAACTCAGGCCCCTAATGACCAAAGCATGTGATGATCAGGGCCTCCCTCACCACCCTTGCATACCTGAACCTTGCTGCCACCAGCCCTCCAGTGCCAGGATGGTGTTGTTCGTCATTATCTTCCTCCTGCTCCTCTTGTTCTTCCTCCACCTTCTCCTCTTCCTCCTCCTCCTGCTTGGTGGCATCCTCCCAGCGATGCCCTGCTGGTCAGCCTCCATGTCCTCCTCCTCCAAAAGGTCTCCTTGCTGCTGTGCCAGGTTGTGCAGGACACAGCACACCACCGTAATGCGGAACGATATCAAGGGACTATATTGGAGGGCCCCGCCAGAGCGGTGCAGGCACCTGAATTGCATTTTGAGAAGCCCCATGTTGCACTCCACTATTGAATGGGTGGCAACATGGGCCTCATTATAACAGGTCTCCTCTTCAGTCTCAGGCCTCCACACAGGCGTCATTAGCTAAGTCCAAAGCCGATACTCCATGTCCTCCATTAGCCATCCCTGCATCCTGGGCTCCTCCTCAATGACCTCCGGGACATCGGAACTCCTCAATATAAAACTGTCATGCATGCTGCCAGGGTGTCTGGCGCAGACATGCACAATGTGCAGCAGATGGTTACACACCAATTGCACATTTATTGAATAGAAGCCCTTTCTGTTCATGAATCTTCTTGGATTCTTCACCGGGGCCATGAGGGTGACGTGGGTGCAATCTACAGCCCCTTGCACATTTGGCATCACTGCGATGGTTGCGAATCCTGCAGCTCTGGCTTCCTGCTGAGTCTGGTCCAGGTCAAATTTAATATACTGGCCAGCCCGGGCATACAGGGCATCCATGACCTCCTTCACACCCTTGTGGACAGATGATTGGGAAATGCCACAAAGGTCTCCACTGGTGCTCTGGAAGGACCAGGTGGTGTAAAGGTTTAAGGCAGCCGTCGCTTTCACAGCCACCGGTAGTGGGTGAACCCCAGTGCCCCAAGGTGACAGGTCCTGCAACAAATGGCACAGGGTGTCACACTGTCTCCTTTCGGAGACGGAGCTGTCAGCGGTATGCAATGTCCAACAGTTGCTCGAAGGACACTCGCATGCAAAACTGCCGGGATCTCCGCTCCCTCCTCCTCCTGCAACACCCTCGGGGTGAATGGTGGCCTCGTCCTGCCTCTGGCAGCCGTCTCCCTCCACTCCTGCAAGTGGTGAGGCCTGGCCTTTTGTGCCCACAATTCATCCTCCTGTTCCTTCTCCTCAGCTCCAGCAGCGACCAAAAGTACAGCAAGATCAATGGTAGCATTGCTAAAGCTATCTTTTCAATTTGATGAGTGGGGGTGGGGAATTTGGAGAAGGGGAAAGACAGATGGAGATGTTAACTAATCTGCCCCCCCCCCCAGTCCAACAACACACACTCCCCATACCCCCCCCCCCAACCCCCCCACAGACCCCCAGCAACACACACAGTTCCCATATTCCCCACAGATCTCACAATGACAATACAGCCCATGCCTATTCCGCACCCCCCCCCCCCTCCCCCCGACCCACTGCTCACAAACACACACCCAAATCCATGCAATAGGCAGTTGGGTTTTCATCTGGTGGTTCACTCTTCACAAGTAAGTAAGAGCAGATGCTGAAGTCAGGGGACAGTCCTTGTCAGGAGTCGCATGACTCTCAATACTCTGCTCAGCTGCACACAGACGCTGTGCATCAATTGTAATCGATGGAGAGGATACTTTCTGAACAGCGGTGGAGAATATTTGATCTACTGGCAGGTGGTCCAGCCGCACTGTGCACCCTTTTGGAGATATTGGAGGAGTCCATCTCAGGCGTGAGTGGCATGCTGCCACTTTGCAATGATGTTTTTGCCCATGAACCGCGTAGCCATCTGCAGGGAGCATCAAACACAACAATAACATGAGTGCATGCATGCCTTCACCAGTGGCTTGCAACTGGATTTGCCTGCAGCCATTGTCTGCTTTGTCAAAGGTGCATGAAGGATTCACTAATTACAAGACAACCAGGAATTTCCTGGAAATGGCAGATACCGAGGAGAGCTATTTACTGTCAGAGTTACAGTGGGATGCTCAAGGAACTGGTGAGAGATTTCAGGTTTGCAATTTTTATATTTAAGAGTGACCCTTTACAACAGTGACTGCAATATTCCAATAATTACATGATTTTAAAAACATATATTCTTTCCTCGGGATTTGGGCTGCGCTGGCAAGGCCAGAATTTGTTGACCATCCTTACTTGCCCTTGAACTGAAGGCCCACCAGGCAATTTCAGAGGGTAGTGAACCTGTGGATCTGGAGTCACATGTGGGCCGGACCAGGTAAGGATAGCAAATTTTCTTCCCTAAAGGGCGCAATTGAACCATGTGCGTTTTTATGACAATGGGAGTTTCATGGTCACCATTACTGAGACATGATTTGTATTGCAATTTATTAACTGAATTTTAAATTCCACCAGCTGTCATTGTGGGGTTTGAACATATGCTCTCAGGACATTAGACTGGACCTCAGGATTGCTAGTCTAGTAACATTAACACTACACCGCCTTCTTTCCATAAATGATCATTTATGCCATTGTTTTTTGCTTTAGTACTAACCAGGTTGCAATGTTTCTCCCCATCAATTTGAAAGGGAAAACCCCAGATGGATGAGTGCAATAGCAGAAGTTACCTTTTGATCTCAACCTTTGAAGCCTAAAGAATCTATGGCTGGAATCACCTGGACTTACAAAATTGACAGACATTAAGACACTTTTGCAGTCCTGACCCCACCAATGTCGGTGATTTTTCAGTGCAAACTTCATTATTAGGGAGGTGACCGATTAACAGGACTCCTCCGCACTCACCATCCAATGAGGGACAGTGGGTGGCACAAAGTTGCAGAAGGGCCATTCGGAGTGGCTAAAGGGATGGCTGACTGGCAACCCCACAGGGATAGGATAGAGAGGGTCAGGCAGAGGGAGAGCTCAAAATGGAAGAATGGATTCAAACGGCATAAGGGAAATGAAGCATCAGAACTGAGGGGCCTCAGTCTAGAGGAGGGACACCTCCATGTGAATGAATGTGTTCAAGGATACACCAAATATAGCCTTGCTAATCCTATACGTAATAAATCAAGGGTGATTTAAGTTTTAACTATAAAGGCTTTATTCATAACAGAATAATTATATACATGTACAACAAGATAAGACTAGACTACAAGTGCAACTGCTCTTCTTGACACCTGGGCTCCAACTACGGGTGGAGGTTTTCCCTCCCGCCCGCCACGGGAATTGTAATGGGCGGCAGCGGAACATACAAAGATCTATTGACCTCGACGGGAATTTCCAGTGTTGGGGCGAATGCGACTGGAAAATCCCTCCATGTAAATTCTCCCTTGACTGTGGCCTGCACCTTCCTGCCAATTGTCTCAGGTTCCCACCGGGGTAATCCATAGGGTCCTTGCCGATCAGGTGGGCCTCAGAACACGCCCCCCCACCCCCTTCAAGGCCCAAAATCCAAAACACTCCTGAGGAGAAACAAAGAACAGAGTTAGTAGGTACGTCACAGGCTTGTATGCAAAAAAGGGTATCCTGAAAAACTCATCAAAAGTTCAAATGGTTCCGAGCCTTTCTGGGCGACTTGGCAATCTCTAACTATCTGCAGGGCTCACCTGGGGATCCACTGTGCCTATTACTGCTCTCCACCTAAGGTGGTCCATATGTTTCCTAAGCCTGCAACCTTGTACCTCCACAACGTAGGAGACCGGTCCTGTTCTCCCCACAATTTTACCAGCCACCCATGCCGGGCTTGGTTCAACTTTTCTAACCAAAACTGTGTCCTCCACTTTGAACAACCTATTTTCCTTTCTGAGTCATGATTTACCTTCTGGGAGGCTTTCCTACCCTCCACCGTCTCCGCCAAATTTGGAAATATCATGTCCAATCTTGTTCGTGATTCCTATAGTCACATTTAGGGTGCTGCTGCGTGATAATAGAAAACTGGCTATGTGTAAAGGAAGGGGTCTGTTCACCCACTTTGTTCATTCATAGAATCCCTACAGTGCAGAAGGAGGCCATTCAGCCCATCAAGTCTGCACCGACTCTTTGAAAGAGCATCCCACCCTGGCCCTATCCCTGTGACTCCACATATTTAGTCTGCTAATCACCCTAAATCACACAAAGGGGCAAATTATCATGGCCAATCGACCTAACCTGCATATCTTTGGACAGTGGGAGGAAACCAGCGCACTCAGAGGAAACCCACACAGGCACAGGGAGAACATGCAAACTGCAGACAGACAAGGCCAGAATTGAACCTGGCTCCCTGGTGCTGTGAGGCAGCAGTGCTAACCACTGTGCCACCGTACCGCCCTATCATTGATGACTCAAATGTTTGTACCGCAGTCCCTTGGGCTTCCTATCAAGTTGAATTCTAGCATCCTCCAGCCATCTGTGTTTACAGTCATTTTCCTGAATGGATCTCAAGTGCCCCATTGATCCTGACCACAATCTTTTCAAAATCTCAGCCTGAATGGCAGCCTGTGGTTTCTTTAAATCGCTTGTGGCTTGGAAAAGCGGAAGTGAAATGTTAAACCTAATTCTCTCTCCACAGATACTGCAGGTTCTGCAGTGTATTTCCTGCATTTTTTTTTCTTTCCCAATCTCCAGGTTCAGGAATATTGATCTTTTGTCTCCTTAAACCAATCAATTCAGCTTTTATTACCATGTATTATCTTTTCATCGCATACAAGAGAATAATTTTTATTCTCCTGAGTAAATATGGAAATCATGCAGGCAATCTCATACTTCCAGTTATAAATTTACGATGAAACTGTTCAGCTGATTATAAATTCATAAAATTAATATTCAATGAATTGCACTGGATAAAAATTTTACCTTGCTTTTATAACTTAATTGCAATGAATTAATATGTTGTCTGGGATTGTGTTGGTATTGCCGCAGCCTTATCTGTCATAGATATAGTTCACTAAGAAGCAAAGGCAAAAATCGATTTGTAACAAGCAGTTGTAGACAGAAGCACATACATTTCCAAAGTACTTTTGCACATCAGAATCATAAACATTGTAACTCACTTGGTTGTTTCTGGGCTGCATGTAAACAGCTGCTCAGATCAGTGTCAACAGACTGCATTTATGCCAGAGATATTTTTGTGCAAGGTGTAAAATTGCTGATTCAGGCTAATATTCACAAATGGATTGAAGGATTGTTAATTCAGCATGGAGATACTTCACTTTCCTTTGAGAGCATTTTTGCCAAACTGTCCTTCAGAATTAAATGGCCTTGATATTATGGTAGAGAAATTGCATGTTATTCATGCCAAAGTGCTGATAGTGAGTATGAGCAAATGATCCAACACTTTTGGATGATTGAATCTGGATTTAGTTCAACCTTCTTCTAACATTGATACCTGCGCACTTTCAACAGAACGGCAATGAGAAACAAGGCCTTCGTTAACTTTTGCCCTTCTTAATCTCGAATCGTTGTCGGTCAAATCATTCTCTCAGGGTGAAGCATGCTACAGTGGGCGCAAAAGTCAACTCCATAGCCCTAATGTTGTTGATGTTACAGAAGCTGGGTATGCCAGGTATGTTGGCAGGATTGCTTCTGGCAACATATAGTGTGGCCTGCACAGTGTGCCATGACTATAAGTGCGCTAGCATAGACATGCCATCCATATGCTGGATGAACAAAGAATGGTTATAATTGTGATGGCAAATAGAGTCTAATAATGATTTGACACTATCATTTTGCACCTCATTGTTCCTGTCAAAGCCCTCTCTTACACACACTCAGCTGTACATGTGAGCTCACCTGCGCCAGGGATGCTGCACTAATGATATTTAAAGATTTCACCAAGGGAGTTCCAGGTGAGATGATTTTGAGTTTGCTTTGTTGCTGCAGAATTACTGGAAACACTGCATTGAGAATTATTGGAGTAGTTTGAACAAGCTTTTGGAGCAACAAGGGAGTGATGCTGGACTTTGACTAAGAGGTCAGAATAGTTGGATGGCCCATCAATGGAAAGTCTGTTATCGCTAACTGGGGCTATAGTTGCAGTTCCTCTTGGGTTACAACATGACAGGGAGATGGAACAGTTGCAGCAGAGAGAAGAAAGCTACAAATAGAGGGAGAACTTTGAACTTTTTCAGTAAGTCATTGAGTTCCTCAGGGCTAAACTCCAAAAATTGAGCATCCTGGATATTTACTATCATTCCCTCCACTGGCTATGCCTTGAGGGTTTCCTGGCTCCTCAGAAAACCCCTCTCCTCTCTTCTACACCTCAACCACTAAGATCTATTGCACCATATCAGTGAGGCTGGCAGCCCTGTTGCATCATTTGCAATCTCCATTTTTCCAAACAAATCTTTCTGTTATGATGCACACTCACAGACTTCATCAGAAAGGGTATTTATTAATAAGGAATAACTGTACAGAGGCCAGCACCCACCACCCACCCATAACCCACCGGCTGCCTCAGTCCCTACATATCTATTCCATGCTTTATAGATTTATTTTGCCTCAGAGAGGTTTCCACCCCCTGCGGTGATACCCACTCTTAGTCCCAAATGATCCTTCAAGCCACACAATCCTCTTCTGCTGTGTTTCCCTTAAAGGGCAATCACCACATCCCTCCCTCTTTAACTCCTTTATGCAATCTTCAATAACCAAGTTACTCAAGTCCAAATTTTAAATAAATAAGTTGCACAAGAAGGCCTATAGTGTTTTAGCTTTTATTAACAGGGGGTTGGAGTTTAAGAGCCGTGGGGTTATGCTACAACTGTACAGGACCTTGGTGGGACCACATTTGGAATATTGTGTGCAGTTCTGGTCACCTCACTATAAGAAGGATGTGGAAGTGCTGGAAAGAGTGCAAAGGAGATTTACCAGGATGCTGCCTGGTTTGGAGGGTAGGTCTTATCAGGAAAGGTTGAGGGAGCTAGGGCTGTTCTCTCTGGAGCGGAGGAGGCTGAGGGGAGACTTAATAGAGGTTTATAAAATGATGAAGGGGATAGATAGAGTGAACATTCAAAGACTATTTCCTCGGATGGATGGAGCTATTACAAGGGGGCATAACTATAGGGTGCATGGTGGGAGATATAGGAAGGATATCAGAGGTAGGTTCTTTACGCAGAGAGTGGTTGGGGTGTGGAATGGACTGCCTACAGTGATAGTGGAGTCAGATACTTCAGGAACATTTAAGCGGTTATTGGATAGGCACATGGAGGACACCAGTATGATAGGGAGTGGGATAGCTTGATCTTGGTTTCAGATAAAGCTCGGCACAACATCGTGGGCCGAAGGGCCTATTCTGTGCTGTACTGTTCTACTGTTCTAAATATAAATTGAGTTTTTGAAGGTTTTTAATGTAGAATGGTGTAATTCTATAGTCTGAGATGCTTCCAACAGATCGACATTATTAGGAACTACAAATAATGAGTACATCTTCTGGAACAAGCAGTTCATTACTATTTGCTTCCATGGAGACATCAGTTATGTCTATAACAGGTCGATCAGGTACTTTGGTGCCTACTGGTTCTAAAACATTTCCTGACAACAATAGAGTGCTCGAGTGTTTCTCTACTCAAGTATTTATGAATGATCCATCCCTCCATGTCTACTGGGTACAACAGGAGTCTGATCACAGAGATAATCATTCCAGGGATCTAACTTTATCCACTACTGATGTTTCATATCATGACACCATGTCATTTTATGTACATAATATTTTTTTTATTGTTGCAATTATGATAGATCATTGAGCAATCTTGTTCTGGCATGTAATATCAGTTTTTCCCTGTCTGAGTTGCTGATTCTGCTGTCAATTTCAATGTTTTTACCTCTTCAGTTAATTTCTCATTGTCAACCTTCCCTTCTTCAAGCTCTTATTCTCCCAATTCAATTCTTCACTGGACTTGTTCTTGTTTTCTCGTTGCTTTTCATGGAATTCAACTTATTTTCCATTGTCTCATTAAGTTCTCCTTCTTAACTTCATTTTGTAACGTTTTTTTGTAACTTTTTTTCCAAGTTTTCTGCCAGTTATTTCATTGTGTTGTTTTAATGTCTTCTCTAGAGCTTTAATTCTTTTTTCTGATTCCGCTTTATGTTCATTTGTTCCTATTTCTTTGGAAGTGTTTATTTTCCGTGTTTTTTCCAAGGGGAATCCATCTTGTTCTTACTGCACATATACGTTTCATAAACTGAACCTTCATTACTGCTTGTCTTAACTTCACTGTGGGTCAAATCTGTCTCTGATGCAAGTGTTGATTTGTTTCCATCTGCAATTCTCTTATTGCCTTTCACTTGGTCATTCATTGTCTTTCTTTGCCTCCTTCCAGGGTCTTTCAGTCCCTTCTTTCTGGGGACTTCCATTGCCCTCTTTCTGGTCTCTTCTTTTACCCACTTTCTTTTTTCTTCCATTGATTCCTCTGAGATCTTCCATTGCCTCTTTCTTGAGGTCTTCATTGCTTATGGACATTTTTTGAGTTACCCTCAACTGGGGTCTTCTCTAATTTTTGTGTTCATTGCTGTTTTTTTGATTTGATTTGATTTATTGTTGTCACATGTATTGGTATACAATGAAAAGTATTGTTTCTTATGCGCTATAAAGACAAAGCATACAGTAGATAGAGATAGGAAAGGAGAGAACACGGAATGTATGTTACAGTCATATCTAAGGAGTAGAAAAAGAACAACTTAATGTGAGATCATAGAGTCAAAGAGGTTTACAGCATGGAAACAGGCCCTTTGGCCCAACTTGTCCATGCCGCCCTTTTTTTTAAACCTCTTAGCTAATCCCAATTGCCCGCATTTGGCCCATATCCCTCTATACCCATCTTATCCATGTAACTATCTAAATGCTTTCTAAAAGACAAAATTGTACCCGCCTCTACTACTACCTCTGGCAGCTTGTTCCAGACACTCACCACCCTCTGTGTGAAAAAATTGCCCCTCTGGACACTTTTGTATCTCTCCCCTCTCACCTTAAACCTATGCCCTCTAGTTTTAGACTCCCCTACCTTTGGGAAAAGGTAGGTCCATTCAAAAGTTTGTTGGCAGCCGGGAAGAAGCTGTTCTTGAGTCAGTTGGTACGTGTCCTCAGACTTTTGTATCTTTTTTCAGATGGAGGAAGGTGGAAGAGAGTATGTCTGGGGTACGTAGGATTTTTGATTATGCTCTGTTTTTCTGAGGCATCAGGAGGTGTCAGTGGGTGGGAGGCTGGCTTGTGTGATGGAATGGGACTTTGTTCACGACCCTTTGTAGTTTATCGTGATCTTGGACAGAGCAAGAGCCATACCAAGCTGTGACAGAGCCAGAAAAAATACTTTCTATGGTGCATCTGTAAAAGTTGGTGAGAGTTGTAGCTGACATACCAAATTTCCTTAGTCTCTTGAGAAAGTAGAGGCATTGGTGAGCTTTCTTAACTATAGTGTCGGCATAGAGGGACCAGGACAGGTTGTTGGTGATCTGGACACTTAAAAACATGAAGCTCTCGACCATTTCTACTTCTTCTTTATTGACGTAGACAGGGACATGTCCACCACTATGCTTCCTGAGGTCGATGGCTATCGAACTATGTTTGAAACAAACTATATTTGTTTCTTCTTGTGGTTACTGCTTTGAGTGCATTGTCACATTAAATGCATTACCCCTTTGATTGCATTACCACTTTAAGACTGTCAACTTTGTTTCAGGCTATCGCTGCTGTTGGTTCCATGCTTTTCCCACGCTTTTAATGTCTTTCTGCAAATCCTTGATGTTCCTTTTTGAACCTTTCTTAAAACTTTTTAAACTTCTCTTTTCAAACAAGTTGGGGATTTCTCCCCAAACTCTCAGAACTTCCCTGTGTACAGTACAGGGACCACTTCCACACAACTGCTGCAAGCTCCACTCTGATCGGGAGCCTGGCAATCTCAGTTTCCCACACTTCTGCAGACCATGCTGCAGTTCTCTGGACCATTTTTTCTTCTACACTGAAAACTCTGTTTTCTGTGCTCTGTTTTCTCTGTCTTCAAAAAAATCTCTGCAGCAACTCTGCCTAAGAGAAGACTCCACCCCATGGGGTTAAGCACTCTGAGTCCTATTGGTCCCTCAAGCCTTCTTCTGCTGTGTTGCCCTTAAAGGGACAAGTATCACACTTTCTGGGACTGTTGCAACAGTGTTGTATCTTGAGTACATCCCCATTTAAGACTGGCAGGTTATATTTAAGAAGTGCAGGTGAGCTCTTTGTTGTGCTAGCCACACACACTCCTAGACCGCCTCCTGAACATACAATCAGTCAGCAACATATTTCACAAAGGGCTGCATTTTGCAAAGATGTTGATGAGGTAGCCGGCATGATGTTTGTGTGCTGCCTGCCTCAACTTGACAGGGTGTGAGGGAAATCAGACATGACAAAAATTGGCCGAATTCAATTTTTAGCCCACTTCCTCGCTAAGGAGGAGACTTTACTTTCTTTTTCGTCAAAGATGCAAGTGTTAATAACTCATGATCAAGCAAAAATGTTTCCTAATATATACAACCAATTTCCACAGTTTAGCAAATTGTCCTAGTCCTGTGACCTGTATCAGTTGCATACATGCAGCATTTTACAATTCACTGAGTCAGCCTTTACATGGCTGAGCTCTGTAAAACTGCAGAGTATTAAATTCTAAACATAATCAGAATTGATAAATAAGTAGTTTTACAGTGAATGACATTCCTGTTGAATTTCTGGATGTCCCAGGCTACATCCACCAGAATGAGAGCTCGAATGTTAAAGGCCATTTCTGTACTTCATTGAAATGAAATATATGAAAAGATGTCAGACTTAAGCACTTGGAATATAATCTCTCCTATGGCACTACTTGCAGTTACAGACTATGTTATCAATCCTGTGCACATAATTGTGCCTGTCAATATGAGTGTCATGCACATTTATAATCCTATATCCATGAAATTATTTCGCTGACAGATTTTGCTTTAGCTACCTCACGGAGTTAATAATAAGTAAACATTTCGAGGGCAAGACTGTTTGTGAGATAACCTTTATTGCTGGGGCCGGATATCTCAATTAAAAGTTATCTCATATGACATATTGTGACATTATGAAGTTCAGGATACACACACCATGGCTGTATAATATGTATTAAAATGAAGGCCAAACAGAAACTAGCAATACTAGAATATCTCTTTGGAAGAAAGATTACACAAAGAAGCAACTGAGTAGCTACAATACTAGAGGACTCGATTAGACTTGGAAATTAAGCTAAAGTCTTAACCCTTATTCACCAGTGGACTTTTAAACTGTAAGCCTCAACAGCTCCAACAACACTCAAGTGTTGCTGTAGATCTACTTAGTAACTTGTTCCTTGGGCTTCGAGAGGCACAGTCTGACTTCAAGGGGGTTTTGCCCTCCACATAGTTATGCATTGATAGTTCCTTCACTTATTGCAAACAGTTGACAAGTTATACAATCAGAGAATAATTTAAATTATTCAGATTTAACGTCTCATTGAAACACTTAGTGATAATTCATGCAAATGTATGAAAATTAATACTACTGGCTTTCACTTCATATGCTGATGACAGCAGCTCTAAAATGGAGTTAGGAAGATGGGGAGAATGCTATACTTCACAACATCTATGCTGCTTATTTTAGTTAAACACTTCATAAAAGTTAAGGGCCAACTTTTTGGAATACGACACCTACTCTGAAGGGATGAACATGAATTAATTTTATCTAGATGATTTTTAGGAAATTTAAAATTCAGCAAATCCCACAGCACCATAGGAGATAGTTGTTTGGTTGTACAGAACTTGAGTCTTGCAGAAAAAAGACATTTTGTTAAAGCAAATGTATTTTTTCAGCAAGTATAGGAGATTTATAAATTATTTCAACATTGTCTGGTTCATTGGTTTTAATGCTTAAGTACCCTCACAACTGTGGAAAGTAGCTGGGCATTGATGTGTCTCCTAGCTATTGAGATTTCCTCGAACTTTCTTGCCTATTGTGGTCAGAGAGGAATTTCCCAGGGCTTTTATTTTCCTGAATTGGTCATTTTCTTCCTGCCAAAAGAGATTGTGGATTTGGTGATGGAGAGGTGTTGGCGAGGCTCAGGTCATGAGGTGCTGAAGTTGTTTCATGACAGTATAAGACATACTGAATGATCAGGTTGTCATTTTGTGTGTGTTTATTAATGTGTTTTGCATGTTTTATCTGCCTTAAAGTCCATCAAGGAAACTTGGGCAGTCTGGGAAAATTGCTTATCGTGGGTGGAAGAAATCATGATTAAGTTAATCAAATTAATTCAGAAACAGAAAATGCTGGAAAATCTCAACAGGTCTGACGGCATCTGTGGAGAGCGAAGAGAATTGACATTTCAAGTCAGAATGACCTTAAGTCAGAGCTCGATCAAATTAATTCTTTAGTGAAGAACCCTGGCCCTTTATTTCCCTGGAATTCCAATAGTTTAGTGCATCTTAAATATGGAGTATTTAACTTTGTTCTCCCAGTACCATAAATGTACTCCAGCAGCACATTGCTTGATCTCTACTTAAAGCAGTCTGTCAATGACAGTAGTTAATATATTTGCAAAACGTATTTTGCAAATATTCCTTAGCTATGCTTCAAGATATTAATATCCGCCTTTTTAGCATCTTCAACACTTTTCTCTATCTCAGTGTTGGAATGCTCTCAAGTAATTAAGGACTCAATATCCTCAATGTCTAAGGGAGGTGATTTTATCCAATCTTTTCATCATCATCTTGAGGGCCAACACCCTGACAGGAGGTCAGGGTATACAATCAAACAACAATAATGGTGGCCTGCATTTATATACTGCCTTTAGTTTAGTAAGAAGTCCCAAGGCACTTCAGAGACAGAGGCCGTCACTTCACCAAAGAAGATTTTGGATGGGTGTCAGACAGTTTGATTAGGGCAGTTTGATTAGGCTTGAAGAAGTATCTTGATGGAGAAGAGCAGTAGGAAGACTTGTCAACATCAACTGGTAAATCTTCCATCAATCTTCTCTGGCCTACATCATAAGGATTATAGCAACATCAGCAGAAAACAACTTAGAGCCTGAATTGGGCTCCTAGTATCTTCACCAGATCACTCACACCATACAAGACCACAACATCAACAACTTACATTTATGTAAGTGCCTATACTGTAGTGAAACAAACTCAGATGCAGCGTGGGAACATTATCAAATACAATTTCACACTGTGCAGCAAAAGGAATTATTAGGACAAAAAGTTTGGCCAAAATAATAGGTTTTAAGGAGTTCTATATATTTAAGCGGTTGCATGATTTCTCTAAGGGCTGATCACATGATTTGATGGTGATGTCATTGGGGTGTTTCACAGGCTCCTGCTTAGGTTATTTTTATACTCTATATAGGCAACAGCTCCTACATTAAAATTGTTATTTTTAATCTATGTGTACAGATCACATTTTCTTTCTTTTAGTTTAAAACCCACAATCACTGTCATGGTTAGTACATTATAAGGAGCATCTTAAAAGCACAAAGAGAGGTAGCAAGGTAGAGCAGATTAAGGAAGGCATTCCAGAACTTTAGGCCTTAGCAGCTGAAGGCATGGCTGGCAATAATGCAGCAATAAAAAAATGGAATGCTGCAGCATTGGAGGGGAACCGATAAATTGGATCATATAACTGGAGGAGATAGCATATGTAGGAAGAGGCAAAGAGGGAAGGCCATGAAGGAATTTGGCAACATTGCTTAACTAAATGACCACATGGTGCAAGTTAAGACACAGGCAGCAAAAATCTTTGATAACCTCAAATTTACAGAGTATAGAAAATGCCCAGCCAAGAGTGCATTGAAATAGTTAAATCTGAAGGCATGACGAAGTGCTTCGGCAGCAGACGGGCTGAAGCATGGAAGTTGCCAGGCAAGGTTACAGAGGTGGAGTTAGGTGGTCTTAATGATGGTAGGTTTGTGGTTGATAGCTCACATTACAATCAGGTATAACAAGATTGCCATGAATTTAGTTCAGTTTTAGACCATTTCCAGTGTGAGGCATGGAGTCAGTAGCTAGGGTAGAGGGTTTGTGTGGGAACTGAAGATTATGGCTTTGTTAGTTCCAATATATAGATGAAAGAATTCTCTAGCAAATGAGAGCAGGATCTGAATATGCCTTATGTGGCCCAGTCAGATCTGACAGTGAATGTTACCTGCCATATCTGTTCGATTCTGTGTCACTTGGATTTAAGGGAGTCGAGATGAGAGCCACATCAGGTACAGCCAGAATTGGGATGGGGAGATTAATTGATTTTGGGAGCATCATGGTGACACAGTGGTTAGTACTGCTGCCTCACAGCGCGAGGGATCTGGGTTCAATTCCAGCCTCGGGTCACTGTCTGTGGAGTTTGCACGTTTTCCCTGTGTCTGCATGGGTTTTCTCTGGGTGCTCTAGTTTCCTCCCACACTCCAAAGACATGTGGGCTAGGTTGATTGGCCATGCTAAATTGACCTTTAGTGTCGGGGGATTAGTGGGGTAAATATGTGCATTTACAGGGATAGGGTCTGGGTGGGATTATTGTCGGTGCAGGCTTGATGGGCCAAATGGCTTCCCTCTGCAGTGTACGGATCCTATTAGTCTATGGTTCCATGATTCTTAATGGGGACTAGGATATTAAAGCTGGACAATTGGGTGTAGTTGCCAGTTTGATAGCTGTAAAAATGCTGTGATAAACGGAGAGCTAAACGATAGACATTGTATATCAGACTAATATGTATGATGTGGTCAAAATACAAAAGATTATACAACCGACCTTGACATAATTACAGTAATTCATCTAGTACAACAATCTTTCATGATGTAGCCATTCAGAGCTCCCTTCAGTTAACCAAAAGCTTTTCCTTTGGGAAGGCTTTGTGATCACGATCTCAACCCTATCCTGCGAAGTCTAGGGAGTACTGCCAAATTTTACAAAGACTTTTTGATGAATGTGTAAATAGAAATTACCAATCAAATTCTGGCACTATGAACATGGAAACCTATCATAGGCCGTGACATCACTACCATACTGTTATTCTTATAATATGTTTTATTGCATATATTGGACAGATAAAGCAGAGAACCGTTATGACGCTGCAAGCATTATTTTAGAGATATTTTGTTCTTAACCATTGTCGTATCACTTCAAGACTTCACCTCAGAGTGTGGTGGTGGCAACCAAAAATTGATTTTTAAAATTAACAACTATATTTAATTAAGCTGTAATATGTTTCTAGTTCTTGAAGGAAGAAACAATTATTTTCCTATCAATGTCCCTGGTGTCTTCTTCTGTGCCAGTCTTTCTATTGTAATTTATATGTAAAGCAACCTCTTCAGCACGGTGGCTTACATCATCCAATGTGCAACTACAACTTTGTGATTCAGTCATATTCCTTGTGCCTTGATAACATTGACATGTCGAGGTGAACAATCCCAAAATTATATGTTCCTTCCTTCACACTTACGCTGCAATTGAATCCATGTAGACTGTACATGGAACAATACAGAGCAAATGAGAAGGTTCAGTATCTCAGTATGGCAATTTAAGGAACATCATTAGTCTTTAAAGTAAAATGTCACAATGATGGATAGACTCAGGGTTGTATCCACAACAACTTTGTAAACCTTTAATTCTATTGAACTAATGTTGCCCCACCAGCATTGATCAAGGCCTGATCCAAGTGTGATTTATTCTGATTGAGAACTCCCTGTGTATCCAAACTTGGATTTTGCAGCATGACTAAAGTTAATTGGGTTCAGTCTTTTAATAACCGACTGAACATTTTTTTAAGCTTCTTAATTTTGGATTATTTATCAACATATTAATTGCAATTTTGAATTTTCTGAGTAGGTAAAATGAATGATGACTTTGATATGACAGAGGGAACCTCTGAAAGGCAAAGTTACCATACAACTGCTTAACATTCTCATAATACATTCCAATATGCATCATTTTATACAGATTTGTAGACCGTTAAAACTTCTGCACGGCAGAAATGTGATGTGAACGAGTTAAGCAACTCTGTAAATTAGAAGTTATATTCGAATATCTTGACTGTCATTTTCTATATGGTGGTAACATAAAACTATTGCCAGGAAAATATTTCTGCTCTCCTCCCAACAGTAATGAGTTTTGTTATTCAATCAGAGAAAGAAATAAAGCCAAAAAATTCAAAGTGTTAAAAACTGATTATTTAAAATCAAAAGTCTATGCATTTTCTTGAGTCAGCCTGCATGCTGTTGGCTGAGGTACCAAGTGCTGCTCATACAAGGTAGAAAACATCTGCTGCAGTGCACACTAATGAGATTATACAGGCGTGAATAACTGATTACAGAAAATATTCAGGTATTGCTGTCCCTTACATAATTAGATTTTAGCTGTGGAGATTTATGCAAAATATCATGTGCAAGTGACACGTCTCCTTTGTACTCTGTCCATTAATGCATGTGATATAGAAAAAAAATGTTTCAGTGGCCTGGCATAGCAACCCAGGGATTCGCTGTGATTGCATTCAAAGCTGTAATTTCATTAGTGTTGTAAACATAGGCTCAGAAAGAGGATACTCACAACAATCGTATTTCATTCTTGATCACTTCGCTTGCACTTTCCACCCCCTTTTCTGAGCTAAAGAATTGTCTGTAATCAGCTTCTACTCGCCTGCACTGCTTTCTGTCCCCTTCATTTCCACTCACACAGTGCGTTGGCAACTTGCCCTTTCCTACATTTCATATCATTAATTCATAACTTTCTCTGTGTCAAAACTATGTAATCCTATGTTTCCCTTCCCAGGCAAAATATTCTGATGATCTTCCAGATCTGTTAGATATGAGTCCAGTCTTTAGAAATGTAGGGCATAATGCTTTGCCTACTCCATTCATGGTGTGAAACAGTTGCAGAGCACCTCAAGTATGCAGCTCTAGAACATTCCCAACATTGCCAGAAATTCTCATTGCACTTTGCTGCTTCAAGCACTTCTCTAGAACATGCCTGTTCTCACCAGTACCCTCCTCTCACCTCTCACTCACACATGCAGACAAATACAATAGATAGGAAATTTACCCTTGTTTTAAGCACAGATGCATATACAATAAGAGCAGGAATAGACCGGTCAGCTCTATGAGCCTGTTCCACCATTCAGTATAATCTTGGCTGATCCTCTATCTCAACACAATGCTCTGGTCTTCCCCTCATACCCTTGACATCTTTAGAGTCCAGGAATCTACCAATTTCCTTCTTAAATATATTCAGTAGCTTGTCTACAGAGCCCTGTGTGGTAGAGAATTCTGCAGGTGCACCACCTTCTGAGTGAAGATGTTTCCCCTCACCTCAGTCCGAAATAGCCTACTCTGCATCCTGAGACTTCGATCCTTGTTCTAGACCCTCCAGCTAGAGGAAACAGCACCGCTGCATCCAGTCCATCCAGCCCTGTCAGAATATGTACTTTTAAGATGAAGGACAGGACATTTAGAGGGGATTTGAGGATTTTGTTTTCACCCAAAGGGTGATGGGATGCACTCCTGGGAGATTAGTGGAGGGGGGAACTTCATAATCTTTCAAAAATGCATAACATAATATGTCATAATATTCATGGTTATGGGCCAACTGCTGGAAAGTGGGGTTAGTGTAGATTTAGTATTGTTTTGTCAGTGCAGACTTGATGGGCCAAAGGCCTTCTTCTGTACTGTATGACTCTATGACTCTATAATTAGATCTCCACTCATTCTTCTAAATTCCAGTGAATACTCACTGGTCTGAAAATCCAAAACACTACATCTACCAGTTCACCTGTATCTATTCTACTAGCTACATCCTCAAAAATTGCCAATACATTTGTCAAACATGATTTCGCTTTCATAAATCTATGTTGATTTTGTCCAATCCCATTGATAATTTCTAAGTGTTCTGTTATCACACCCTTAATAATAGACTTCAGCATTTTCCTTCATTTTGATATGAGACTAACTGGTCTGTAATTCCCTGTTTTTTCCCTCCAAACATTTTAAATATCCGGGTTACATTTGCCATCCTTAATTCTACTGGGGCTGTTGTGGAATCTACAGAATTTTAGAAGATGACACCAACGCATCAAGTATTTGTATGGCCACCATCTTAAACAACTTGCAAGGTAGAGCTGGGATTTAGCAGGTTTAGGTCCTTGTAATTTCCTGAACACATTTTTTCTATAAATACTAACTTCCTTCAAGCCCACCATCTCACTAGACATTTGGGCCGGATTCTCCCAGAAAAATTCGAAGCATCGAATTTGCGTGAAAACTGCAGTAATTCATGTTGTTTGTTTCAGTGGGAGTTCAGAGAAGAATCTCCCACACTCTGTGCACTGCAGAGGTCACTAGAATGTATATCATTATAAATCAGGGGACTGGGCAATCCCCGCTCTGAAGGCCAGCAGCATTGCGCTGAGTGGGCCAATGCGCATGTGGCGACCTGTCAGCGCCGAGATCGCCGCATGCTCAGTGGCCCTGCACTGCCGGCCTCCTGATTGCTGGCCAGCTCGATCGCTGGCCAGCCCCGTAACCCCCGCAACACGTGGCTCTCCACCCCCCCCCACAGCCCAATCGTGGCCCCCTGACCATTCCGGGGTCAGCACCGAACACCCCCTTTCCGGCCTGTCCTGATTTCCAGCCCTGCCTCTTGATTCCCCCCCCCCCCCGATCAGTGCCGACTCTCCCCTCGCAGTCCCGACTCCTCCCTGCAGTCCTGAGCCCCCAGCAGGCAGACCCCTCCATCCCCCCAGCCCATCCCAATTGCTGGCCTCCCTCCTTCTCCCACTGATCCTGCCTGCAGAGTGGCCGTGGGACCCCCCCACCCTCACCCCCACCGATTGCCCCACCAGGCCCCGTCCCATCAGACCCTGCCCCTCGGCCCCAGCCCCCATAGAAACCACTCTTTGGCACTGCCCCATGCCCAATGGGCAGTGCCAAGGTCCCCCCTCGGCATTGGCACTTTGCCGCTTGGGCAGTGCCAGGGGCACAGGCTGGCACTGCCAGGGTGTCAATGTATAAAGGGCACCACCCCCACTCCCCAAAAGTGGGGAGCTACTACAAACCCCACTGGAGTGAAATACTCCTGTCAGGGGTGGGGAGAGGCTAACGGGCCCAGACACTTCAGTCCCGGGTGTGCTAATTCTATTTAAATTATATTTAAATGAATATTTAAATGATTTTAGTGCCTCCCTGCCGATTTACAGCACAGAGCCAATGCCGCTGGAAATCCGGCGCTGGGAGATGCTATCAGGGCAGGAATGCATGCACAGATCCTGAGCATCAGCCGCCGCGAGATTCTCCAGCCTGCTGCACCAAAAAAATCAGCGCAGTGGGATGGGAGAATCACTCCCCCCAGGATTCCTCAACATTTCTGTGGAGTTATTTGTGTCTTCTCCTGTAAAGGCAGAACTGAAGTAGTTGTTTAATTGGTCTGATGTTTCCTTATTCTCTGTTATAATTTCTCCTGTTTCAGACTGTAAGGGACCTACATTTGCCTTCACTATATTTTTTTCCTTTTTATATGCTCATAAAAGCTTTTACAGTTTTATGTTACTTGCAAGTTTAGTCTGATCCACTATTTTTCCCCTCTTAATCAATCTCTTGATTCTCCTTTGCTGAATTCTGAATTGTTCCCAATCCTCATGTTTGCTACTTATTCCTACAGCTTTATATGACTCCTCTTTGGATTTTATACTATCAATAATTTATTTTATAAGTCATGGTTGTGATTTTCCGGCCACGTTTACTCTAAAACCAAAAAATCCCACCCATGGTCAATGGACCTTTGCATGGCCCATCCTCCTCCTGCCCGCTACTATCCCTGTGGCAGGAGGGACAGGAAAATTTTCCCCGCTGTCTAAATACAGTTAGACTGAGGAAAACATATTTATAAATCTTACAGTGAAAGTGAATAGAAAGTTTTCTGGTTGCCTCTCTATTTTACCCACTTCGCGGCTGTAAGGAAAGGGTTAATGGGCTGGCTCTGAGTTAAGAGTAGTGTTTGCTACGTGGAAACAGAATGGGTGCAATGCTTCCTAAGTATTTTAATGACACCGCTGAACTGAATTGAACTATTAAACTCAGAAAACTGGTCAATATTATTGAAGTTGTTTGAAACCAGATAGATAATTACAGCACAGTCTTCCCATACTAAAGGATGGGAAGACTATGGCTACGGCAATGGAAGACAACTTGAGAATACATTAACCAACCAACAGCCATCATACACCTAAATAACCAATCTACATCCAGAAGAAAATTGTGCACGAGATTTTTTACACCTTGTATTCTGCCTGGAAACCCATGAAAAATCACAGAAAGCTGCATTTGAGAAAGAATGTAAAAGATGCACATCAAAGGGAGGAGGTCCTGTGAAACAAGCACGAAGATCCGGGTCAAAGATCATTTTGGAGTGACCCACAGTCATCTCATATTGACTACCTGAAGTATAACTGTATGATGTAACTGAAATTGTTTTGGTTAAAACTCTCAATGAAGGTGTTGGATTTAGTGTAAAAATGTGTCAATCATAATTCTTGGTCTCCCATCTTAAGAAAGAAATAAAATCACTTAAAGGCCTTTTGTTCTCATGTTTTTCTTCCTGTCAGGCCTCCACTAAACTCTCCCTTTCAGTCTCCAATATTTTCTGGATTTTTTTAATGAAGTATTACTATCACAGTTTCCATCTTGTATTGTGATTCTTATTAGGATAGATTCAAACTCAAATCAATCATATTTTGTTCTCAGATTTTTCTCTTACAATTTCCACCTGTCTTTTTGGCTTGGCAGAGTCTTCCCATAACCAGCTCACTCCAGTCTATACAGTTTACAGCTAGGGCTCCTCTGCCTTTTCATGTCAGCCTTGGCTCAATGGTAGCACTCTCTGATGCGCGATTGATTCACACGGGAGGCTAGGACGTACCCGGGAATAAAGGCTTTTATTCACGAAAATAGGAGCACACTACTCAACAATATTATCCCAGACTAAAGACTACTAGGAAGTAGCAGTGACCTTTATACTCCTGTAAGAAGGCGGAGCCGATAGGAGTGTACCACATAAACAGTAATAACAGGTGGAACACCCAAACCCTAACCCCAACAGTAACAAGAGTAACATATGTACAAGTACCCATAGTGGTAACCATCTATGGTTCACCACACTCTCATCTCTGATTCATAAGATTGTTGGTTCAGTTCCTACCCTACAGCTTGAAGCACACTATTAGGCTGTCACTTAAGTGCAGTACTAAAGGAGTGTGGCACTGTTGGAGGTGCTGCCTTTTGAATGAAATGTGTCTCTCTTTTTAGCTGGACTTAAACAAATCCCATGGCAGTATTTTGAAAAAATGCAGCAATTGTTACCCTTTAATGAACATTACTAAAACAGATCATCTGGTCGAAAATCACACTGCTGTGTGCAAATTGCTTTTGCATTTCCTACATTATAATAGTGACTCCACTTCACAAATACATAACAAGACACTTTGGGATGCCTCAGGTTTGTGAGTGGTGCAATGCAACTGAGATATCAATGTGTTTCTTTTCTTGTTTAGATGCCACATTTAGATAACTTACAGTGATATTTAAAAAAAAGAAAATAAGTATTTTACGTAGGTTTAATAACTTATTGTCAACACTGTACTTATTCAATAATTGGCTATTTTATCTACATTTTCAAAGCTAATGGCCATCTGTCTTGGAAATGTTAGAATCAAAAATTGAACAACCTACTGTAGGGCAAACTTTACCTGTGGATTAAAGCATTTCTGTGATGGATTTTCTGTGTGATTAGCAAAAAGCAAAAAAGATAAAGAAACAATATCTCATAAACAAGGTATCAATGAAATTCCAGCAATGTTTACTTGAATAAAGAAATATATCAACACTGCATGGTTGGGTATGGCATTAAGTCATAAATACCATTCTCAAACTGGGTTCTGTGCCAGCTATTGTGATGAAGAGTTACGCTTCATGGAGTGTACACATGCTCCCTTTGTTATGTTTCATGCTTTATGTAAGTCTCAGTTCATTTTTATATATTAGGTGAACACAAAATGCACTGGTATGGCGTTCATCAATTCACTTTAATTTGGATATTAACCCACTTGCAAAACACAAAGAGTCACGAGAACATAAAAATTTGAAAAAAAATTAATAAGTGTTTAACTGTCATTGAAAACTGTTGCAGATTCGACTTTTATTCATGTGCATGCATCGACTGATGTACAGGGTAAATACAGTTTAACTATGGGAACAGTGTGTTCCATTCACAGTTGTTAGTTAATAATGTCTCCTGTGGAATTAATTATAATAGACTTGACAGAAAATGCATGTCAGGATCTGGTGCACAGTCTTGTCCATATCAGTTGAAAGCATCTTGTTTGTGATTTAAAGCCGTCAAAGGGAAAATAGAAAATTTATGCTGGCAAAAAGTAACAGATTTAAATATTTTGCATTACAAAAGGCATGGATTAAATTTTAAAATTTTGAGAAACTAAAACATGTTCAAAGTGATCCTTGTTCCAATCAAAGATTTATATCTGCTTCAGTACAGATTTTCACTGAGAATGCAGCTCTGATGTAAACCTGGGAAAGGAATGCAGCTTGTGGGGGTCAGAGTTGGATGAAAGCACTTATGACAAAGCATGAGGCTCTGGCTATTTTTCCTTTCAAATCACATTAAAATATTCTAATCTTGATCATGTGAGGTGACCCAGTAAGGTAATTTAGATGTGTGTTGGGGCTTGGCAGGGGACAGGGAGCGGGGGGTGGGGGGATGGGTGTGGAGGGAAAGGGGGAATGGATGCAGAAGGGGAAACTGAGTAGTTCCTGATGATCCCAGTTGTTTTGGTAGACAAGGAAAGCCTGAGGCAAGAGGTTCAGACTTCTAGAGCCTTGGGTGGCACATTGGTGTGGAGAATGGAAATAGGATTTGCGGGGTGGCCTTTTGCTGAGGTTTCGAGCTGTTTTTTTCCTGAAGCACAATGGTACTCAGGCCAATTAAAATACCCCTACTGCTCCCCTACTGAGATCAGCTAATTAAAAAGAGACTTAAAGGAGCCTCTTTATCTGTCCAGTTCATACATTTGTGTGATTGTAGAGTGAAGTTAGTAACTAAACCTCCAGGAAAAACTCAACAGTATTTTGCAACAGCCAGCTGAAAGTGGCAATCATTTCTTTTATCAGTGCTGTATTTTGGTTAATTGTAGCACATATAGAATGTGACATTGAAGTCAACCTTGGAAGCTTTGAAAAATCATTCTAAAAATAAAGGTCAACTTATATATACAGCGTATAAAATGCAAACTGCCAGTGTAGGCATAGCTGATCGTCATTTTGAAACATAACACTGGTAATTCAAATTAAGTCAACGTGTCACATTTTATTTAAGGAAATAATTCTACAAGGATAGTTTGAACTACAATAATAATGCTTTAAAAACCATCAAATTCACCACCTTCAGCATCCGATGGTGACAAAAGCACCACATGCACAGTGTGCTCTGTGCAGCCATGCTTTAAACCCTTGTGCCTACTAATATGTGAATTAGGAGTAGGTCACTAGGCCCCTCAAGCCTGCTCCGCCATTAAATAAGATCATGGCTGATCTGCTTGTAACTTCAACTCCACATTCCTGCCTACCCCGATAACCTTTCACCCATTTGTTAATTGAGAATCTTCTTGGCAACTTGGCTCGTATCACCTGTTTGACCCTTTACACCAACTTATAAAGCAAATATATCTCTAAACATGTGTCTCTAAGCTGAAATATTGAGGCTGACCCCTAAAGTGAAAATAGCTCAAAACATACACTTATTTGCTGAAAAACAGGGGATCAACTTATATGCTGAGTATTGGCCTAAACATGCATTTTGAAGACAAAAAAGGGTTGCGTTGTACGGTGTTAGGGAAACAAAAGTAGTTTCAAGGGATTTATATTTGTTTTGATCAACATTAGAAATAAGGTATAGTTTTAAGTAGGTTGAATTTAATGTTTCTGTGCCTGGAAGGGTGAAAACTATAGCTAGATTCATGCTGGACAAAATAAGTTTCGAAGTATGGTGATTGGTTAAGTTCCAACTGTACTACAATTAGAAAGGGTTGCTGCCTGAAGGATAAATAAACCTACAGAAGGATTAGGGTGAGACAATGGCACAGTGGAAAACACTGTTGCCTCACAGTGCCAGGGACCTGTTTTTAATTCCAGTCTTGGGTGACGTCTGTGTGGAGTTTGCACATTCTCTGTGGGTCTCCTCCGGGTGCTCTTGTTTCCTCCCACAGTCCAAAGATGTGCAGGTTAGGTTGATTGGCCATGCTAAGTTTACCCTTAGTGTCCCAGGTTAGGGGGATTAGAGGGGTAAATATGTGGGGTTACAGGGTTAGGGTCCAGATGGGATGCGATGTTGGAGAGTCAGCAGAGACTCAATGGGCCAAATGGCCTGCTTCTGCACTGTAGGGATTCTATGATTCTATGATAAGTTGTTGCTTAGCAATAGGAGGGCCACTTCCCAGAGGCAAGGTCTTTTATTTCTTCTTAGTTTTAACTGGAAGCCAAAGTTGTTAAGAGATATAGAGAGACAGAAAATGGCTCTCATAGCTCTGTTACAAGTAGTTGGCTTTGGAAAGCAACTCCCTCAGCTTTGCTAGGAGAAAAGCCATACTATGGAGAAATAGTTATCTGAAGTCCAGCACAGAACAGAGGAAACTAGAAACCAGAACAGATTCCTTTTCAGTAATGCCGCAGAGAGTTGAAAAAGCATTAGACTGTGAGAGGCCAAAAAGATATCTGCAGTAATGTGAAGGTTTGTGAGAAATTACTACAGTTTGTGAGAGATTATTTGAAATAATTAAGTAAATCAGAGGCTGGATCTCATAATGTGTGTCGAAGCCTTTAAGACAAAAGAAACATAAAGGGGTTAATGTAAAATTCCTGGACTGCATTTCCTGTTAAAAGTGAAATGGAAGCTTTATAAAGTGTCATTTGTAAAAACTGGACTGGGTTTCGGAACGCAAACCACAAAGGGAAAGTAGTGATGTTAGAGAAGAGTTTAACGCATGTTTCAATATAATCCCATGTATATTCAGACATACAGCATAGAAGAACAAAGGGAAATGTTTAAAGAAATGTTTTTGCATAGTTAATCGAAGTTGGACTGAGGTGGCTACTGAATCAAAGATTTGTAGACTTATTTTCCTCATTTCCTGAGCACAAAGCTAAGGGAATTGGGCAGAAGCAGTTAAAATTGACTTCATCCCTTTGAGTTGCCCTGGGTTTCCCTGGTGATTCCCCTGAAGTTGGGGATTGTCTTATGCAGACACGTCAAAGAAAGAACAAAGAAAGAACAAAGAAAATTACAGCGCAGGAACAGGCCCTTCGGCCCTCCAAGCCTGCACCAACCATGAGGCCCGACTTAACTAAAACCCCCGACCCTTCCGGGGACCATATCCCTCTATTCCATCTCATTCATGTACTTGTCAAGACGCCCCTTAAAAGTCACTACCGTATCCGCTTCCACTACCTCCCCCGACAACGAGTTCCAGGCACCCACCACTCCCTGTGTAAAAAATCTGCCTCGTACATCTCTTTTAAACCTTGCCCCTTGCACCTTAAACCTATGCCCCCTAGTAATTGACTCTTCCACCCTGGGAAAAAGCTTCTGACTATTCACTCTGTCCATGCCTCTCATAATCTTGTAGACTTCTATCAGGTCTCCACTCAACCTCCGTCACTCCAGTGAGAACAAACCAAGTTTCTCCAACCTCTCCTCAGAGCTAATGCTCTCCAAACCAGGCAACATCCTGGTAAATCTTTTCTGTACCCTCTCCAAAGCCTCCACATCCTTCTGGTCGTGTGGCGAGCAGAATTGAACACGATATTCCAATTGCAGCCTAACTAAGGTTCTATAAAGCTGCAACATGACTTACCAATTTTTAAACTCAATACCCCGGCCGATGAAGGCAAGCATGCCATATGTCTTCTTGACTACCTTCTCCACCTGCATTGCCACTTTCAGTGACCTGTGTACCTGTCCACCCAGATCCCTTTGCCTATCAATATTCTGAAGGGTTCAGCCATTTACTGTATATTTCCTATCTGTATTAGACCTTCCAAAATGCACTACCTCACATTTGTCCGGATTAAATTCCATCTGCCACCTCTCCGCCCAAGTCTCCAACCGGTCTATATCCTGCTGTATCCTCTGATGGTCCTCATCGCCATCCGCAAATCCACGAACCTTTGTGTCGTCCGCAAACTTACTAATCAATCCAGTTACATTTTCCTCCAAATCATTTATATATATATTACAAACAGCAAAGGTCCCAGCACTGGCCCCTGAGGAACACCACTTGTCACAGCCCTCCATTCAAAAGCGCACCCTTCCACTGCTACCCTGTTTTCTTTGATCGAGCCAGTTTTGTATCCACCTTGCCAGCTCACCTTTGATCCCGTGCGACTTCACCTTCTGCACCAGTCTGCCATGAGGGACCTTGTCAAAGGCCTTACTGAAGTTCATGTAGACAACATCCACTGCCCTACCCTCATCAATCATCTTCGTCACTTCCTCGAAAAACTCAATCAAGTTCGTGAGACACGACCTCCCCTTCACAAAATCATGTTGCCTCTCACTAATACGTCCACTTATTTCCAAGTGGAAATAAATCCTGTCTCAAAGAATCCTCTCCAATAATTTCCCTACCACTGATGTAAGGTTCACCGGCCTGTAATTACCTCATTACGTCATTCACCAATCCAAGCAAATCTGCCCCATATTATAATCCCCCAGGTTGTCTCACGAAACAAGAAACAAACCTCCTCAGGGGTACAGGACTTTACCCTCCATGGGTGTGGTGAACATGCAGTGAGATTGCGGGCCAGGAATGTTCTTTCCCCTTGGGGTATTAGCCTTAAACCTGAAACTGGGTCTTGTATAGCTCATGGGAGTGGTGATGCGCAGCTTGGGGGTCCCTGCTCTTAGTGTCACCCTTGGCTCTGTAACATCTCATGTGGATTCTCAGGTTAAGGGGTGGAAGATGATTTCTTCCATTTTGAGACCCAAGCAAGAATTCAAGATAACGATATAGAACTGGTGCAGCTTTGGCCTCGACCACCAAGTACTTGATGGTTCTTGCTCCTGTCAACCCACAATTATGACAGAAGGACAGCATAATCCTTGAAGAATTTCAGCACCTTTGTATTTTCTGAATTCATCTGATATAGCGTGATTTGGATTTTGTCTTCAGGACGATAGTCTTTACTTGTGAGCAGAAATCCATGTAATCTGAAAAAGAGGATGCATTAAGATTTGCGAACGTAATTGAATGTGAAACAAATCCACTGAAGGAATAAACAAGATATTGATTGGGTATTTACTTATAAGGCATGCGATAATATACATTCTTTTCCTTTATTGCTGTCCTTTCATGAACCTGCACTGATGTCTATGGCAGTAGCCCTGGAGATACAATTATAAATCAATATTTTGGCAAAGCTGAGAGCTAATTGTACCATCAGTAACAGCCAGCCTGCTGCTGCTGTCAGTGAGAAAAGAGAATTTGGCGGACAGCCAAATTTCTGTTCACTACAGCGGGACCGGGGAATCCCAGCTGCGGGCGAGGTCGGAGAATCCGACCCAACATTAGCATTGAAGATAATTACAGATGGTTCTGGATTTTAGAAATATTGTCATTTAGAACAAAGAAAAGAAAGAACAAAGAAAATTACAGCACAGGAACAGGTCCTTCGGCCCTCCAAACCTGCACCGACCATGCTGCCCGACTGAACTAAAACCCCCTCCTTTCTGGGGACCATATCCCTCTATTCCCATTCTATTCACATATTTGTCCAGACGCCCCTTAAAAGTCAATATTGTATCTGCTTCCACTACCCTCCCCAGCGGTGAGTTCCACGCACCCACCATCCTCTGTGTAAAAAACTTGCCTCGTACATCTCCTTTAAACATTGCTCCTCGCACCTTAAACCTATGTCTCCTAGTATTTGACTCTTCCACCCTGGGAAAAAGCTTCTGACTATCCACTCTGTCCATGCCTCTCATAATCTTGTAGATTTCTATCAGGTCACCCCTCAACCTCCATCATTCCAGTGAGAACAAACCAAGTTTCTCCAACCTCTCCTCATAGCTAATGCCAGGCAAAATCCTGGTAAATCTTTTCTATACCCTCTACAAAGCCTCCACATCCTTCTGGTCATGTGGCGACCAGAATTGAATACTATAGGCCCGATTTAACCATTTTGATCCTAAATGCTGAAGCTGGACGCAATTCAGATCTGACTTGGAAATTGTTGCCAGGTGCCCCCATAGGCACTTAGGATGAAAAAAAAATTGCGGGTCTCAATTGCGCTGTGGGCAGGGCTTATCGTGCCAAAACGCGGTAGCTATGAGTGGAGCCCCCCCCCCCCCCCCCCCCCGCCCCCGCTCCCCCCCCACCAGAGATCCATCTGGCTCCCTCCCACCCCACCAGTGAGCGATCGGGCGTCCCCCCACCCAGAGAATGATCTGGCCTCCCTCCCCAGAGAATGACCTGACCTCCCTTCTACCCGCCCCCCCCATCCCCCCTCTCCTACCAGACAACGATCTGGCCTCTCTCCTCCCCCCCAGCAGATAACGATCTGGCCTCCCTCTCTCCCCCCCCCCCCGCCAACCAGAGAATGATCGGGTTTCCCTCCTCCCATCCCCTCCCCTCCCTGCCAGAGATACATCCGACCCTCCTCCTCTCTCCCCCTCAGCAGAGAATGATCTGGCCCGCCTCCCTCCCCACGCCCCCCCCCCCCCCCCAACCACCGATCCGAGTCAGAGAGTCATTGGAAGCTCTGAACTGACCTCTTCAGAAGCTGGAGTGCCCGAAACAGATCTTTGCCAAGCCTGTCTGTTTCACGCCGAATCTGGATGCGCAAACGCGATGGTAAAGGGGGAAATGCTGGTAAAGCTGGGCAGGCAGCCCATTAATTCAATTTAAATGCATGCAAATGCCTATAAATCGCTGTTGCGCCCGTTGCGTGTGCGATTCGGATCGCGGCCATTTTCAGGCCTTGATAAAGTGGGCATCTGCGTGGACATGGGCGCGGATTGCGTTAATGGCCTCATGCCCGACTTTACCAAGTTTTCGCGGCCAAAAACGGGCGCGACGCAATGGTAAAATCGGGCCCTATATTCCAAGTGCGGCCGAACTAATGTTCTATAAAGCTGCAACATGACTTGCCAACTTTTAAACTCAATGCCCCAGCCGATGAAGGCAAGCATCCCGTATGCCTTCTTGACTACCATTTAAGTGGTTCATTTTAAAATTTGTTAAAACAGACATGAATAAAAACAGTTAAGACAATGGATATTTTTCATCTCAGTGTTAAATATTATTTAGCAATCATTTATTTCTTTGATTTTATTTTCATTTCATTTTATTTCAGAGCTATTTCTTAGTCCTGTTCAGCAATAGTAGAGATATTTGCTTCATGGTTTTGGAAAATGGCATTGAACACTATCAGACCAACCGCAACATTGTCATCAAACCAGCAGACAAAGGAGGGGCAATCTTCTTACTGAACAGAATGAATTACTGCAAAGAAGTGTACCGACAACTGAACAACGAGGAACACTACAGACAGTTACCCGCAGATCCGACCAAAGAACACACCCGTCAACTCAACACTCTGATCAAGACCTTTGATCCGGACCTTCAGAGCACCCTCCGTGCTCTCATCCCATGTACTCCTGCATTGGAGATCTCTACTGCCTCCCAAAGATACACAAGGCAAACACACCCGGCCATCCCATCGTATCGGGCAATGGGACCCTGTGCGAGAACCTCTCCGGCTATGTCGAGGGCATCCTGAAACCCATTGTACAAAGAACCCCCAGCTTTTGTCGCGACACTACGGACTTCCTACAGAAACTCAGCACACATGGAGCAGTTGAATCAGGAGCACTCCTCATCACAATGGATGTCTCGGCACTCTACACCAGCATCCCCCACGATGATGGCATTTCTGCAACGGCCTCAGTACTCAACGCCGACAACTGCCAGTTTCCAGATGCAATTTTACAACTCATCCGCTTCATTCTGGACCACAATGTCTTCACCTTCAACAACCAGTTCTTCATCCAGGCACACGGAACAGCCATGGGGACCAAATTCGCACCTTAATATGCCAACATCTTCATGCACAGGTTCGAACAAGACTTCTTCACCACACAGGACCTTCAACCGATGCTATACACTAGATACATCGATGACATTTTCTTCCTTTGGACTCATGGTGAACAATCACTGAAACAACTCTATGATGACATCAACAAGTTCCATCCCACCATCAGACTCACCATGGACTACTCTCCAGAATCGGTTGCATTCTTGGACACACGCATCTCCATTAAGGACAGTCACCTCAGCACCTCACTGTACCGCAAGCCCACGGATAACCTCACGATGCTCCATTTCTCCAGCTTCCATCCTAAACATGTTAAAGAAGCCATCCCCTACGGACAAGCCCTCCATATACACAGGATCTGCTCATATGAGGAGGATTGCAACACACACCTCCAGACGCTGAAAGATGCCTTCATAAGAACAGGATATGGCGCTCGACTCATCGATCGACAGTTCTGACGCGCCACAGCGAAAAACCGCACCGACCTCCTCAGAAGACAAACACGGGACACGGTGGACAGAGTACCCTTCATCGTCCAGTACTTCCCCGGAGCAGAGAAGCTACAACATCTCCTCCGGAGCCTTCAACATGTCAGTGATGGAGACGAACATCTCGCCAAGGCCACCCCCACACCCCCACTTCTTGCCTTCAAACAACCGCACAACCTCAAACAGACCATTGCCCGCAGCAAACTACCCAGCCTTCAGGAGAACAGTGACCACGACACCACACAACGCTGCCACAGCAACCGCTGCAAGACGTGCCGGATCATCGACACGGATGCCATCATCTCACGTGAGAACACCATCCACCAGGTACACGGTACATACTCTTACAACTCAGCCAACATTGTCTACCTGATACGCTGCAGGAAAGGATGTCCTGAGGCATGATACATTGGGGAGACCATGCAGGCGCTACGACAATGGATGAATGAACTCCGCTCGACAATCACCAGGCAAGACTGTCCTCTTCCTGTTGGGGAGCACTTCAGCGGTCACGGGGATTCGGCCTCTGATATTTGGGTAAGCATTCTCCAAGGCGGCCTTCACAACACACGACAGCAAAGAGTCGCTGAGCAGAGACTGATAGCCAGGTTCCGCACACATGAGGACGGCCTCAACCAGGATCTTGGGTTCATGTCACACTATCTGTAACTCCCACAACTTGCCTGGACTTGCAAAGTCTCACTGGCTGTCCTGTCTGGAGACAATACACATCTCTTTAACCTGTGCTCATGCTCTCTCCACTCACATTGTCTGTACCTTTAAGACTTGATTAGCTGTAAAGATTTGCATTCCAATCTTTATTCATTATTCTGTAAATTAAGTTTGTGTCTTTATATGCCCTGTTTGTGAACAGAACTCCCACTCACCTGACGAAGGAGCAGTGCTCCGAACGCTAGGTGGCGTTTGCTACCAAATAAACCTGTTGGACTTTAACCTGGTGTTGTTAGACTCCTTATTGAACACTACTGTCAGGCATAAACCCATTGTAGCGTTCTGGACTCTTTTTCATTGTGAATGCTTTCAGAAGATATTATGATTTGTAAAGGAATATGCGTGATATGGTAAAGTTGCAAGATGGACATGGAGAAGAAAGGTACTCATCCACTCATTATTTTCTAAACCTTCACCCAATTTGTGATAATAAAATATTATAAACATTGGAAAATATAACACACACTAATCAAAATAAATGATAATACATCAAAATGTGATTGTCTTTAAATTTATTCAGCTATGTGCTGCCTTATGTATTCAATCAACGTGTAGGAATCAGCTTGGGTTGAGTGCACTGCAGCAATGGAAGTTGATATTTAAATCACCAATTACGGAGCAACATGTGAAGTCACCAGTGGAGATGTACATTGTTAGCCTTATATGTTGTGTTCTGCTGCATTGCATGATCTAATGAAACACTTCGATGTACTTAATGTTGATAATTACGAACAACAATTAAATGTTGTTTTTAATCTGGATGCTAAGCCTATAGCAAACCTCAAACATTTGGAATTATTGAGCTGTTTGGTTTAGGTGGAAATATGATATGTGTATATTTATATATATATATTATATATATATATATATATATACTGGATGTCAGTGCCAATTTTATCAGGAGAAGTATTAATTTCCTCAACACGTATTAGGGGTAAATATTATCTACGCTGTGGCATTACTGGTATTCTTCTGCCATCTAGTGGAATGTATACATTTACTGCTTTCATTCACCATGAAATAGAACAGATTTGTGTAGCCGGTGCTCAAAATTAATCTTTTCTGATCATTTTGCAAAGGATCTTATTGTATCCCTAAATTTTGATGAAATAATAGTGATAAAAAGGTGGAGAAAATCAGAAGTGAGCTAAAGAAAAGGGCAGGGGAGCAAGGACAGACCGTGAGGGGAGAATAAGACATTTTTAAAGACGCAGTAAAATATTCCACAACTATATCTGTAAAATAAAACAAAATTATCAAGGTTTTTAAAGTTTATTTATTAGTGTCGCAAGTAGACTTACATTAACACTGCAATGAAGTTACTGTGAAAATCCCCCAGTCGCCACACTCTATCACTTGTTCAGGTACACTGGGGGCGAATCTAGCATGCCCAATGCATCCAACCAGCATGTCTTTCAGACTGTGGGAGGAAACCAGAGCACCCAGAAGAAACCCACGCAGACACAGGGAGAATGTGCAGACTCCACACAGACAGTGACCTAAGCCAGGAATTGAACCCGGGTTCCTGGCACTGTGAGGCAGCAGTGCTAACCACTATGCCATTGTGTAGCCCCAAATATGAAGAGTCACTTAAATGAAGAAAATGGCGAGTTAATAGTGGATAAGCGAAAACCAGTGGGGATGTACATGCGTTGCTGTGTTGATGGATGTTCGAGAGGAGGAAGTTATGAATGCTGAAAGTCAGATCTTGAGGCAAATAAAGGGGAAATATTAGAGGGTAAACTGGAAGAACGTGAAGCATTGGAACCTGAGGGATTGCATCCAAGGATCCTGAGGGAAATGGGATAAAGAATGGGAGAACTCTTACAGCTGATGCTTCAGGGTTATATTGAACATGGGTATGAACTGAAGAGTGAACCTATGTGATACTCAGGTAATTAGACACTAGTTAGCAAAACATCTATGGTAAGGAAAATGTTGGTAACTACAATTTCTTTTTAAGAAGGCACCTTATATCTATAAAACACGTTTAACATGACCAAAAGAGGCAAGCTCAAGGGGGCAAAACAAATAAAAGGAAAGGAGGGAGGTGGGAAGAGAGAATTCCTGAATGTAGAGCCTAGTGGGCTGAAGACATGCCTGTCAATGCTGGGGAAAGGATGAATGGATGAATGAAAAAATAGACTCAGAGAAATTGACAACTCTGGGTGATTTGTTGCATTGTATAAAATTACAGTGCTGTGGGAGTAAGACCATGAAAGGATTTAAAGGTGATTGAAAACAATTTTGAAGGAGGGAAACAGAGAACAGGAGTAGGTAACAATGTACTATTGCATTGTGGGGAGGCAGTGACATAGTCACTGGACGAGCAATTCAGAAACACAGGGCAAGATCTGGGGACTCAGGTTCAAACCAAACATGGCGTTGGTGAAATTTGAATTTAATAAAAAAATATGGAAGTAAAAGTCTAATGATAACCATGAAACCATTGTTGATTGTTGCGAAAACCCACCTGGTTCACTAATGTCTTTCAGGGAAGGAAAACTGCCCTTCTTACCTGGTCTGACCTACATGTGACTCCAGATCCACAGCAATGTGGCTGACTCTCAAGTGCCCTCTGAAATGGAGGGCAGTTATAGTTAAAGTCAGGCAATGAATGCTGGCCCACAAATGAAGTTTAAAAGATTCTGACCGGAATCACTTCTACTCATTGAGCACATCAATAATTTTATGTAAGGCCAGAGGATATGCTATTCAAATTTGTCGACAATATTAAAGTAAAGCCACATCGAATAATTCTGAGCTTTTAAGGAAACCTTTAGGGAATATTGACAAAATGATGGGATGGGCAAAGGATGAATTCAATTCCAGCAAATATGACATGCTATATTTTGGTAACAAAAATAGAAGTAATGCTCATACTGTGAACATTTTCAGATGTCACCCTATTATAGAAAGGACTAGGAAGAATGACTAAACTAAACTAGGAAGAATGCAGAAAAGATTTGCTAGGATGCTACCCGGACTTGATGGTTTGAGTTATAAGGAGAGGCTGGATAGACTGGGACTATTTTCTCTGGAGCATAGAAGGCTGAGGGGTGATCTTATAGAGGTCTATAAAATAATGAGGGGCACAGATCAGCTTGATAGTCAATATCTTTTCCAAAAGGTAGGGGAGTCTAAAACTAGAGGGCATATGTTTAAGGTGAGAGGGAGAGATACAAAAGAGGGGCAATTTTTTCACACAGAGGGTGGTGAGTGTCTGGAACAAGCTGCCAGAGATAGTAGTAGAGGCGGGTACAATTTTGTCTTTTAAAAAGCATTTAAACAGTTACATGGGTAAGATGGGTACAGAGGGATATGGGCAAATGCGGGCAGTTGGGATTAACTTAGGGGTTTAAAAAAAAAGGGCGGCATGGACAAGTTGAGCCGAAGGGCCTGTTTCCATGCTGTAAACCTCTATGATCTATGACTCTATGGCTCTATGTAGAAAAGAAAAGGGCTTCGGACCTTAAATTCACCAGATCTAAAAAGCAGCACTTCAAGTGTTTAAGACCATCAATAAAGTCAATGAAATGTTGGGTTTTACAGATAGAGGTATGGGCTATTAAAGTCAGCTACCATGTTGGATCTGTATAAATTGTCAGTAAGATCACAGTTGGAGTAGCATGTGGAGTTTTGGTCTGCAGCTCATTGTGACATTAGTGTACCTTTAAGAGAAGTTTTTTTCTAAATCATGTTTTCTGCTGTTGTAAGTGCAAGCCTTTATGGCTTCAGTTGTTTTCTCATTATGGCACCCGTTTGTTTGGAGGAGTCTTTTTATTGCTGCTTAAACGGGTTTTTGTTTATTTTTACTGGGATGTTTATGACTACATTGTTAGGAGAAAAACAGGATGGCAGGTTAGCTGAGAGGAGCGCTTTCATTTTCAGTTTGAGCTGCTGTTTAGTTTGGTTTTAGAAGGGACATCAAGCTGAAGTCTCTCTCTCTCTCCCTGGTTTTCTGCAGGTTAGCTGAAAGCAAGGTCTTGCCTTTCTGAAGGGGGAATCTGCTGTTGGTGGATTTCTAGAGACCCTGACATTTTGGGAAGCTGTTCTGACTTCAAACCGTTCTGAGACTATCCAGAGAACTGCAGACTTCATCCAAAGGACTCAAGTCCAGTATCACATGAGCATTAGTCAATGCTGTATTAAACCTGTTTTGAAGGGTCTTGTTTGTGGGAATGGTTTGATTGGGACAGCTACTATATTCGTTAAGGGGTTTACATTATTGTGGCTGTTTTGTGCTGTTTGTAATATACAGAAGTTATTGTTAATATTCTTAATATACATGTTAACTATACTCTTAAATAAACTTTGTTGAAGTAAAGCTCCCTAGTGGATCATTTGAATCATACTTGAACTGAAACCTATTATGCTTATCCTAGCCAAATTCAAGATGCAAAACTTATGATCCAGGCAGCCGCGTTTCTGACTTGAACCATAACACTATCGTGAAGATGTTGGGCCAATGGAGAGGACAAAGAGCAAATATAGTAGGATGCTGGTAAGAACACGGAAATGCAAATTGGAAAAATTGACCTGGAAATATGTGACTATTTTTGTAAAGCAGGTGAAATGATATGATAATTTGCTAATGGCATTTCAAATTTTGAAGGCATGGGACAAAATGGATAGAAACTGATTGTTCAGGTGTTTATGAAGACAAGACAGAAACATAAGACTAAGGCCAGAATTTTACTGCCCCGCCTGCCACGGGAATCGGAGTGGGTGAGGGGTGGACCGTGGGAAGGTCCATTGACCTTGGGCAGGATTTTCTGGTTTTCGGGCGAGCGAGGATGTAAAATTCCACCCCAAATGTGAATGATGTAGATCAAAGAGCAAGATAAACTTTTTCTCTTGAAGGCTATGAGGCTGTTCCATCAACATGACTCGTGATTGAAGTGAAAGGTATTTCAATATTAAATAGATGATTGACAGGAAAGAGAACAAATGGATATGGGAAAAGGGCAGGCTCCTGGGATTAGGACCACTGTTTGAAAGAAAGATCAACACCAATTGATTAGGCCAAATGGTCTTTTTTCTCAGTTGTACCTTTTTTTTGGTAATTCTATGAAAATGCAGCAATTTACTTTGCAGCTTGCAGTTCCAGAAATGGACCCATTACCAATAATAGGCATGGAACAACCAATCGTAATGCTTTTGTATCAATGATCCTTTTGCACCTCAAAAGCAGCAAGATGCCATTTAGCCAGTGGGGACCTTATCAACTTCACTGATGCAACCAAGGGATACATGCTTACGGGAGAGCATGGCTGAACGTAACTAGAATAATGCTATGGGCGGGATCACTCAGTCCAAATCTATAAAATCCCACCTGAGGTCAATGGATCTTTCCATGGTCCGTCCCTTGCCCGCTCTGATTCCCGTGGTGGGCAGGACGGTAAAACTCCAGCCATGGTTTTCAATGTTTGCAGTCAAAATCTCCCTGCAACTGGCTAAGTCATTCCAGAAGACCATTTACAACTGATAGATCTGCAACCCCCTGCCACCCCCTCCTACACCCCAGTACCCCCCACATACCCGTCCCAGAGTCCTCTGGCCTAAAAGATGAAAGACAAGTCCATTTACTGAAAAGGAAACCCCCCAGTATGGGAAAATATTTTTTGATTATTACATAGCTTTCAAAGTGACATTTCAATAGATCAAGAGTAGGTGTTTCATGACTTGAAGAAGCATGAGAAGGAAGGAGTGGAATATTAACCTAAATTAGCAGCACAGAAAATATATGCAAGTCACGGAAATTTGCAGTGGCTGCTCTTTTCCTCACTTCTCATGCTTGGCAAATGCTCTTAATCCACCATCAAATGCTCTTCATCCACCATCCAATTAGTCCAAACATCTCAAATGCACTTTAATCTTTTCAACAATGATTGGCTTCACACATTCACATCTTTGCATTTATTCTGTTATGGCCCAGAGTTTGTACAGGGGTCACATTGACTATAGTTATACCAGATAGCCCATACCCCCAAGTACTCACAAAAGCTGAAATTGCTGGAAAATCTCAGCAGGTCTGACAGCATCAGTGGAGAGAGAATAGAGCCAACATTTTCAAGGTCTGGATGATCCCCTGACTTGAAACATTGTCTCTATTCTCTCTCAATAGATGCTGTCAGACCTGCTGAGATTTTTCAGCATTTTCTGTTTTTGTTTCAGATTCCAGCAACTGCACATTTTGCTGTTACCTCCAAGATTTTCAAAGTGACTTCATTGCAGTGTTAATGTAAGCCTACTTGTGAGATTAATAAATAAAGTTAAACTTAAAACTTTAAAATAGTCATCCAAACCTTCTTTAAGTTTCAAAGCATTGCTGCAAGTTTGATTGTTTCAGTAAGTTCAGACCATGATTGACCATCTCTCTGTGGTAGCGAGATGTAATTGGTTAGCTGCCTGGATGTCTGTTCAGACAAATCAGCATACTCCAGTTAAAATCGCTGGCCATAAATTATCCAGTTAAAACTCTGGTGGAAGCCCAAGAGAAGTAGCATAAATAGGAGTTAAATTTATTTCTCTGAGAGGTCTAATACTCTTCTGTAAATGTTATGGTGAGACATTGGGACAACTCCAACAGAAATATTGCCTTTACTAATCCTGAGATTGTGAAGGTGATTGTCCTTCCTTGTGTCCAGCTATCTCTATTTAAAGAGCAAAGCCAAGTGTACAAAGCAATTTTCTTTCTATCCATTGTAAATTCTTTATGCTTTTACCCCTTCTTTTTGTACCGAAAAGAAATTTCAATGCCTGTTACACTTATATTATTGATTATCCTTCATTAGTGATTGTCTTCCATGAATCCGAAGAGATCTGCCGACTTTATAACATATAGGCCATTCATTATCAGGTGAGATGTCTGGTTATGTATCACCACTTCAGATCAAAGCATGTTCTTTTTGTAATGTTTGTTTTTCTTCTTCATTTTTCCATCATTGTTGAGGATCACTGCTCGCACATCATCATGAAGCAGGCAAAAGGTGTTACTGAGTGTTGGAGATCTGATGAAGGTCTGATGAACCTGATGAAGGAGCAGCGTTCCGAAAACTAGTGGCTTGTGATACCAAATAAACCTGTTAGACCTTAACCTGGTGTTGTGAGACTTCTTACTGTGTTGGAGATCATCCATACCTCAGCAGAATCTTCCAGTGTACCTCACAATTTACAGTGTCAAGACATTTGTCAAGTCAAACAATTATTTGATTTATTATTGTCAAATGTATTAGTATACAGTGAAAAGTATCATTTCTTGCACGCTATACAAAGTATGCCATTCATAGAGAAGGAAAGGAGAGAGTGCAGAATGTAGTGTTACAGTCATAGCTAGGGTGTAGGGAAAGATCAACTTAGTGCGTGGTAGGTCCATTCAAAAGTCTGATGGCAGCAGAGAAGAAGCTGTTCTTGAGTTGGTTGGTATGTGACCCCAGGCTTTTGTGTTCTTTTCCCGATGGAAGAAGGTGGAAGAGAGTATGCCCGGGGTGCATGGGGTCCTTAATTGTGCTGGCTGCTTTCCCGAGGCAGCGGGAAGTATAGACAGAGTCAATGGATGGGAGGCTGGTTTGCGTGATGGATTGGGCTACATTCACAACTTTTTGTAGTTTCTTGTGGTCTTGGGGAGAGCAGGAGCCATGCCAAACTGTGATACAACCAGAAAAAATGCTTTCTATGGTGCATCTGTAAACGTTGGTGAGAGTTGGAGCGGACATGCCAAATTTCCTTTGTCTTCTGAGAAAGTAGAGGCGTTGGTGAGCTTTCTTAACTATAGTGTCGGCATGGGGGGACCAGGACAGGTCATTGGTGATCTGCACAGCTAAAAACTTGAAGTTCAATGCTAGAGAGATTGATGTTGTTCGCGGTATCTTTTCCTGTAGTTGGTAAATTGTAATAGTCATGTTGACCATATCTCTTGATGGGCTTAACCCCATAGTGATGCTGAAAATAGCTCTTCAGCAAGTATAATAAGTTGATTAATAAAGGTTCTTGTAATGATCTTACCTGCAATGGGAAGAAGATGCCTGTGAAATTTCCATGGTTGGATTTGCCTCCTTTCTTGAAGATTATCACAATTGTTGAGTCCTTTAGATTATTCAGGTTTCTTCTTCATTCCAGATCTGTAGGATAAGGGCATAGTGCTGTAATGTTAGTACCTCTCCTCTTTAAAGATTTCAGCAGGGATTTCATTACCTCTTGCTATGTTGCTGCTCTTCATTTGAATTATGGCTTTTATCACCTCCATAGGAGTTGGCAGAGTTCCCAGTTTGTCTCTAACTGGGCATTGTGGGATCAAGTAGAAAACACTCAACAACCATTGATTTGTGATTGTAAGTGTCTTCAAAATTCTCTCTCCATCAGTCATTAGCTTCCCTCTCCTTGAGCAGATCTCTCCCATCATTAAGTCTCAGAGGTGCTTGAGTACTTGGGCCATAAATGGTCTTTGTGGCAGTGAAGAAGACACAGATATTCTCCAAATCAGTGAGATTTTGAATTTCCTACACTTTGTCTGTCCACCACATGTCCTTCATGTCATGGACGCACCTTTATACCTTGGGCTTTGCTTGATGATAAGCCAATTTATTTTGCTTTGAGTTTGGGCCATTCCAGCAGGTGCAGAAAGTCTTGCACTTACAATCAATTAGCTCATTGCTATCCTGATAATTTTCATCGAACCAATCCTGTTGTTTCCTGACAGAAAATCCAACTGGCACTTTTCAGGAATTGATGATATTTGCTTTAAGGACATTCCAGACACTCGGGGCACTCTTTCTCTGCTCTTGAAGTTTCAAAGCTTTTCTATCAGGCATTGTTGGAATCAGTCTCTTTTGATTGAATTCTTTAGAAATTTGACATTGATCATTCATGGGCAAGTCTTCTGTTGCACCCATCATGTGAAAGCCGGTTTGATGGATATAATTGACTGAATAAGTCAGTGATCGGTCCAGCAATAATTGCTGAGGTAGTGTGGCCACCTTTGCAATTCCAGGCACGGCCGATGACTGATGACATTAAGCCAAAGGAATATTCTGCCTATCACACAAATGAGCGATGTGGTAATTGACTTCCAGTGCCAGTGTGATAACACAGTTGAAAAACTACCTGAAGGTCAGAAGCAGAAGCAGAAATTGACCTGATGTTGGAAGACAATTATTGGAATTCTCAGACAGATTCACTTTTTTAAAGCCAGTCTTTCAGGTCGGCAGTACTGGCTATTCAGCGTGAATGGGAGAAATTGTTTGAAATATTGAGCCTGGTTCATCTCAGAATTTAGAACCATCTGTATCCACCTCTCCTGGACCTTAGTTTACAATCACTTTCCTAGCCATCCCCCCAATAAGGAGTGAGCAGAGTAAATAGTAAAGAGGGCTGCTCAATTACATCTCTGCTGCATCTGACTGCTGGACAATTATCTTGTAACTAGTGTCTCCATTCCAGATCATGACTAGAAGCTTTTAGACAGCAAACTTCTGCTCCTGTCACCATTTGCTGGTCACTGAATGTCTTGGGAAATGCGCTCAGAAAGGAAGACACCTGTGCGTAATACCTATTAACATGCCAAAATTGTTGCATGCCAAATCCCACATGTGTGGACAGAATGAAACCTTGATCCATTGACAAGGAAACCAAGACAATTGGAAGTTTTGTTCTGCTGCTACCTTCATCCACCAGAACAGTTGTTCAGATATTCCAGATGACAGATCTTTCATCCCCAGTCCTGCCGTTGAGGAATTGTTTGCCACAGCCCTGTCTACTGAATATTTCTAGGGTTCATAAGTAGGCCTTCATGGTAACTGAAACAGCTCTGGATATAAGGGCCATGATTTTTCAACAAAAAATGACTAAGGGCGAGATTTTCTGATGCAACTTGCTGCAGCACTGGATTTGGATGGGACAGAGAATTCAGCAGACCTTTTAAAAGTCCATTGACCTCCAGCAAGAATTTCTGGTCTTGGGGGTGGAAAATCTGCTGCTAAATGTCATAACAGCAAGAAAACCAGAGCAATCCACGTCAGCCTGTCTGGCGTATTCCAGACCACAATTGTCCCACACATAATCATTTTTTGGGAGAGTGGTGAGTTGCATGCCAGTTCTGGGGGAGCAGGGCTCAAATTCGCCGGAGAACGCAGCTGGAAAGCAATGGCATGCCATTCTTTCAGGGCACCCTGATTTTCCAGTGCACTGAGAGACCCCCTCCTCTCCACAGATATCAGGAACACACCCTTATCGATGGCATGTTATCCTGCTTCCACCCTGACACGGATCACCATCATTGGGGGGGCATTGGGGCCCACCCAATGTTTCCCCCTTCATGACCCCTGACATGTCCCCCTTCATGACCCATGACATGCCGCCCTTCATGCTCCACCCCTGCATGAACCCCCCCCCTCCCCGCATGACCCTCACTACAAAGCCTCCCTTGTCTTAGGACCCTCCCTAATAGCACCTTCTCAGGCCCCAACCCCATTCAGGCCCCACCCCCATTCAGGCCCCACCCCCAGGCACATTGGCAGTGCCCACCTGGCATTGCCAGTGTGTCAGGTTGGCACTGCCAGGGTGCCAGATTGGCACTGCCAGGTAGGCACTGCCAAATGGGCAGTACCCAGCCATGTCCCTGACCACCCAGGAACCTCAATGGCCTCCAGGCCACCTGGCGTGGCCATCACACCTGATCTTCGCTAATGGAGAGCAGTAATGATTCTCTCCGGGCTCACTCCATATCAGAAGATCCCAGGAGCTAGGAGAATCCGGCATCCAATGGGCTAAGCATATTCAAATGCTACATGAAATATGTTAATTAGTCTTGCGCACTTTCTGGGCATGATCCGGTTTGCAGGATTAGAAAGGGACTCGGATGATTGCAAATGGTTTGGCGATGGGCGCGAAACCTGTTTTTTGGCCTGCACACTATTTTCCAGGATCAATGTAATCTGTACCAGGCATAGTGAGACCACAAAATTGCCCCCAAGGAGTCCCACCATATTTCAGCCTGTTTTGACCAACTCTTTCTTACTCATTGCCCAAGTTTTGCGCAAGGGTGACCGGATGGACTTTGGAACTGACAACGCCGAAGGTGGACTGCTGAAAAGACTTATTTATGATGCATTTTGATAGAAAGAAAACTTCAGTTTATTAATCTAACAGTATATCTGAACCAGCATTGAATACTCCATTGTTAAGGATCCTCCATGGCAGCATTAATATGCGACTGTATCATTGCTCGGATTTCCTCTGCCAATCTTCAACAAAACGATTGGACAGAAGAGGTTTTAGGGAGAAGCTTGTCTGAAACGTAGTAGTTGCCATGGTGGGTAACTATGCTTGGCAAAAGACAAATGAATTGAATGCAAATTGAGCAGTTGTTTTACATATTTCCAAACAGGGGACACACAGCAGCCTGCTGTCAACAAATTTCTTTGCACTCTGTTAGTATTTTAAGGGAACCTTTTTAAAATTTAAATCAACAGAAATAAAATTTGTGAGGGATTTAAAAGGGATTTCAGACTTGCTATCACCTGCTTTACACTTGAACTGAGTCAACATTGGTGCCCAGAAGCCATAAAGGTGACATGAAGGCTGCAAGGAAGTGTGAAGGCAATGTTGTATATTTATTATCTTGAATCGACACAGAGATGAAACGACGTAACCAGCACTTGGTGATTGGTGCAGCGCATGACCTTCCTACTGAGATACATGTGCCAATGTTCACAAGCCCAGATACAGACTGGTTCCCAGTCTCTGGTAGAGTATTTGTGTTCAGTTTCTTAACAGGTGTGACACATACGTGGTTGATCATTCACTTCCTTCAATATGTTGCAAGAGTACAGCTTCCATCACATTTCCGGGCGCATCTGTTGTGACATTGGTTTCTACTTGTGGGTTGAAATACGTGAAGAATAGCGGAGATGCTATCTTCACATTTAAAGTTCAAATGCTGTTTATTGTGCGATTGCTCATTCCCATTGCCGTTGGAAGATTGAAAACTGGCACAGGAGAGAAAATTGCACAAAATACTGAAGTGGGTGACAACCCTGGCCCCTTTTTTAGGATTATTTCAGATCAGGCATACTCTGCGGATAATATCAATTGAGTTTGAGAAAGACAGGTCTCAAATATGTCTGAAGAACTGATCCAACTCTCCCCAATGGAAAGAAACCAGCTGAGAATATTACTGTCTTCCAGGTAGCCTTTTGAACATGTTTTAGCTCAACTATAGCAATCTGGATAGTCTGAGAAACTCTCTTGAGCAACGTATCTCTCCACTGAAGAGTGTACAGAGAGATGTTTTGAGTTTGGATACAGAAGACTATATGAGACAACATATTTTTGAAATTATGTAAGCTTATTAAAGAACCAAACATGTTTTGATTGTAATTCAATAGCACCATTGATAGTTCAATGAAAGCTATGGGCAGCCTGGTGGCACAGTGGTTAGCACTGCTGCCTCACGGCACCAGGGACCCGGGTTCAATTCCCAGCTTGGGAGTCTGCACATTCTCCCGGTGTCTGCGTGGGTTTCCTCCGGGCTCTCTGGTTTCCTCCCACAGTCCGAAAGACATGCTGGTTAGGTGGATTGGCCATGCTAAATTCTCTCTCAGTGTACCAGAACAGGTGCCGGAGTGTGGCGACTAGGGGATTTTCACAGTAACTTCATTGCAGTGTTCATATAAGCTTACTTGTGACACTAATAAATAAAAGTAAGTGTAATTTTGTTCCTAATAGAGAATCCAGATCTAATTAATGTTACAGAGAGATACTTAAGATATCCATCAATATTTAAAGCAGTATTTTCCCTAGGTTTCTCAGTAGAAAGCTACCGAGAATAGTAAGAAACTTTCATCCTGATTAAAGGGAGAGATAGCATCATTACGCCAAAGCAGAAATTTTACCTGGAATGAATCCAACAAATCTAAAAATCCAACTGTGCAGTTCCAATATTTACACTAAAAGAATTAAACCATCAGGAAGCATGTTGAACACTCATGTTGGACGACATCCTTTGTTTTTCATCAACATACTTAATTTTCAGTCATTATCCTTCAATCACACAGAATACTGAGAGATGCAGATAGTTGTCACATCCTTGCAACACCCAATTTCCAAAATTCAGTTAACAAGGTATTTAGAGCCATTCTTTAGCTCATCCATTGTTTGACTGTAGCATTATACAATTTATCAATGCCTTGCTGAGGTGATGTAAGGACCAGTTTCTTTTTTTTCCATAACTGTCTTGTGTTGAAGAATATACGTATCCTTTGCCACAGGATATTGTTGCCCTTGAGCATACAATTGTGCCTGGGCATGCTTATAAAACTTTAACCTCGACTTTTGTTCCGCAGTTGAATTCTGTTTACAATAATTAATCCCTAATTCATAGGAGAATCATTCTTTTTTAATTTTAGAACACATTATTTATAACTCTGTATTTATAGCTGCATTCCTTCATAATGCTGATGGTTGATTTTGTCACTCAAAACAGACACTACCACACCAAGATGAGAAGTGACAACTAGATGGTTGTGATTCTGAATGAGCTTTCCTTAAAATAGCCCAGTGCTTAATGGTACACACATGGTAGACACAATCTCAGGAAGTGGCACTTTCATGTGTCAAAACATGAAGTCCTCCTCTCCAATTACCTATACACCTTTGCAAAATAATTCCATTTTTAAGTATGAGTTACACATTTTCCCTTGAGCTGGACATGGCATTGCAGATCGATGTGCACTTGCACAATATAAGCATGGTTTTCAAGGTTTCCTACTGTGATGGGGCACTTATTTATGAGGCTTGGTCTCTTTGTCCATAACCGATGCACTTGAGCTGGTTGGGCAAGGAATGTCTGCAACCTTGGGCCTGATTTTACCATTTTGATTCTAAGTGCTGAATCTGGGCGTGATTCAGATCCGATTTGTAAACCCTGTTCTCCGGCGCCGCCATACGCACTCAGCCTGAAAAAAAAGCAGCTATTCTGAATCGTGCTGCACAAGCCTGTGGGCGGGGCTTATCGCGCTTGAAATGCTGCTGCTCCGATCGGAGCCTTCAACTGCGCATGCACAGTAAAAACAATTCGAAAAATGCTCCCCTGCCATATTGCTCCCGAGCCGCAAAAGGTGGCCCGGGAGTGATGGCCCCCATAGACATTGCCCCACCCCCACAACATAACTGTCCCTCTTATCCACCCACCCCCCCCTGTTACCCAGACTGATCGCGACCCCCTGCACCACTTCCACCCCGCCGATCAACCTCGGAACGATGGAGGTTGAGGGGCAGCCTGAAAGAAGTCTACAAGATTATGAGGGGCATGGACAGAGCGGATAGTCAGAAGCTTTTTCCCAGGGTGGATGAGTCAATTACTAGGGGGCACAGGTTTATGGTGCGAGGGGCAGGGTTTAAATGAGATGTACGAGGCAGATTTTTACACAGAGAATAGTGGGTTCCTGGAACTCGCTGCCGGGAGAGATAGTGGAAGTGGACATGGTAGTGACTTTTAAGGGACGTCTTGACAAATACATGAATAGGATGTGAATAGAGGGATATGGTCCCCAGAAGGGTAGGGGGTTTTAGTTCAGTCGGGCAGCATGGTCGGTGCATGCTTGGACGGCTGAAGGGCCTGTTCCTGTGCTGTAATTTTCTTTGTTCTTTGTTCTTTGATTGCCCACAGACTGGCAGCGGACCCTCCCTTCCCCCCACTGATTGCCCGCAGAGTGGCAGCGGACCCCCCAGCCCCCCCACACTCACCCCACCAGAGATCCATCGGGCCCACCGTTCTCCTCCTCCACCCCTCTCATCAGAGAATTATCAGGCCTCCGTCCTCCTTCCCCCCACCAGAGAATCAGCTGACCCACCTCCTCCTCCCCCCCACCAGAGAACAATCGAGCCTCCCTCCTCCTCCTCTCCCACCAGATAACAACCTGACCCATCTCCCTCCCCCTCCACCAGAGATACATCTGGCCCGCCTCCCTTCTCCTCCATCCCGCACCAGAGAACGATCTAGCCCACCTCCCTCCCCCCCTCCCCACCACCGATCTGCATTAGAGAGCTGTTGGAAGCTCTGAATTTACCTCTTCAGAAGTTGGAGCATCCGAAACAGACTTTTGCTGAGCGTCTGTTTTGCGCCGAATCTGGATGGGCGAACGTAATGGTAAAGAGGGAAATGTAGGTAAGTTTGGGCATCCAGACCATTAAGTCAATTTAAATGCATGCAAATGCATTTAAATTGCCGTCGTGCCCGTTTCGGGCGCGGTCCCGATCACGTCCATTTTCAGGCCTTGGTAAAGGGGGAATCGGCGAGGACGCAGGCGTGGATCACGCTACTTATGTCACGCCTGACTTTACCAAGTTTTCGCACCCAAAAACGGGCGCAAAGTGAGGGTAAAATCGGGTCCCTTGAGTCTGAACATGCATTTCTGAATAACCCCTTTGAATCGAACATGGCAGTTTTGATTTGGACTGCAAACATCATGGCTTTTTCCAAAGCTATATCATCTTCCTCCATTAGGAGATGTTCCCCAATTTCAACTAATTAGTCACAAATTAATTTGTTGCTCATATGCTAAATTTACGTGCCATAATGCCACCACATACTCTTCAATGGGCTCATCATTAACCTTTCACCTCTGGTGGAATGCATATTGTTTGATCAACACACTTTTCTTTGGCCTGAAATATTTTGAGAGCACTTACCACCATATCAAATGTTGATGTGCCTTCTGTGAACTGCTCATATATTCATTGGTCTTCTGCTCCAACGCAATGTATGAATATCACCTTCTTGTGGATCGCTGCTATATATGGCCGGTCTATCCCTGCAGTGCGGGAGTAAGCCTTGAATTCCATCAATCTTACAGCATGTTCCAGTGAAAAAAGGAAAACTGCAAGATTTGGTAAATTTAAACTTTTTTCCATCATCCTTGTAGCCACTTTATTTTATATAATGGCCCCTAACTTCTGCTCTCTGGGTAGCCAGGAAATACCCCAGAAGATGAGCTGGGGGACTTTCCAGAACTGCCCGTGTGAGGACAGCATGGGAAATACCTGTGAAGTTTAAACTTCCAATGGGCAATTACCCTGCACTGGAAACTATCTGATGCTCCGATTTAAATCAAAGACTTTGGGTGTTTCTCTTACTGGAATAGTAACCCAGGAAAAGCTAGAAGAATTAAAGTCACTTCTAACTCCTGGGTAACTATAACTCTGACACCTCCCACACCCCACCAAACCTCCCGACCACCCGGCCCCTACCCCTCCACATGCCCCAACCTACCCCAACACCCATTCCAACACACCAACTACACCCATCCCCTGATTAAGTCCCCATCCCCATATTACCCTTCAGACCCATCCAACTGCACCCCACCCACGACTACGGCCTCCACCTACCAACTACTTCCCACCCTCAATTACCCAACCCACTCCCCAACTACCCTCCCAACCCTCAACTATTCCACCATCCCAACTACTCTTCTGGACCCCCACTAACCCCCCATCCCCTGACTACGACCCACTACTTGACTATCTTTCTAACCCCTCAAAAGCTCTTCAGCCCCAGACTACTACTCTGACCTGCCTCCAACTAACCCCCGCCCCAACTACCCTCATACCCGGACTCCTGCACTAACCCCTAGACCCATTCCCACTGATAACCTAACTCTTTCCAACTCATCCAACCCCTCCCATTAACCACCAGCACTTGGTTGGCAAATTGGTAATGTTTAGCAGTTAACTGTCTGTCACCATTAACTGGTGCATTTTCCATGGCAACGTCTCTGCCAATCATAATCCACTTGCCAACCAATCAGCAGTCTCTTCTCATGTAGCATAAAGTTGTTGTTTGCCCTGACATTGGTATTCTTGCGATTGTCCTGATGAGTGCAAGATAAAAAGCTTTGACAAAATGTATTTTTTCAGCAAAATGTCAGATTGTGGAGTACAAGTTAAATTATTGACCTGTCAGAGATTCTCACAAACAGCCAGACCTTTCTTTGAAATATTACATTGTATATTTCCGTTAAAGAGCAGAATAAACCCAGCGGCTGTGCTGAATATGTGTTCTGTGGATTTAGAACAGCAGACATAATTTATTATTGGGAAAAAAGGTTGTTTTGTGAAAGAAGGAGATAAATGTGGTTAATTGAGAATGTATTTTAGCCAACAGACAAGGTGCAGAACACAATATATTAGCGCTGTAGATCCTTTGAGGTGCTGTTAACAGTGTTCCGCTGTCAGGCATAATGGCCATAATAAACATACAACTGCCATTCTGTCTTCTGAAACTGTCCTTTAAAATAAATCAGCATTGTGCCAGTTTGACCTTTTGCTCATTGTTAAGAATTTTAAAAGATTTCAAATTGTAGCTGTGAAGATAACGATATCAGTAATTTTCAGCCAGCTGACAGATTACATTTGCTTTGTAACAAAATGACTTAATAACCCAATCAATTTGACTTCCCAATCTTGATGCATCCCTTCCTCTAGAACTGCTCTTGCCAAATGTCACAAACTTTCCCCACATGCAGTGCTATCATCTTCACCGGCTTATGGATAATGTCATAAACAAATGCCATTGATTCTAGCACAAAGCAAGTTGCAGAACTTAAATACAAGGGTAAAAGTAGCGGTTTCAGTCGATCTTAAGCTATATTTTCTTCATTACATAGAGCTTTCTTCAAATTAATATTGAGATCAATAGCAATGACTAAATTGATAACGATACAGTTAGTCATTGGAGACTAACATTGGATGGGGTGAAGTATCAACATTTTACTCAATCCAATGGCTTTCCTGTAAACTGGATGAAAATGATCCTATAAGGCTCCAGTTTTGAGGCCCAACCCCACAAGAGGTAATGGCCTAGTGGTATTAACACTCGACTATTAATCCAGAAACTCAGCTAATGTCCTGGGGACCCGGGTTTGAATCCCACCACAGCAGATGTTGGAATTTGAATTCAATAAAACAAAATCTGGAATTAACAATCTACTGATGACCATGAAACCATTGTCAAAAAAACCCATCTGGTTCACGAATGTCCTTTAGGGAAGGAAATCTGCCGTCCTAACCTGGTCTGGCCTACATGTGACTCCAGAGCCACAGGAATGTGGTTGACTCTCAACTGCCCTTGGGCAGGGATGAGCCAAACGACACGAATGAATTAAAAAAGGCAGAGGATTACCACCCTGAAAACTACAGTGCAGAGTTCAATGTCCTGTTTCTTTTCCCGATCCATGCAGCACCATTTTCCTGAGGGTCTACTTTAATAGCAATTATTGCAATGGTAGGATAAACTTACACAACCTGCTTTCCTGCAGACCAACATGATCAGCCTTGGCTCATCTAGATTGGTCTTCCAACTGATCTGGCAGTGCAACCCATTGCTTATCCTTAGGTCTTCTCCTTCATGTGATTCATCTCACATACAATGCCCAGAATGTGTATTGAAGTGAGATTTCTTCTCACCAAACCTCCAGGTACTGACCTAATGGTGATTGTGATAGTTTGATTACTTAAACAGTTTAACTTGATGTTCCCTGTGTGACAATGCAAAGAGATACGAGATGCCCCAGACAGCCCAGATAGATAACTGGGATTATGGTTGGCTGACTATAAGGAAACTCCCGATGTTCACAGAAATCATTATCTAATAATCACATTGAGATGTGGGCTGGAATTTTACCGATCCTGGGGCAGACGAGGCTCGCAGAATGGAATTCTCCCTTGGCCTCGGGCAGGATTTTACAAGCCTCACCAAGCGAGGTTGTAAAATCCCATCCATGATCTCTGTTGGTGGGACATAAAGCAAATTTCAACAGCATCCAAATTCAAAATCATTCTCTCAGCTTTGGGTCCACCTATCAATTTCAAAACCTTTTAAAAGTTTATCTTAACCAGTTATGATCACCGCGTAGGATACAGGGGATCATCAATAGATCATCCCACGAGCTTCGTGGAGTTGCCTAATTGAGTGTGTGGAGGCTTGCACAATGGGAAACAGGCAGCGGGGGTTTTAAGCCTGTTACTTTACCGGGACTGGAGTTGTAGGTCCCGAGGTGAAGACTACCTGACTGTAAGCCACAGGTGTGGCCCTTTCCTTTGGAGCACAATAACGGGTGTTGGTGACGGGAAACTGGCATTTGGCTAAATTGCTACATTGGCGATGAAGATACTTTTTTTCCTTCATCTCTCCCTCCAGACAACTTCCGTAAGTCAAGAATCTTCTCTGGAAAGAAAAGCCATTATGCCTCTCTTCGGAAAACTTGTGTCCTATGACACTAATGGGGAAGGCTGGGCCCAGTACACTGAGTGCCTGTGTTATTTCTTCCATGCTAACAACACTGAAGCAGATGAACAGTTAAAAGTGAGATTGTTGGCAGCATGCAGAGCCTTGCTTTTCAGTGTAATAAAAACTCTGACCTATCCGAATGCCTCTGACTTAAAAACTTTTAATGAGCTAGTGGACCTGCTGAAAAACCAGTATGACCCGGAGCACCCTGTAATTCTCCAGAGATATTGCTTCAGCATGGCTGGGGGAACTCCTGGAGAATCTGTCACTAAGCTCTTGGCTAGGTCAGCACAGTGCTTAGCAGTGCTGCCTCACTGCTGCAACAGGGACCCGCGTTCGATTCATCGGCTGGGGTCACTGTCAGTGTGGAGTTCGTACATTCTCCACGTGCCTGCATGGGTTTCCTTCGGGTGCTCCGGTTTCCTTCCACACTCCAAAGATGTGCAGGTTAGGTGGATTGGCCATGCTAAATTGTCACTTAGTGTCAGGGGAACTAGCTGGAGTGAATGCATGGGGTTGTGGGGATAGAGGTCTATGTGGGATTGTGGTTTGTGCAGACCCGATGGGCCAAATGGCCTCTTTCTGCACTGTAGGGGTTCTATGATTCTATGATTCTAGGTTGTGGTAATTAGCTGAATATTGCAAATTTGGACCACCTCTTAATTAAATGTTGTGGGACTGGAGGGTGGCAAATGTTGTTCCGTTGTTTAAGAAGGGTAACAAAGACAGGCCAGTGAGCCTGACATCGGTGGTGGGTAAGTTACTTGAAATGATTCTGAGGGACAGGATTCACCAACATTTGGATAGTCGAGGTCTGATTAGGGATAGTCAGCACAGCTTTGTGCGTGGGAAGTCATGTCTGATGAATTTTTAGAATTTTTCGAAGAGGTAAGCAAGAGGATGGATGTGGGTAGGGCAGTAGATGTTGTCTATATGGAGATTAGCAAGGCCGTTGACAAGGTCCCGCATGGCAGGTTAGTCTGGAAACTTAAGTCACATTGGATCCAGGGAGAGCTAGCAAATTGGGTTCAAAATTGGCTCAATGGTAGGAAACTGAGGGTGATGGTCGAAGGTTGTTTCTCGGACTGGAGGTGTGTGTAAAGGGGGTCAGGAACTACAAGAAGCATCAAACAGCAATGTCCTCCAATTAGGGGGAGGGACCTCATGTAATCAATCCTCAACGGAGAGTGCTTGTGCAAATCAGGTGTTAAATGGGCCCTTTCGATATAGGAACCTTAAAATTACCATCAGACAGTCAAGGAAAAGCAGTGACGACCTCAAAAGAATTAGAGAACATACTGCAGAAGCATGCAGTTACCAGATGATGGATGCAAGTACTGTCAATGGATACAGCTAAGGTGAAGTTTCAGGAACAGGCAAAATGCATGCTGCGTAGAAAAAAAGCCAAAGCCAGTACCTGAGCATACTATACAAGTATCCGCTCTTCCAGAGACAGGGATACTACAAGTGAATCATATTGCAATGATGAAAATTCACCCGATAATAGTGGAATTACTAATGAATAGTCATCCCTTGAAGATGGAGGTGAACAGGGCATCCAACCCCTGAGGTTGGAAGATACTAAGAATCATAGAAACCCTACAGTACAGAAAGAGGCCATTCGGCCCATCGAGTCTGCACCGACCACAATCCCACCAAGGCCCTACCCCCATATCCCTACATATTTTACCCGCTAATCCCTCTAGCCTACGCATCTCAGGACACTAAGGGGCAATTTTTTTAGCATGGCCAATCAACCTAACCCGCACATCTTTGGACTGTGGGAGGAAACCGGAGCACCTGGAGGAAACCCACGCAGACACGAGGAGAATGTGCAAACTCCACACAGACAGTGACCCAAGCCAAGAATCGAACCTAGGTCAGAACTAAGGCCAGAGTAGCCACCTAGACAGGGGAACCTTTACAAATAAAAAACACCACAATGGCCCCAGTTACTTACAGTCAGCAATCAACTTGTCCCTCACTCATTGTTGTACGGGAGAGAAATTGGCTCCAGCAGATTTGGCTGAACTGGTTGGAAATCTTCAGGCTATGCATGGGGGGACTGTACAGAGTTATCAGTAGATACCTTGGAGTTTTTCAGGAGGGCCTGGGGAAAATAAAAAGAACCAAAGCCAAAAATTGAAAGGCTGGGTGTAATAAGGCCTATGCAATTTGTAGAATGGGTTGCGCCTGTAGTCCCTGTTCTTAAGCCCGACAATTCAGTTCATCTTTGTGGGGATTATAAACTGACAGTTAATCAGGTCTTCAAACTCGATAGGTACCCCATGCCCTAGATCAAAGGTTTGTACGCTAAGTTTAAAGGTGGAAAGATGCTCTCCAAGTTGGACATCAGCAATGCCTATCTTCAGCTTCAACTGGATGAGTTCTCCTGGAAATATATAACAATCAACACACATAAGGGACTCTCCGAGTATACCCATCCATCCTTTGGGATCTTGTCTGCATGTGCCTTATTCCAAAGAGTTATGAAGAACATCCTTCAAGGACAGCCCAGGATAGCAGTATGCTTTTTAATCCATCTTTTGTCCCTTACCACTATCTCTCCTCACCCCACCCCACCCCACTAGGGTCTTCTGTTACCTGTTTCAGGTTGTCCGTTGACACTCTGCTTACCGTTTGCACATTCAGGTCTCTTAATGTGCCACTATCAGCACCCTTCTTAGCCATAATCACAGCCATTTACATTCCCTTTGCCTTTTTGTCCATGATATCTTTGTCAATCACCCCCACGCCTTCACCTATTACTGGCCCACTATCCAGCCCTCACAGCTCCCCCTGCCCCCCTCACCACAACAGTATAAATTTCATAAAAGCAAAATACTGTAGATGCTGGAATCTGATACAAAAGCAGAAAATTCTGGAAAATCTCAGCAGGTCTGACAGCATCTTTGGGGAGAGAATAGAGCCAATGTTTCGAGTCTAGATGACCCTTCGTCAGAGCTGTAAAAATTTCACCCTATTTTCAATTGTCTTCCGCTTTGACGAAAGGTCATCCAGACTCGAAACTGTTCTCTCTCCACAGCTGCTGTGAGACCTGCTGAGATTTTCCAACATTTTCTGTTCTTGTTTTGTACTATGATGATGTCTTGGTCACGGGTGCTTCAGAACAGGAACACCTGGCCAATCAAGAAGAACTCTCCAGAGATCTTCCAACGCGGGAGTTGAAGAGGGAGAAATGCATTTTCCAAGAGGCTGAAGTAATCTATTTAGGCTACCGAGTAGATGGCAAGGGGTTACATCCAGTAGAGGATAAGGTAAAGGCCATCAAGGAAGCACCAACCCAAGGACCACCATGGAGTTAAAATTCTTCCTGGGATAAGTCAATTCTTATGGAAAGTTTATCCTGAATTTGGCTTCCATGCTGGCCCCCTTGCACATCCCACCATGAAAATACCAGAGATGATCCTGGGAAGCTCTGCAGGGAAAGGCTTTTACTGAAGTTAAATGTCAGTTACTGTCATCTAACATGCTGGCCCATTTTGACACTAAAAATAAGTTATATTAATGTGTGATGCTTCCCTGTACAGATTGGTGCAGTTCTGTCACATCAATGGAAAGATGGAACAGAGAAACCCATCGTGTGTGCCTCCAGAACCCTTTCAAATGCAGAGTGAAGATATTCTCAAATTGAGAAGGATGGTTTGGCGGTCATATTTGGTGTGAAGAAGTTTCATCAATACATCTATGGTCAACGGTTTTTTATAGTTACCGGCCATAAACCCCGGTTGGGCCTCCTCAAAGAGGACAAAGCAATTCCTCCCATTGGCTCAGACACAGTTCTGGGCCTTGTTATGGACAGCCTGTGAATATCTTCTGGAACTCCACCCTCGAACTCAGGTGGCTAATACTGATGAGTCGCTTTCCATTGTCCACAGGCCTTGCTCCTTTACTAGCATTGGAAGAGGTTAAGATGACTCTGAACTTTTTGGAGACCTTGACAGTGTCAGCCAGGCAAATTAAAGCTTGGACCCTAATAGATCCAACATTATCTAAAGTAAGGCCCAAGATCCTACACAGTGGATTTTAAGGACGATATTCCAAAGAAATGAAACCCTACCTCACTAAGAAGCTGAACTTAGTGCTGGGGACGGGATCATTCTTTGGGGGTCCTGGGTAATTGAACTCCCAGGACGACATTCAATATTAACGGAACACCCACCTGAGATATCGAAAATGAAGATTCTGTTTAGGAGTTACGTCTGGTGTTCCAGTTTTGACTCTGACATCACAGAGCTGATGAAACAATGTAACCTGTGCCAGGAAAATCAAAAACTCCCACTCTCAGCCTCCCTACACCCATGGGAGTGGCTTGGCAGGCCATGGGTGTGTGTGCATATAGACGTTGTGGGGCCCTTTATGGGTTGCATGTTTTTAATTATGGTAGATGCACACTCCAAATGGTTGGAGGTGCACCGTATGGTTTTCACCACGACTCGGACTACGATCGAGAAATTACGACCAAGCTTCAGCACACACGGAATTCTAGGAGTCCTGGTTTCCGATAACAACACAGACTTTAGTGATTTCCAAAACTTTGTGCTCTCCAATGGTATCCAACATATCCAAACTGCACCTTATCACCCATTGTCAAATGGACTGTCAGAATGTGCAGTTCAAACCTTCAAAAATGGTATGAAGAAATAATCAGCAGCATCTATGGAGACTAAACTGGCAAGATTTCTGTTCAATTACAAGACCACACCGCACACAACAACAGGTATTACTCCAGCAGAACTGTTAATGAGGTGACGATTTTGCACCATATTCAGCCTATTATAAACACCCACCTAATAACCTGCAGTCTGCATTCAACCCCTTCCAATAATACATGTTCTATCCAATTGACCCCTTGTTTTCTGCGCTTCATGCAGCCGGGTCTGGGTCTAGCTTCCCTCCCCTCGGTCTTCCCTCTGCTTTCCATTGTTTATCCTCTTCATTCACCTCCTTATCTCTCTGCCTGCCAGTGTGGGCCTTTGCCCTTCTCCACCCCTACCTTGCACAGCCCACCTTCCACATTGTCCCCATCTAATCTTCGCTTGTCTTCATCAAGCCACACACCATCCAGGCCTACCTCACACTCCGGCCTCAGTTGAACTTCAGACCTTTGTTGGGGTGACTGCATGAGTCTCAAAGTACAGTTCTGTCCTGACAGACAGTGGCATGCATTACTGGAGGAAGGAAAACCCTTTGCTCTGCCACCCCAGGCCCAGTATTGATCCAAACCGGTGACACAGGAGGGTCGATGGGCCCAACAGCATGGTACGGTCCATGAAGACTAACTTGGTGTGAAGGTGGAGCACAGGAAATGGTCGGTCCTGGCGCAGTGGTGTATAATGCATTAGGAATAGCGCAGCACTAAGACAGGCAGGCTTTGTATGTTGCACTCACCTCAAAGTTTTTGGCAAACTGAGGGCTGCCTTGTATATACCACTCTTTTATCAGTTGGGTTTGAGACTGACATGATTTCCCATTGGCGACATGCAAGGTTGGAAAGCCAGACATGATTTCAGTGGGCAGCTGTTTTAATGAGCATTCATGGGTGTTGAATTCTCCACATCTGCACACCACCAACACCGCCACAAGTGGGATAAGAAAATTCCGCCATATATAAATACAGGTTATTGTTGTGTAAAATAAAACATTGGAAAATTTTATTTTCTTTGGAACTGGATTGTCCCTTTTCTAAATAGTAAGAATATATTTTATCCATTGACTATCAGCTATGAAAACAATTGTGATGTTAGAGAATGTGATTAGTCAGGAATTACCTTATAAATATTTCAAAATTATTGCCTCCTTCATAAGCACCAGCAAAATAACACTATGCTTAAATCATCTTAATAATCCTTTTGGTATGCAACTTATTTGCTATGCAATAAATAGTGCTGGAAATGGTCGCACATACATATTGAATTATCTACAATTTGTATGTTACGCCACACACAAAAACATTTGCATACCACTTGTGCCTGACATTGACCAGGTTTTGAGTAAAGAAGACTTCTCTTTAATTACACATGCAGAAAGTCATGTCTAAGATAGACTGGAAACTTCCCAATGAAGATTTATGATGAGCAAGTTCAATAGAAGGACTCCAGCAGGGATGTTTAACTCACAGATTATAAATGATGTCTTTGAAAAGCACAAGAGGCTATATTCACCATGTTTTTTGCTGGTGTTATTTTGTTGGAGCAGAGGAACTATCAGCATGAGAAACTGATTAGATAAAGATCTGGTAATTTATTAGCATGCATCTGGTTCTCAGTGCAGCCTGTATCTCAAACATGACATTAAAATGACTCACAGAGACCATCGCCACCTCAAATAAGTGTTTGTTCATCTGGGATATCAGAGGCGTATTATTATTTATAATTGAAAACATGCCTTCTTGATGGCATGCAATTAACAGGTAGCAACTGATATGTGTGGTGAACGTTACAAGAATATTTTTTGTTGATACATTTATGGAAAACTGTATTGTATAATTAACTCTAGCTGCAATAATTATTGATTTCTTTCTGCATTGAGGTTTCAAACATTTAATTAAAAACATAACAATACACACCAGGGCACCATTTAGAATTAAAGTCGTTTTCGTTAAGGCCTGCCCTCAGTGACAAGGACTGACGGCAGCTGTCAATGTGCTTTTGCACCATATTAGATTTAAATAGGAATAATTATATATACTCAGCTTTCCAAATTGTTTTACCTTGTGAGGGGGAATATGGTAGTTGAGTTATTAAGCATTACCTTGTAAAAATGCATTATTTATTAACTGCTTTGAATGGTTATCTGAAAAATTCTTTTAAAAAGAAGAATTCACACAACTTTTCCAGTTGGATAAATATTTTCAGTTTGATACATTTTGTATCGAGGACCAGTTCAGTTTAGTCTGAAAGATTTCCAAAAATGCTTCAAAACCTTTTGACTGCTACAGAAACTGAGCCTGCTAACTGTTCATCAATAATTGCATCCCAGATTAATTCAAACTCCAGCCTCTCACCACAACTACATGTTTAGGTATACCAAGGATTTCCTGAGAGCCACTCTGCGTAACATTGTCAGAAAGTGCAACAAAATCACCATTGACATGTAAACTCAGATCTTGTTGCACTGTGAGCCAATGGCAGAGCTGGGAGCAACTCTAGGAAATGTCCAATATGTCCAAAGTTAATTTGAGCACCTACTTATCTGCTGCTTAGCTTCCAACTTTGGGAAGCAAAGACATGGGGTGATTCCCAGGTATCATTCCCGTTACCATAATATAATGGCAGAACACAAATATCAGTTCTCATTTTGAACGAAAGGTTATTGACCTCAAACATTGCCCCTGATAACAGTTCCAAGATGCAATTCCTCAGCTGGGAACCCTGCAAGAGCTTTCAGTGATCAAGAAGAAGCAGGCAGACAGTGTAACAATCCCCTGAGTGCATCTCACTCACCAAACAGTAGTCAGTTCTGAATACTGGTGAAAATGATGCTTTAGCCGGGGAGTGCATTCAGAGACAAGTCCATGCCACAATGGCTGGCCCAGCTATAGAAGACTGGGAAAGCAATAATGATCGAAGATTAAAGAGTGAGAGCAACAGACAGGGGGTTTTGGTGCACAGACACAAATCCAGGATGGTGTGTTCCCTCACTGGTGCCGGGGTCAAAGATGACACTGAAGAGTTGTAGAATACCCTGAGGGCGGAAGGTGAACAGCAGACGTTGTGGTCCACATTGGTACCAATGATATAAGTAGGAAGTGTGATGAACAATGGGCTACCTTTAAAGAGGAGATAGTTCAACCACACTGAAGGAATAACCCACGAAGGAAAAAGGTAGGGTAAACAAATCCAGAACTCCCTGGATGAGACGAGAGGCACAGCACACGACCACAATGCGGGAAGAGATCACAGGCAGCCATGCATACCTGTATCAAGCAGATCACAGAAGACCTGTATGCCCTGGCTGGGCAGTTCATCAAATTTAACCTGGACCAGGCCCATCAGGAAGCCTGGGCTGCAGGGTTCGCAGCCATTGCGAGGATGCCTAAAGTATAAGAGGCCATCAACTACACACATGTTACCCTCAAGGCCCCCCTACAGAATCCGCAAAGATTCATCAACAGAAAGGGGTTCCACTCCCTTAATGTTCAACTCGTGCTTAACCATAATATGAACATTAAGCATGTCTGCACAAGACATCCAGGTAGTGTGCACGACAACTTCATTGTCAGGAGCTCGGACATCCCCGAAGCATTTGAGGAGGAGCCAAGGCTGCGGGGGTGGCTCTTGGGTGATATGGGTTACCCACTTCGGACATGGCTGACGACGCCTGGGCTGAGGCTTGTGTCTGAGGCGGAGACCCGCTATAATGAGGCCCATGTAGCCACCCATGCGACAGTGGAGAGGTGCATTGGGCTCCTCAAAATGTGTTTCCGGTGCCGAGATCGAACTGGCGGGGCTCTCCAATGCAACCCTGTGATCTCTTCCTGCATTGTGGTCGTGTGCTGTGCCTTGCACAATCTGGCTCTACAAAAAGGTGACCAATTGGAGGAGGAGGAGGACGCGGAGGCTGACCAGCCGGGTGTCACTGAGGAGGATGAGCAGCAGGAGGAGGAGGAAGAGGAGGAGGAGGAAGAAGAGGAAGAGCATGCCGAGGAACACCAACCAGGTGCCAGAGGGCTGGCAGCCCAAATGAGGCACGCGAGGCAGCAAGCCTGATCACCAGGCGTTTCACCCGCTAAGGATTTGTGTCTGTGGGTTCCACCACTCCACCCCTGGCAAAATTCCTTCTATCTCCTGCAACATTGTCACACCAGAGTGGTGGGCCTGGGTACTCTGTGTTAGCGAGTTTTTTGGCAGGCAGGAGGGTGATGACGACTCGCTAAGCACCATTATGATGATGCTCTGGCGCAAACTAGTCTGACTCCGACCTGAGCTCTACAAGCACGCTGGGGGAATTGAGGAGGCTGTGATTGTGGGAAGCATGTGGCTGGGGGTATTGGGGGGACTGTGATTGTGTGGAGCATGTGACTGGGGGAATTGGACTGGGGGCTGTGACTGTGGGGAGCATGTGTCTGGGGGAATTGGGGGAGATCTGGGGGAAGATGCAAGATGGGGTTCTGCACTCACTCTTGCTGCATGGATGAGGTCATTGACTTTTTTCCGGCACTGCTCCTGGTTCGGGGGGGGCCAGTGCCCTGGCACTGACCGAGATGGCGACTTCCTCCCAGGCCGTATTTCCATCAGCCTCCCTGGGTCTGCATCCTCCTGGGGGGAGGAGGGTGTCTCACCTCACCTTTGCTGCATCCAGCAGCCTCCCCAGGTCGCCCTCAGTAAATCGGGGGGCTGGTCGTGCGCACATTTTGTGCAGGAATGCCTGCCTGCCTGCCTGTCCATTCTTGTGTTTTAAATGGAGCTGCCCCTCGTTAGGGCAGATCAGCTGCAGGCAGTTTGGCAGAACATTCCAGCAAGTTCCATGCAGTTTGCTTATTAGCATTGAGCGGAAGGCAAGTGTGCACTTTCAGGTGTGCTGATGGGGAGGGTGGGACAGGTGGTGGATCAGTGCCTCAATGATTGCGGCAGGGGAGGGAGAGGGAGGTGTCACACAGCCATCGGAGTCCGGAGGAGATGGGGGCCTTGTGCGAGAGGGCCCAGGGTGGGGGTGAGGGGGATCACCCTGCCTGATATCTTTAGGGTGGAGGGTGGATCTCTCTGCCTGTGATCATTGGGGGAGGGAAGGGGGGTCCACTGCCACTCTGCCTGAGATCATTGGGGGGGAAGGGGGGTCCGTTGCCACCCTACCTGAGATCATTGGGGGGGAAGGGGGTCCATTGCCACTCTGCCTGAGATCGATAGGGGGAGGGGGGAGAGGTCTGGGATCGTTGTTGGTGGTGGATGGGTGGGGGGATAAGGGGGTCAGTAATGTTGTGGAGGTGGGACAATGTCTGTGAGGGCCAGGGAGATGCATTATCTGACCCAGTAGCGAAGTGGTAGGGAAGCTGCATTCTGTCATTTTTTTTCTGCGCCTGCGTGGTTGGAGGTGCCGATCGGAGCTGCAGGGTTTTGGTCGCATTAAGCCCCGCCCACAGGCTTGTGCAGCGCGATTCTGACTCGGTGATATTTTTGCAGGCAGAGTGCGTATGGGGGCGCCTGAGAACAGGTCTAAAAGTCGGATCTGAAACACTTCTAGATTCAAGTCCGCCCAACACTTTGAATCAAAATGGTAAAATAGGGCCCAAAGTGTATAATTCTGAAGAAGCAGCCGGACCTGGGGGCATATGTGGAGAAATCATTAAAGGTGACAAGATGGGTTGAGACGATGGTTAATAAAACTTATGGCATCCTGGGCTTTGTCAATGAGGGCAGAGTACAAAAGCAAGGAAGTTATATTAAATTTATCTAAAATACTGGTTCAGCCTCAACTATATTATTGCCTCCAGTTCTGGGCACCAATCTTTAGGAAGGATCTGAAGGTATTGGGGAGATAACAGAAAAGATACACAAAATTGTTCCAGAGATGAGGAACTTCAATTGCATGGAAAAATTGGAATAGTTGAGAGAACAGAAGGTTGAAAGGATATTTGATAAAGATAATCAAAGTCATGAAGGATCTGGACTGAGCAGAGTTAGAAATTTACTGCGAGTGGGAGTATCAAGTACCAGAGGGCATCGATTGAAGGGAAAAGAAACAACGGTGACATGAGGAAAATCTTTTTCACACATTGAGGGGTTAAAATCTGAACCGCACTTCTTGAAGCAGATTCAATCCACAAATTCAAGAAGGGATTGGATTATGACCTGAAATGGTTAAATTTCTAGGGTCAAAGGGTAAAGGTGTGGTCGTGATATGAGGCGAATTGTTCCTTTCGAGATCCAGCAAAGACAATGTGGGTCAAATGTCCTTGTTCCACTGAGTTTCCAGATATTGTCAAACTGACAATGAAAGAGAGGTGGGTGTTGCTGGTTTCACAATGTAAATGTATTTTCCAACATTCTTTGTTGACAAGAGAATCATGGAGAGTGCTTTCCCCAGCCCTGATTGTTAGCCTCCCTATCCGGAGTCCTGCTTATTGGTGACCTTTCTCTCTCCACTCTGATTGCAGGCTATTTCCTCCCTCTTGATCGCAACCTCTCACTCTCATATCCTGATTGCTGCTTCTCTTCTCCCGATTGTGGCCTGTTCACCCATTTCCAATTTCGAGGGACTAACCCCAAGGACCCTTGCTTGCCTGTGGCTTCCTGCCATCAGCATTCACTCCAAGCCATTGGTCCATCTGTCAATTTGACTGGCTGGTGGGTGGGAAATGGATTGAAAAATTGTTAATGAGGTCCTTCTATTAGTTTCAGCATGACCTCCATATCATTGGCCTTAATGGGTTTTTGCATCACTTTCAACCTGTTGCCACCCACACTCTCTGCTCATTACTGTTTGGATCAACGTGTACCTCAAATCTGTCTCCCATTTCTGATGTGAGGTCTAAAGTTTAAAAGTATTTTCTGTAAATATCAGCTGAACTCACGAAATGAGGAAGAACCAGATTCAATTATATTGAATCATATTGCATTTACGGTGCTCAAAGGATTTATGAGGACATTTATCTCGCAGCGCTATAATGTCTTCAACCAAGAGGAACAAGAACACCAACATGAAGGAAACTATCACTCCCAAGTTTCTTCCCAAGTTTCTGATCATGATGGCTTTGCATACTTCCAATCTTTCCTGTTATGGGGTCAGAACATAGAACATAGAACATAGAACAGTACAGCACAGAACAGGCCCTTCGGCCCACGATGTTGTGCCGAGCTTTATCTGAAACCAAGATCAAGCTATCCCACTCCCTATCATCCTGGTGTTCTCCATGTGCCTATCCAATAACTGCTTAAATGTTCCTAAAGTGTCTGACTCCACTATCACTGCAGGCAGTCCATTCCACACCCCAACCACTCTCTGCGTAAATAATCTACCTCTGATATCCTTCCTATATCTCCCACCACGAACCCTATAGTTATGCCCCCTTGTAATAGCTCCATCCACCCGAGGAAATAGTCTTTGAACGTTCACTCTATCTATCCCCTTCATCATTTTATAAACCTCTATTAAGTCTCCCCTCAGCCTCCTCCGCTCCCGAGAGAACAGCTTTAGCTCTCTCAACCTTTCCCCATAAGACCTCCCCTCCAAACCAGGCAGCATCCTGGTAAATCTTCCAGCGCTTCCACATCCTTCTTATAGTGAGGTGACCAGAACTGCACACAGAACCTTGAAATACATTATCTAATGCCATTGTGCCACGAGGACTGTTGACGTCCAGGAAGAAAAGATCCATCACTTACTTTTTACAGTAATTAGAGACCAGTGAGAAATAAATGCATTTCATGGGTCATCTATGTCCACATGCAGCAAGACCTGGACAACTTCTTGGCTTGGGCTGTTATGTGACAAGTAACATTTATCTGCGCAATTATTAGACAATGGCCAACTTTAGCAAGAGAGTCAAATCACTTCCTCTTGACATTCAATCGCATTGCTATAATTGAACCCCATCCCATGATCTTACGACCAACGTTCTGACTATACCATTGATCAGAAATCTACTGGACCAGCCAGATAAATAACATGTCTGCTCAAGCAGGTCAGAGGCTTAGGCATTCTGCAGCAAGTGACTCATTTCTTGATGCCCCACCTACTAGACACAAGTCAGGTGTGTGATGGAATATTGCCCACTTGCCTTCATAAGTGCAACTATAGCAATAGCATGCGTGAGGCATGATATCATCCAGGAAAAAATAATCTACTTAACTGGCGGTTCACCCATCACCTAAACCATCATTCCCTCCAACACTAGTGCACCATTGCTTCAGTGTGTACACTCTATAAAATGAACTGCAGCAACTCATCAAGGCATCTTCAACAACATGTCCCAAGCTGCAACAGACCGAAAGGAGCACCACTGCCTCCAAATGTCCCTCCGCATCACGCAGCATCCGAAAATGGACATCGATTTCCAGTCGTTCATCTTTGCGGGATCAAAATCTTGGAATTTCCTATTGAACAGCACCGTGAGTTCACCACATGAACTGCTGCAGTCCAAGAAGGCTCACCCCCACCTTCTCAAGGGTATTTAGGAATGGGCAAGGACTTACGGTTATGCTAGCCATACTCATACCTCTTTTTTTTTTAAACTCTCCCATGACCAAATTAATCAAAATTATGTCCCTTACAGGATAAGTTTGATAGTGCTGCTAGCTTTATGACATTCAGGTCAAACTCAGCAAACTGACAGATTCATAGCTTTTTTTCCTAATGTAACTACTTGGGTATGAACAAGTAAAAGAGAAAATTTAAATACATCAGTAACAGATTCCTTGAGGTTTTTCCATGCTCAAGATCAATTGTGTTTTCTGCTGAACATCTGCAACATTCCCTTCATAATGCCGGAGAAACAGTAAGGAAATTCGCCTATAGAAAGGGAAGTGTTTACAGGACCAAAGTGCCATGTTTGGGAATAATAGAACGGCTAAGTTTAGAGGCTTGAGGTTCACCACAAAGCTGGTATGAAATTACTTGAGGAATTACTTTTTGACAAACACTTCTGTATAGGGGGCTGTAAAAATCACATTTTTTTCACTGTTGGTTAATTTTAGACTCTTGCTATTGATTTATGAGGTTTTAGCCAGAATGTGATATTCACCAATATTCAACCAAAGGCTGATCAGCAAGTTATATAGACTCACAATTATTTGGTAGTACAAAGCCTGTATTGCTGGGAAAAATAAAAGATATACCAAATCTTTTCATCCTGTACTCAACAAGACACACTGACAGTGCATTTGCTTGGATTGAAAGCTATACATAAATATATAGATCCCTGTTTTTTTTGCAGCTAGAAAGAGCATGTACACACATTGTACCTATTTCAGCTAAACATTGTAAGTCACAGCCATTTGCAGATTTATTCTCCAGGGTAATGCTTTGATACATCAAGTTTGATCTGCCTAGTTTAAGTTTCAAAAATGCTTGGCAGTTAACTGTTAGTCACCATCATCTGGTGCATTCTCCATCACAATACTTCTACCAACCAGGGTACACTTGCCAATCAATCAGCACTTTCTTGTCATACAGTCTAAATTGTTGTTTTTCCCTTTTACAATTACTCTTATGAAGTGTCCTGATGAGTGCAAGGTGAAAGGTTTCGACATGTCTCATTTTTTTTGGCAATACTTATGGAGACTCATTAATTCACAAAGCAATGAAGAGGACCTGCAATAATTTCTTCCTACTCAACCACCTTTGACTTTACAACACAATGGTCTGCTGCAAGACCTATTCTTGTGGGACCTGAGCTACATCTGACTAAATGACACTTTCACCAGAATTCTACCACCTCGATCGCCACGGAATCAGAGCGAGCGAGGGGTGGACAATGGAAATGTCCATTGACCTCGAACGGGAATTTCCAGATTCGCTTGAGTAAGGCCATAAAATCCCACCCTTTGACTCTTACACAATCCACAGTTAGCATATGAAATAAGTAAAGCCAAATATTGAAGAAAATTCTGTCATAAAGCATACTCTCATTGTTCTCAAGCAGTAACTCTGCAATCTTGACAGACAGCTGCAGTGGGGAAGAGACCATTGTCTATCCCCTTTTGGAATGTGCCTTCACAAAGTATATCTGGAAATAGATGCAGAGGTTTTCATTGTGGTTCATCACGACCAGTTCAATAATGCACATCTTTGTGTTCCACAGGATGTTCCCAGGGAAGCACACTGAGATAAACATCAACTGCTGTTGGAGGGCCATCAACTTGGTGAAAGGTGAGCCTTGGTCTGCCCAAAACGTGTTGCCCTTCCAATGCAAGGAGCCGTTGATGACCAAACATTGCAGACTGGCACCTTCCAAGTTCCAAGACCTTGTGTTAAGGTATGCACTAAAGCCTTGGGCTGTATGTTTTTGACACAAAATAAACATTGCAAATGTAACTTGCAATTGTAAATGTATTGAGACACCCTATGGTGCCAATTACTAGAATGAAAGAAACTGACCTGTTTTGTACTTTATATATTGTCAACTTTGAATTATTATACATTTTGTACCTTTATAAATTGTATGAATAATGTATATTTTTGGACCAAAAAGCTTACCCAGAGCTGGTTATTCGGGATAGTTTACACTATAAGCAGAGTTACACAATGGTTATGTCTTTGACATGGTATAACATTGCTATCCAGATATTTTATCATTGGTATCAATTAGGCACAACCATGCCATTACCAGGAAGAGAAATGCTTTCAACTGCTTATACTGTGACCAGCAGAAAGTGAAGAAATTACTTAGAAAATTAGGGACAGTCTTATTACCTTAATTTGTGTAAAAGCAAGCTCCCCGCACCTAGTTAAATTGAGTCACATCGACAAACATTTAATATTCATTTTACATCTATATATTGTCACTCAGGCTAGTAAATATTCATCACCAGAGGGTCAAATAAACCATAAATTACCTGCAAAATAAATACCTCTATTAAAAGTCCTAAACAGAAAGTTGCTCCATAATCCCGCAAAATCTATAAGGGTGAGAATTGTCTATAGAACAAAAGTGTGAAGTATGACTGAACAGCTATAGAATCATCATGTATTCAAGCTGGTCATAAAAATAATTAGAATTGAGCTCATCATCATTTTGTAGGAAAACCTGCAGGCAATTTTGTAAAAATATGGAAAATAGAAGAAAAGGTAATTAATCATACAGGAACTAAACATGATGACATGACTATAGTCAACTGCAAATATATACACTGACTTGATTGCTTTGCGAGCCCTTTCAGACTATATCTTGAGTGCTTATTAAGAATATTTATCCTAAAGCAAATGTCAATATCAAAGTAGATTATACATTGTACATATTTCAGTCTTCTAATACTAATCCTCACATTTCCGCAGTATGTCATGCCAATGTCTGCCACCCTTATCCAACTTTCCTTCATGGGTTATTCACATCAGTAGGGGAGTCCAGATCCAGGGGTCACAATCTGAGGATTGTGCCTTAAGTGTTAAAAGCAAATTACTGCAGATGCTGGAATCTGAAACCAAAAGAGAAAATGCTGGAAAATCTCAGCAGGTCTGGCAGCATCTGTAAGGAGAGAAAAGAGTTGACGTTTCGAGTCCACATGACCCTTTGTCAAAGCTAATGTGGGAGATATTTATACGCAGGATGAAGGAATGAAAGATGAGTCATAGCCACAAAAACAAGGGGAAAGGCTGCTAATGACAGTCCATAGAGAGAATGGCCAAACGGCAGAGAAGCTGAAATCAGAAGGCAAGCTATAACAGCTGAAGATGTGGGGGGGAGAGGGAGATGGATGGGAGAGAGGTAAAATTGAAAAAAAGGGGAAGCAAAAGGGGAGAAAGGTAAGAAGGAGAAATAAAATAGGAGGAAAGAGTGGGTGGGGGAAAGAAAAATAAAGAAAGATGATAAAGAAATAAAAGATAGTGAACAATTAAAAATGAAATGAAATGAAAACAAAGGGGTCGAGGTGGGGTAGAAAGTGGTGAAGGTGGATGGGGGAGGGGAGAGACATACGGAAATCCTGTTGGAGAGAAGAGTAGTACTTCTTCAGGGTAGACATTCCTGGAAGAGAAGTGGCAATAAGTTGAACACGAGATTAAAGCAAATTACTGCGGATGCTGGAATCTGAAACCAAAAGAGAAAATGCTGGAAAATCTCAGCAGGTCTGGCAGCATCTGTAAGGAGAGAAAAGAGCTGATGTTTCGAGTCCAGATGACCCTTTGTCAAAGCTAAAAGGCATAGAAAGTGGAAGATATTTATACTGCAGGGTGAGGGAATGAAAGATTAATTTTTAATTGTTCTCTACCTTTTATTTCTTTATTGTCTTTCTTTATTTTTCTTTTCCCCTCACCCACACTTTCCCCTTATTTTACCCCCCATTCCTTACCTTTTCTCCCCCTTTGCTTCTCCTTTTTCTCAATTTTACCTCTCTCCCACCCATTCCCCTTTCCCCAACATCTTCATCTGTTACAGTTTACCCTCTGATTTCAGCTTCTTTGCCATTTGGCCATTCACACCTTTTATTTATGCTATGGACTGCCATCACATAGAAACATGGAAGATAGGAGCAGGAGGAAGCCATTTGGCCCTTTGAGCTCGCTCCGCCATTCACCACGATCGTGGCTGATCATCCAACTCAATGGCCTAATCCTACTTTTCTCTCTTAACCTTTGATCCCGTTTGCCCCAAGTGCTATGTCTAGCCACCTCTTGAATGCATTCAATGTTTTGGTAATGAATTCCACAGGCTTACCACTCTTTAGGTGAAGAAAGTCTCCTCATCTCCATCCTAAATGGTCGACCCTGAATCCTCAGATTGTGACCCCTGGATCTGGACTCCCCTACCATCGGGAATATCCTCCCTGCATCTACCCTGTCTAGTCCTGTTAGAATTTTATAAGTCTCCATGAGATCCTCCCTCATTCATCTGAACTCCAGCGAAAACAATCCTAACCTAGTCAATCTCTCCTCATACATCAGTCCCGCCATCCCTGGAATCAGCCTGGTAAACCTTCGCTGCACCCCCTCGAGAGCAAGCACATCCTTCCTTGGAAAAGAGGACCAAAACTGCACACAATACTCTAGTTGTGGACTCCCCAAGGTCCAGTATAATTGCAACAACACATCCCTGCTCCTATACTCGAAACCTCTCGCAATGAAGGTCAACATTCCATCTGCCTTCTTTACCGCCTGCTGCACCTACATACTTACCTTCAGTGACTGGCGCACAAGGAAACCCAGGTCCTGCTGCACACTCCCCCTCTCCCAATTTACAGCCATTCAGGTAGTAATCTGCCTTCTTGTTTTTGCTTCCAAATTGAATAACCTCACATTTATCCAAATTATACTATATCTGCCATTGATTTGCCCACTCAGCCAACCTGTCCAGATTATTCTGAAGGACCTCTGCATCCTCGTCACAGTTCACCCTCCTACCCAACTTGGTATCATCTGCAAACTTTGAGATGTTAGATTTTGTTCCCTCATCCAAATCATTAGCAGCCTTTCCCCTTGTTTTTGTGGCTATGACTCATCTTTCATTCCCTCACCCTGCAGTATAAATATCTCCCACTTCCAATGCCTTTTAGCTTTGACAAAGGGTCATCTGGATTCGAAACGTCAGCTCTTTCCTCTGCTTACAGATGCTGCAACTCCTGCTGAGATTTTCCAACATTTTCTCTTTTGGCTCTCTTTTGGTTAGATAGCCACTTGACATTTACGAGCATGTAATTTGCCCCAACTTATTTTTTTCAGGGTATTTCAATTCTATCACAGAATTCAAAATTGTATTTGTTATAAATGTATTTGCAGCACAATTGCAACAGCTGACCATGTTAGAATGCTGTAATGTGCACTGCTTAACATGTATTTTGTTCTGTTTAGTTGTAGAATGACATTGGTGATGCTTAGAATCAGGTTACCATGCTCATGATCAAAAACGAAATGTACAGCACAGGAAGGGAAACACACAAAAACAGATTTCCTAGAAATGAATGATGTGAACCCTAGTCTATGGGGAAGGTATTTAGGGAGAACAAACAAGGAAAGTGAATGCACAATAAATGGTAAGGTACTGATAAGTGTAGAGGAGCAGAGGAACCTTAGAATGCACGTCCACAGATCCTTGCAGGTGGCAGGCCAGTAAAAAAGGTGGTTAAGTAGACATATGGGATGCTTTTCTTTATTATACAAGGTACATTAAATACATAAAACCAAAGAGGGTGTGCTGGAACTGTATAATGTATTAGTTAGGTCACAGTGAGAGTACTACAGAGAGTTCCAATCACTGCAGTAAAGGAAGAATGTTGCCGACTGAAGCATTTTAGCTCTGAGGAAAGATTAGACAGGATGTGATTGTTTTCTTTGGAACAGAGGAGCCTGAGGGCAGATTTAGTGAACCAGATGGATGTATTTAAAATGACAATCAACAATGATGTCATGGACATCAGTATTCTTCTAATTCCAAAATGTAATTGGACTCAAATTTCACCATCTGCCATTGCGGGTTTCGGACCCAGGTCACTGGAGCAATACCCTGGGTCTCTGGATGACTAGTCCAGTGACAATACCATTGCCCACTGCCTTGCTTTGTTGCATTATTTTAATGGGTGAATTTGTTGCTACTTGATTCTGAGTGGAGGAATACCCCAAAGAGAAGCAACATCAACGACAGCCACATCAGCAGCTGGTATCACAGGATAAACCAGGTGATAGAGGATTAAGGTTAGTGACACAGAAACAAGAATCATCATTTTGAACCTAAGGAACAGTGCAGGAGGAGGCTGTGGTTCTTCAGTCAGGATGTCACTGACTCTTATAGGCTCTTATAAAAGGACATGCTGCCTGCTGGACCAGGAATCATGCTTTGCCAGTGACCTTCACAGTGGCCACAGCCCTTTTTTCACCTCTGATCCTGAGGCAGTAATGCAGTGGTCTTGTTGCTTGACTAGAAATCCAGAAACCCAGGGTAATCCTCTGGGGACTCCATGCAAAGCCTTCAATTTGCTCCGGAACTTCGTTCATCCTGTAAATCCAGGAACTAAAACTAGCATCAACTTGACAAAGATTGACAAAGATCCATGAAGAGCATTGCTTTCCAATGCCATTGATCATTGCCGAATGGTTCTGGTTCCACCGAAGGAATCAAGTGGCAGGCAAAAGCTTTGCTCAGCTTGTGGCAATCTTAAAGAGGCTAGCACAACATTGTGAGTTTGATAAGGCAATAGAAGATACTGTTTGAGATCGTGTAGTTTGTGGTCTTTAAAATGAGGTTACCCAAAGAAGATTGCTTACTGAACATGCTTTGGCTTTAAAGACAGCAGTAGAAATCACAGTGACAATGGAACTGGCTGCTAAAGAGGCTTTACAATTTGGTACAGGAATGAAGATCTGCAAGTTGGGAACTACCCGAAGAAATCAAAACAGCAACAAGCATGTCACAGATGTACCAAAATGGGCTATTCAGTGAGTGAATGCTGGAGCAAAGATAATCAACGAAAAAATTGTGGCAAAATGGGTCACACTGCAAATGCTTATTGGGCTAGACCATCTTCCCCTGTGAAGTATATACAGAAGAAGAATCTGGGCACCTTCAAAAAGAAGAACAAGTTTCATTCTACCAAAATAATTTACAACATGGAAGAATAGAATTATGAATGTAGTGAATGTCCAGACATATGATGAAGAGCTCCAATTGAATGTCTTATTAACACAGGGTGAATCATATAGATACTGGGTGATTGCGAATTTAAATGGACAACCTATTAGGATGTAGGTTGATACTGGGGCTGCTGTATTTTTAATTCCTGAGACTGCATGCCAACAAAAGCTGAAGCATCTTTCTTTATAACCAGCTGATATGTGTTTAAGGAAATACATGGCAGAGATCATGCCGTTAAAAGGTACATCATGGTCAATGTAGATTTGAGTGGACAGACAGTGGAGTTACCCCTTCATGTGGTCCGGGGTAATTTCCAGGTCTATTTAGGAGATCTTGGTTGGAGAAGATAAAGCTTTACTGGAGTGCTGACAATAGATTAGTTGATGCCAGAACAGACATATAGCACCTTCTGGATAAATACAAGAGTGTTTTTGAAGAGACACTTGGCCCGATGAAAGGTCTTAAGGTTTAAGTGAAACTCAAGATAAGACTGAACAGTTAACCAAAAACTCTGAAAGCAAGAGCAGTGCTATATGCAATTCGTCCCAAGATTGAAGAAGAATTAATATGACTTATTAACACTGGTGTGTTAGAGTCGATTACAAAGAGTGACTGGGCTATTCCTATCTTACATGTCATGAAACCAGATAGGAGGCAATGGCCCAGTGGTATTATCGCTAGACTATTAATCCAGAAACTCAACGAGTGTTCTGGGGACCTGGGTTTGAATCCCGCCATGGCAGATGGTGGAATTTGAATTCAATAAAAATATTTGGAATTAAAAATCTACTGATGACCATGAAACCATTGTCGATTGTGGGAAAAACCCATCTCATCTGGTTCACTCATATCCTTTAGGGAAGGAAATCTGCTGTCTTTACCCGGCCTGGCCTACATATGACTCCAGAGCCACAGAAATGTGGTTGACTCTCAATTGTCTTCTCAAGGACAATGCGGGATGGGCAATAAATGCTGGCCAGCCAACGACGCCCATGTCCCACGAATGAATAAAATTTGTGATTTTAATACAACCAAAAATCCAGTATTGTGTGCTGATCAATATCTGCTTCCTTTAATTGAAAATTTGTTTGCTGGGCTATCAAGTGGGCAGAAATTCAGCAAAATTGATATTTCACAAGCATATTTGCAGATGAATGTAGCCACCGAATCACACTATTGTTTACCATTGTTACTCATAAAGGTCTTTTTAATTAGAAATGATTACCTTTTGGAATAGCAACAACACCAGTCCTATTCCAAAGATCAATGGATCAGATTTTAAGTGTTCTCTCTGGTGTACAATGTTATTTGGATGATATTTTAATTACAGGGTGCAGTTTACAAGGGAACTTGATTAATTTAGAAGCAACATTAGAACATCTTCCTGCACATGGTCTGCACATCAGGAAAGAAAGTCTGTTTTTTCCCTGACATCAGTCCAGTATTTGGGTCGCATTATTGGTAGTAAAGGCCCACATAAAGCACCTAAAAAGATGGGTGGTAGTTTAGAATCACCATGTCCGATGAACGTGATACAATTTAGGTCCTTTCTTGGATTAGTAAATTATTATGGCAAATTAGTTCCTAACTCAGAGATATTAATGAAGCTATTGCATAATTTACTATGTGTGAAACAGTCATGGGACTGAACAACAGCACTCTCACTGTGGCCTCCACAAGGCTGGGGAAACATTCTGTTCTTTGTATTATTCATTTTAAGCGCCACTGAATAGACCAATTATGTTTGGTGCATCTTAATTTCTGGCTTGGATCCTAAAACAGGTGTCCAGCCTTTAATGGACATATTTAAGGGGCCTAATGCTTGCTTTAGATGATCATCAGGAACACTTTTAGAGCATCCAAAAAATGCAGTATTAGACTTATTTTGCCCCTCTTTGGGTTAGCTGCTAACTTGTGCTTTTTACATCTTTTCCATCTGAATAATGAGTACAATGAATTTCCATTTCACACCTTGATTCATAAAACATAGAAAGAATTTAACTGATCACAGAATGTTTCAACATTTCCACTGGCCAGACATGCTTCGAGAAGTAGTTACTCAAAGGTGCTGGATTTCACAATTGTTCCAGTCAAAAGACTTTGGACCCAGTGGTGCTCGTTGTATCAATTTTTTGAAGATAAGTTTGCACGAGTTTACATGTCCAACCTCTGTCAGGCAGAAATACTAACCAACTCAAGGCTTAAGAATGTTGGAGAGTAGTTACATTTGCAGGCTTCTTTCCTCCCAGTTGACAATGACTAATGCTATCTGCTGGAATCTAACTTACATATAATGTCAGTAACAGCGACAGTGTTGCTGGGTGGCTGTGAAGTTGGTTACAGCAGTGAATTTCTATGTATTTGGCTCCTTCAAGCCAGCTTAGGATACCAATGCAAAATACACAATCTACAACACAGATTTGCACCGATCATAAGGATAAACACTTCTCTCACTTTGTACATGAAAGTGATCAGTAGATTTAGACAGCAGCGGAGTGTGCAGTGTATAAATTCCCATTGTCTAGAGCATTATTGATGGCATCCACATACTTAGCTGGACCCTTATAACCGTGCAATGATGTTCATGAACTGCAAGTGATTCCACTCCATCAATGTCCAAATGATCGGTGACCAGCAACACAGGATCATGAAGATGAATTTTCAATGACCAGGAACAGGCATCCATCACCATTCCATTCCATTATTGAAGAAAACGTTCTATGCCTGGGTTATCTTGAGGAAAAGAGAGTCCGGAGGAATGGTATTGCAAAGCCTACCCAGTTCATCATACTCTTGCAACAACCAGCTGTGATGGTCCATGTGCTTTTGGGGGAAGAAAAACATAATTTATGTTGAGTTGACAATCCCTTTGATAATTAGGTTTCTCTCTCAGTTCATTTCTGGTAAAGCAACTCATTATCAGAAAATTAATATATGACCAAGTTACCTGAGATAGAAACAATAGAATAGCAAAGGGTCAACATGAAGTTAATTCCCTCCCTAATCATGTACCCATCCAGATGACTTTTAAAGGCTGTTAATGTGCCTACATCCTCCACATCTTCTGGCAGCATGTTCCAGGCACCCACCACCCTCCATATGAAAAGCTTTTCCCACATGTCTCCCTTAAACTTTCCCCCTCTTATCATGAACCTGTGCCCCCTTGTAATTGACATTTCCACCCTTGGAAAAAGCCTCTGACTATCCATCCTGTCTATGCCTCTGATAATTTATAGACCTCTATCATGTCTCCCCTCAGCCTCCATCTTTCCAGTGAATACAATCCTAGTTTATTCAACCTCTCCTCATAGCCAACACCCTTGAGACCAGGCAACATTCTGGTGAACATTCTTTGCACACTCTCCAAAACTTCCACGTCCTTCTGGTAGTGTGATGACCAGAACTGCACTCAATGCTCCAAATGTGGCCGAACAAAGGTTTTATATAGTTGCAACACGATTTGCCAACTCTTGTGCTCAATGCGCCAACTGATGAATGCAAGCATGCCATATGCGTTCTTAATCACCTTAGCCACTTTTAGGGAACTGTGGACCACGGTTCTTCTGCACTCCACTGAGGTGGCTGAGCCAACTTCTCCCAAAATGCTCCTCTGCCACCTTTGTTGGGTGCTCTTCCTCCTGTTTATCACTGGGGGGTTTCTGCCATGCCTCCTTGTTCTGTCAAGGTGACTAAGCCGACTTCTCCCACAATGCTCCTCTGTTGGATGCTCTTCCTCCTGTTTATCACTGGAGGGGTTCTTCTGCTTCCCACTGTTCGGTCGAGGTGACTGAGCCAACTTCTCGAAGAATGCTCCTCTGCTGCCTCTCTTGGATGAGTAACTGTGTTCAATTATACTTTTAATATCTTTAACATAAATGGCAATTTAAGATACAGCGTAGTTATTAATATTCATGTTCTTTGATTTCAGTGTAGTAAAATTCTTTGGATATAAATCATAAATTTTGTAGCTTCCTTCTTTTAGTAAAACCTGAAAAAAGTACGCGTTCCTTGTCTCTACCAATCTCATCACACCGATAATAAAAACGCAACAGGATTGATATGACCATCAGGATCATTATTGAGCAGACTGCAGCAAAGCTTCTGATGCCTGCATAAACTAAGTGGACATTTCACAGTATCATTGCCCTCACCCAAAATTATCTTTGTTTGCTGCATGTTGTTTTGATATCCAAAGAGGTTGAACTGTCCCTCTTAGATTAAAAGAAATGTATAGAACAGAAGAAACTCATTTAATCCATTGTACTTGTGCTGATGCATGGTGAAAAGGTCTTACAATAGGTACGGTGAGAGAAAGATTCAGAAAGTAATTCATAAGATATCATCAATGAAACATCATTGTTGGTAGCAGAAGCAGTGCAACCAGGGTATCATAACAAAACTTTCATCTAAGTGTTTTAACTGCCCGATTCATATGTAGTTATGTGTCAATGTGTTCCAGTTAGTACACTTGCACCAACGTTGAGTCTGCACAATGTCAATTGCCATGAATGTTCATCTTTTGATACATTGGTCCTCCCTTATTCTACATCGTCAAAATGTTAAGGACAGGAGAGGATATAATTTAATACAACTCTGATTTCTCACCTCACAGAAAGATGGTCAACAGAAAGATGATTTTGATTTCTCCCTTTATAAATGATAGCATGTATTTCCCGACCCTTCAGATTTGGAGTATTCCAATCCTCTATTAATAGCACCACAGAAAACATGTGACAAGGTAAAATCAGAGCATTAATTTGTTTTAGGCACACAGACACAATGAGGGGTTATCGCTACATAACCCCCAATACATTCATGCGTTCAAAGAGGGAGAAACGAAAGAAAGAAGTACAAGGTAAAAACCACAAGACAAAATAAGAATTATTGTTTCACATGAGTCCAGAGTCCAGACTCAAAAGTCCAACGGTGCATTACATCAGAGAGGTTAGCAGGCTGAAGCTGGTGTGGAGAAATCAACTTTTCCAGACACGCTGACTTCCGCAGTGAGAGAAATACACAAGGATGAATTAATCTTGTATTAAGCACAGAAATTCAGATGTTCTGGTCGAAAACAGTGTGGGTGAGGGCCAGGCAATTTAAACCTGGTCAGAGCAATGGATCTGCAGTTGTTTGGTTGATGTAAGATGGCAAACTGCCTCTATTAGTTTCACAAATAAATATTACAGGCTCTAGCAGCTCAGGGGGAGTACAGGTGACAACTCCCACTGCTTCCCCTTTGTTGGAAAAATAATGTATATTCCTTGTCTGGATTCTTGAGATGGCTAAGTTTTCATCCATTAAATAGATTTGGCAGAGGTTTCAGGGTCCTTTGTCTTCATAGACCAAATATCACTGCTGGCCATAGATTTGCCTCAAAATTGTAAAAGGGTCATTGAGCATATCCTTTGATTATGATTTCTGCAGTCACTGGCACATTAGTGCTTCTTTAGCAATAATGAGGGGTGCTGTGGTTTTCTGAAGGTTCCTTTTGGGTGAGTCATAGCCAGCCATAGCTTCAATCAGTCCAAAGCCTTTGCCAAGCATATATTATATGTATATAGAAAATGATTTTGCAAAGCAGCCAGGATAATACATTTTTTTTCTTTCCCATCCTCTTGGCATGATGAAAAGAAAACTTTCTTGACAAAGTTGAAATAAGTATAACCTAATATATTATCCTGGAAGGGATCTCTCATGTTGATATAGCCACCAGGACTTTTCCTGAGAGTTCCTCCAGTTGGCTATAATAACTTATATGGAAAGCTTGGATACACTATGTGAAGAATTAATTTGGAAATTTCCTAATTAATTCCTGGTCTCACTCTTTTAATGCTCTAATGGTATTGTGTGTCTCTAGAACCTATCCTAGTGCTCCTTCCAGAGATGTGAATAGGTGAGCTAGCTGGATGCTGGTTGTTAGTGGGAGCCATTTTGGATTGGTCGAGTCTTATGCCACCTCCTGCTAGAATATCTCTGCAATCATAAACTGTCTGTGCTTATGTTTAAAGCTCAGGCTTCTATGTCTGTCCCTGAGACCACACCCAAATTTAACCAATCAAGCATAGTAAGCATGGATCAATTATCGGACCCACATCATCAAACACAGAGCTATTGAACATTACATAGTGAAGTAATAAAAACAAGTGAACTGGCTATCTTTGGTCTGAGTCTTTTTTGCTAGAATGATCTGATAGGTAACAGTAATGGGAATTGTGTAGCTTATTCATATCCCAAAATGAGGAAGCGTAGAGAGAAATTTTGGAACACTGGGTTCTAGATCTTCTCAGCAAGAGTGACCATTCATCAATGTTATTCCTACTTTGGAAAGGACCCAGATCATTGAGGTCACAATATAGATGCCCTAGATTTTGCGATTTGATTGCTTGTAGTTGCAAAAATAATTTGTACAAAAATCTTACAGTGCTGAAGGAGGCCATTCAACCCATCGATCCAAGATAAAGTATTCTGTTTGATTAGCACTCTCTCAAACATCTTAACCATTCACTCCATCCACCACCAATGCACAATGGCAGCAGGAGGTGCCATGAAAGGTGCACTGCAACAACTGGTTACGCCTCATTCAACAGCACCTTCTGAACCTGCAAACTCTGCCACCTACAGGGGCTAAGGAACAGCACCACTTGCAAGTTGCCCTCCAAACAACACACCGACTCTTATCCAGGCTTACCCTGCAACCCCACATATTTACTCCGCAAATCCCCCTAACCTAGATATCTTGGGACGCTAAGGGGCAATTCAGCATGGTCAGGCGACCTAACCTGTACATGTTTGGACTGTGGGAGGAAACTGGAGCACCCTGTGGAAACCCACACAGACACAGGGAGAACGTGCAAGCTCCACACAGACAATCACCCAAGATCGAAATTGAACCTAGGTCCCTGGTGCTGTGAAGCAGCAGTACTAACCATTGTACCACTGTGCTGCCCACAGAGCTAGACAGATATGGATTTACATGCTTGCTGTCAGGTGCTTTCCAGATACTGTGGATGGTTCAAGATGACTGCAGGTTATTTTTGTGCTCAGACAGCAGTTCTTGTTCAAATGCAAGTCCCAGTACTGTTGGAGTGTCTTTTATGGTTCTATACGTATTTTGAAATGAACACTGATTCAGTCTCAGAATACTTTCCCTGTGCATTGCTTTTAATGTGATCAAAAAAACTCTTCCAAAGAGAAGAGTTTTGAATATTTGGTACACTGCTGACCTCAGATTCCAACAAGTTAAATGCAAAATCAGTTCTGGCAATTATCACAAGAACAAAGTCATAATCTTGAAGACATTTTGAGCTAAAGCAAATTAAAACTGATACCTCACCTGGTACATTTTTGCCACAATACCAAGCGATCATCATCTCCAACAAGAAAAAATCTAACCATCTCTTCTCGAGATTCAATGTTGTCATCACTGAATCCAACATTATCAACATCCTAGTGCTACCATTGACCAGGACGTTAGCTGGACCAACCATATAAGTACAGTGGTTAAAAGAACAAATTCGAAGCTGGGAATCCTGAAATGCGTAACTCCTGACTCCCCAAACCTGTCCACCATATACAAATAACAATTCAGGAGTGTGATGGAATACAATCTATTTGCTTAGATTAGTGTAGTTCCAGCAACACACAAGAAGTTCAACACAATCCAAGATAAAGTATTCTGTTTGATTAGCACTCTATCAAACATCTTAAACATTCATTCCATCCACCACCAATGCACAATGGCAGCAGAAGGTGCCATGAAAGGTGCACTACAACAACTGATTAAGCCTCATTCAACAGCACCTTTTGAACCTGCAAACTCTGTCACCTACAAGGACTAAGGAATACCACCACTTGCAAGTTGCCCTCCAAGCAACACATCATCCTGGCCCTCATTTTGGAACTATCCAAACTCAATCGCAGTAGGCAGCACGTTGACTAAGTCCCCACCTGCCACTCACCTGCCTAATTAAAGTCGGCATGAGGGAGGCATAAGATTCTGCTCTATAATTTAATTTGTATATTTGCATTGTTAGCTTCTTGGCCACTTGGCTGGGATCAGGGCCCAGGATGTGTTGTGGTAACTTGTCTTGTCGGCTTGGATCTTGTTTACCTCCCTTATGGGGACCTTGAATTCATAGAATCATAGAATCATAAATCATAGAAACCGTACAGTGCAGAAAGAGGCCATTTGGCCCATCGAGTCTGCACCGACCACAATCCCACCCAGGCCCCAGCCCCATATCCCTACATATTTACCCGCTAATCCCTCTAACCTATGGATCCCAGGACTCTAAGGAGCAATTTTTAAGCATAGCCAATCAACTTAACCTGCACATCTTTGGACTGTGGGAGGAACCGGAGCACCCGGAGGAAACCCACGCAGACACGAGGAGAATGTGCAAACTCCACACAGACAGCGACCCAAGCCGGGAATCGAACCCAGGTCCCTGGAGCTGTGAAGCAGCAGTGCTAACCACTGTGCCACCGTGCTGCCCACTTTGCCACCGTGCTGCCCAATTCAATTCGATTGGATTTTGAATTTGTTTTTTGGAGCAAATAAGGAATGGCTTTGTGTTTGCTCGGTTCATTCTGAGCATTGGCTTTGTAACTTTAGAATCATAGAATCCTACAGTACAGAAGGAGGCCATTCGGCCCATCGAGTCTGCACCGACCATAATCTCATCCAGGCCCTTTCCTCACAATCCCATGCATTTACCCTAGGTAATCCCCCTGACACTACGGGACAATTTAGCATGGCCAGTCAACTTAACCCACACATTTTAGAACTGTGGGAGGAAACCGGAGCACCAGGAAGAAACCCACGCAGACACGGGAGAATGCACAAACTCCACACAGACAGTGATCCAAATCGGAATCGAACCCGGGGTCTCTGGCACTGTGAGGTAGCAGTGCGAACCACTGTGCCACTGTGCTGCCCAAGAATGAAGCAAAAAACTTAAAAAGCTTATTGCCTATAAATTTTACAAAAATTTTGCTATATCATTGTAGCCAAGTTCTGATCTGTTAATGCCAGTAGTATTCAGATCTTACCTATTTTGTGCAATTTCATTAGTTCTGAAACCTGACCCACATTAGTCCTGGAAAGTGTGTAACATCTGAATAATACACTCCCACACAAGTCTCGTTCTCTACTTTTTGTCTTCCCCATCTTCAATGTTCAGTGCATCAAAATGGGGGCCAATTTCATGAGCCCACATTGTTGGTGACAAGCCTCACTTCACCTTCGTGCAGATTTATAAAAACTAACCCCACAGTGTCCATTGAAGTTGGACAGTTTCATCACTATAATGGCATTCAGGCGTTCTCTGCTGCAATTTCACACTCTGCAGCTGCCTTAACAAAATGTGGGAGCTTTTACACTAATGAAGAACCTCCTCAGCCTGAGAAGTGGAAAAGGCTTTATTACTACAAGTGCCTTGTGATTGGGTGATCTGGTTTGTTGTACATAACAAATCTCATTTCATGGGTATCACATGTTTCAGAGTTGCATGTTCATGCATTAGCAGTTCATGATTAATGAGCAAAAGCAAACCTCTTGAGAATTAATAAGCTATCTAACTAGATAAATTAAAAGTATTGTGTTTGGCATATCATGCATTGATTTTGGTAGAGTGGCACTGTCAGTAACACAGACAAAAATAATAGAATAGAGTTTTATAAAATTAACTCAGATACCAAACTTGACCATGTAGCTTAAACGATATATAGAGCAAGAAAATCTCATAGAAAAGTAACCAATGCAAACATTACTATTGAAAATAGTAACATACCTCAATTTTGTTTCTTAAAGTGTTCCCTGCTGCCAAGGATGATCTATTGGTATGTGACGTAACTACATTAATTATATTATTAATTATATTGATATATAATATTGTGGTCATACAACATGTGCCCATGATAACAATGTAAAAGGGTCAAATCTTATAAGAATGGATGAGTTAAAATCTCACTTTAGAATACTCAGAGGTTCTTATTGGGTTAAACTGCTGATACTCAAAAGCTGGGGCATATATAATGAATCATGATAATGTATCAGAGCAAGAAATGAAAGAAAAATAATATTTTTGGCTTGCATTGACCATTTAACTTCAGAAAACTTTCCCAATTGATAAACAACTGTTGATATGTTTACTGAACTATTTTGACAGCAGTTAGACAAAGCAAAATGATTTCCTCCTGCTGTAATTAGCTATTATTACAGCAAGTGCAGTTCTTAGACTATATCCACCGATACCAAGTTACAGAAGGCATAGGGTTATAAATGTTGATAATGAAGATTAATTAAAAAAGAAAACTAATTTTGAGACAGAGATGATTGACTCACCATCTGCTCTATGTATGTTCAACACCACAACTAGATCTCACTGTACCGTGCACATCTTGAGGCTTACATTTTTGAGGAAACATGGACGAAAGATGCAGGGAACACAGATTAAGAAGACCCTTACTGTCCTGTTATACTGAGCTTCTTTAAGGGGTGAGTGTCCAGAGGATCAGGTGACCCAATTGCCCAATGGGATGGGAGTGTCCAAATCCTGAGGCTGAGCATGTGCTTTTACCATCTAAATCATTGAATCCCTACAGTGCAGAAGGAGGCCGTTTGACTCATTGAGCCTCCACTAACAACAATTCCACCCAGCCTTATCGCCACAACCCTACAACCCTCTAACCCCCTAACACTAAGGGGCAATTTAGCATGGCCAATCAACTTAACCCACACACCTTTGGAGTTAGTTACAATAAATCTTTGTAATCCATGGTCTTTTGAAGTGTTGGTATCAGACAATGGAATGGCATTCATGGCTGACGAATTTCAGACTTTCATCAAGTCTAATGGAATTCGTCATGTCAAGACGGCCCCCTACCATCCTGCCTCAAATGTGTTGGTAGAACTGAATGGAAAAGATGCATACTGAAACACTCGTACATGGTCTGAGTTAATTAATAAATAGTTGGCGTTGTTAACCTGGTGGTCATCAATCATTACGAGTATCACACCCCCATTTCCAAATCTACATTTTCCAGTAAGAGAAAAAGGGCAGGAAGTCACTCACACATGGAGAAACCCAAACTCAATCGTGCTATTTGAACTCAGTGCTGAATGTAAACAAAATCCATTTTCACTGAAGCGAGGATCTTATCCTGCATAAATGCTTATAAAGGGCAGACAAGGCCTGTAGAACTACCAAACTATCAAGCTATTAAAATAGCTTGCCCTTTTAAGAATTAAAAAGTCTGCCTGTATCTGTGAAATTAAAACTTTGTGCATGCATTTTGTGATGCTAGTGTGCCTTTAAGAAATGTATTTTTAAAATCATGTTCTCTGCAGTTTATAAGCAGGCCTTTCAGTTTCATTGTGGCACCAGCTGCCTGCGCAGAAGTCCTTTCATTGCTGCTTCAAAGGTTTAAATGGGGCTTTATTTATTTTTACTCCAGACTTCATGCAGTGTCCAGGATTTCACGACCCTTTGAATTGTGAAGGGGAAGATTGATTGACAAGTCAAAGTCAGCTGGTTCCTCCCCAGAAGAATCCAAGAATTCACTTTCAGTTTTGGTGCAGAGTTAGCAGCTGCTCTGGCTGTCGAGTTGCAGGCAGTTTTCTCTCTCTCTTCCTCTCTCTCTCTGTCTGGTATTATAGATTCTGCTGGCTAGCTGGAAGCAGGACTTCTTGGCTTCCTGGAGTGAAAATTCTGTCTCTTGAAAGTGGTTCACTGCCTAAAAACTGGAGGCCTGCAGTGGCATTATCTCTACCTTGAGGTCTGCTGGAAGTTACAAGGCTGTGAAGTCAGAGTTTCAATTCTCCAACCAAAGGATAAAGTACCAGCCTCATGTGAGCATCCATATTTTCTGTGTTAAACCTGTGGCAGGTGTATGTTTACAGGGAAGTTTGATTGGTTGGAACATTTCATATAGTGGTTAAGGTTTATACAATATCATGGTCGTTTTTCTGGTTTGTAATTGGTAAAAATTATTGCTATATATTAACTGTATTCTTAAATAAACTTTGTTTGATAAAGGCTCCTTAGTGGGTTATTTGAATCATACCTGAAGTGAAACATCTCATGCTTCAAATTCAATCCTAGCCAAACTCAAATTGCAAAACGTATGATCCAGATGGACTTCATAAAACACTTTGGAGTTTCTGACCTGAATTATAACAATTTCAATAGCTTATTATTGACCTAATTCTAAGTACTATCATTATAGCATTATTACTAATTGATTGCTTCCACATTTATCATTATCACAGTGAGGGACTGAAAATCCATGGTTTGACTGACATCACCTAGAAGTTATTAAAGGATTAGATATCTTTTTATGGGGCTATGAGGGGATCTAAATTCATTGAAGTGGTCTTCATGAATGAGATTTTCTTTACATAGTGAAGTTTATAATAAACATTTTGACTGTGGGGATGCAGTGATGTACTCACTGGACTAGTAATCCAGAGATCCAGAGTAATAAATTTTTTACTTAGTGGAGAGCTCTGGGAAAATGTGTAATTCACTGTCCTCCATCCCTGAATTCCAGATACATGCTATTTAAGTGAATGCTCAAAGGAAACTCTGCATGTGAAAAAGAAATCCATAAAATGGCTCCACGTTGAGTTGAAACCGTGTCTAATAGCATAAGGTTGCTACTATATACATAAATGCCATTAAAGATATTTTTCTTCCTCATTTTAAAAAAAATTGGATGTATTTGGCTTTTATTTTTGGCATAGAAATCCAAGAAAGAAATCAGTCAAGAAAAAATAAAGCCCCCAAAAAGTAAATATTTTATTTTTCAATTTGAACACAAACCCTTAGGGAATTAACAGGAGGGGGCAATTTTAACCCCTTTTGCTCTGAGAGGACAGAGTGGGTTCGCAGTTACACTGAAATAGTTCCAAGTTTCATTTCTGTCCCTAATAGTCTTGTGGTGCCATTAGTTTGGCAGTGCATTCAGGCACTTATTCATCAATTAATGCAAGTCAAGGTCCAATGATACTAATGGGATTGCTTTTCCAGCCGAGTTCGGAAGCGAGCATGGCATGATCAAAGGCACCAGCTGTCAGGAGCACAAATGTTCTCAAACTGTGCTGGAGACATCCCTTGTGGATTGATGAAGAGTAGGAGTGCACCTTTTGCCCAACAAAAAAATTGTGGCCTACCCTGCTCTCTCCCTCTCGTAAGATGCCCACAAAATCTACGCCCAGGCTTACCTTCTTGTGGGTGACCCTTCTAGTGGCGCTATCCAGCAAACTCTTATTACCCAACTTTCCACTGCCATCCCGCTGCTCCTTTCCATTTGTTTCAGGTGGGCAATGATAGATGACATGCAACTGAAGCCCAGGATTTCAAAGTGCCTGGGCCTCAAACGTAGGCCTGGGTGGATTTATTGCACCACTTTCCACTACCTGCCCAAAACCAGTTGTAGGGTAAAATCCACCCCTGAGATTAACAAAGAACATTTATGTTCAATGACAACTGGCAATCATTTGCACAGTTCATGGATCCCACTCTTACGGTCCCCATTGGTGCTTCCAAACATCAAGGAATTATAATTTAAGTTTCAAGATCATAAAGTACCATGTTAGCTCATCTTAACAATGGACATTTTTACTGTGTTTGTGAATAGCTTGTGCATTGCAAAATGTTGACTGCTAGAATTAATATTCAAAGCAGCACATTGTTAATAATAGTTCAGTGAAAAAAGTATGGTGAATGGCTTGCTGTGATCATTGTGATAATAGCACTACTGTGGTCATTATTACTGCTTTTATCATTGATCATTGTTAACCCTTTCCACCTGCATCCTGACACTGGCTTCGCTCATCCCAAGGTCGGAAAATCCCGCCCGAGGTCAAGGGATCTTTGCATGGTCCATGTCCCACCCGCTACAATTCCCATGGTGGGCAGGATGGGAATATTCTACCCCATGGATGTGATGCACATATATCTCCAAATCTGGCAGGAAAGCAATGAGAAATCTGGATTTTTTCTCAAATTTGGGTTATCAATTTTTACTGGTACATCATCCAAAAAATGAGGGGATTTCTTGGTGAAAATTGGTAAAATCTGATTTTAAAAGTTTGTCAGTGTGAAATAGTTCTGTTTCTAGCTTCATCAATCTTAAATCTCGCTCTGTAATGAGAAACTGCAGTCAAGTAGCTAAATGGAAATTTGCACGGGTCAGGAGTGTGTTTGGGAGCGTGCATTCAAATTCTTGTAATGTGCTTTCAGTGCTGAAGACAAGTAGTATTGTAAGGGTGTGAAATGTAAAGCAGTAGTGCGGAAACCAAATACCCTTCTAGCGAGGGGTGGGAACACCTGCTGCACTGTCTCCTGCTTTGATGAAGGTCCATGTGCTGTTCTGCCTTGAGAAGCGTGTTCACGCCCCCTACCAGCTGACAGACTTCCATACACCAAATCTGAATCACCGAGATGATGGCTGCATGCCTGGCCTTCCAGTCAGCCTCCCCTCATTGTAAGGAGTTTGGAGGAGTCTGGCTCCATTGTGGCAGAGGGCTTTGCCTGGAGCCCATTTTCTTTGCAACTGCTGATTCATCGCCATGTCTTGTTCACACAGAGGCCATGCAACTGCAGACTCTGTATAGGGCACCTGCTCCTCTGCTCTCCTTGTGGTCACCTGGGAGTATGGCAACTTTACCTTTACCATTTTCTTGGGGTTGCTGTGGCTGGGCAAGTGAAAGCAGAAGATCAGAAGGGGAAGGTTGGGGTGAGGGAAGATCTTTGGGTAGAAAGCAAGATTGGAGAATGAGAGTGAGCTGGGAGTTGAGAAGAGGCATAATGCAGGAAGATATGGTCATCCTGAATGCTCTCAGTGATGCTCTATGGCATGGACTCCATTGTAGCCAGCCCCATGTTGATAAGAATCGACTATTCCATAAGGCTCAAGAGATTTAGGTGTCCTTGTCCCCTACCAGTTCTGCTCTGTTCCCTTCTGTTGTGTGCCACCTAGTCCTACGAAAGAGAGGGAATAATGTCATGATTGATTTGGGGAGATGTGTCTGCCATAGCTGGATAGCCAGAGGTATATGGAGGCAGCGAAAGGTAGATGTAAGTTTGGCAGCATTGGTACGTTTATAAGGGTGATTGAGAGTATCTGGATGTTAGGTGTGACTCCTGATTGGGAATACTGCTGGGTTAATATCAAAGGTGGCGCTTTGTGCTGTATGAGGCATTAGTGGTGGTGTTGGTCGGTGATGACATGTGAAGATGAAGAAATGCGAAGGGAATTTTCACAGTAACTTCATTGCAGTGTTAATGTAAGCCTACTTGTGACTAATAAATAAACTTAAAAACTTTAAACTTTAGATGCTTATATTTAGATCATGAGGACACTGAACCTCTTGTGGCACTGCTGTCGGGTTTGCAGATCCATGTGCTGGTATTTACCTCCCTGGCAACAGTCTAATCCCTTCTGATGTTTGTCCTTGAGGGCCTCCTGGACCCACGTAGAACTATCTGCACCCCTTGTCCACTTCCACAAATAAGACCTCCATGTGCCACATCCATCATGCTGGATAACCCTGAAGCCCTCTCTCTGCGTGGTATTCCATTTTCCATGTTTAGAATTGCAGCAATAGTATTCAGCATTGGGCCTCTAGTCATTCAGCGAGGCTTGTTAAAATGTGACCAATGATAACATTGGATCTGTTATAAATGTAACCAATGGTAGCATGCTGTAAGGGTCAGCTGACCAGCTGACCACCTGACCCAGTACACAATGTAACCAATGACAAAATGATGTAGTGGTCAGCTGAGCAGTTGACCAGTGTAAATAAGAAGCAGTTTGGGAATTGTGAGGAGCTCGTTTGGCCCAGGATGTGGCCTCAAGTATTGGAGTAATGAAGTTTCTTTATTAAAACTTTTTCTTTGATTTACTTTCTGAAGTAAGTTCTTTTTATTGCTTGCAACTGAAGAATTGCTTCTGCTGGATGAACATAGCTTACCTTTCAGACGGGTGGACTGCCTTTAAGAACAGAATGTGTGAGCAGCACAATATTTCTCAGCTCCCTGCTGTGCACAGTCAGCAGTGTGGGATTCACTCAGTTCAATGATATTATCAGATAAGTAAGGTAGTAGCACCAAATCTGTGTTCTGTCCACCTTCAGCGGACAAGTCACGAAAAGTAAACCTGGCACGTGAATAATGGAGCAATTCAATTTTTAGCCCTAGATATTTTGCAATTTAATTTACAAACTCTTACTTCACAGATCAGTGATGTTTACTGAATAATACTGTTTGTGAATAATAATTTGCGAGCTCACATTTCTTTTGAATATGAATTAAGTTAAATTTCCAAATGCTACAGTTCACATACAATCCAAATGATCAAATCAATGAATGGATTAGACACTACATGGATGAACGGAAGTTTTTTGATGAATTTCATTTGCTGTTACTCAGTCGTAATCAGGGTTGCAGACTTCACCAGAGGGTTTGCAAAATATTGAAAAATAATATTTTAAAATTAACAATGCGGGTTAGCAGGGCCATTAGCAAATAATATTACTGAGGTTTTCTTTTAAAGGAATAGCATTATAAAGTAGAGGAGTTGTGGTAATCTTGTTTAGAGCCATGGTTAGACCACATTCTCAGAATGTGAACCTGTTGTGTACAATTCTGATTTCCATAATACAGAAATTATACAGAGACACTGGAAATGGTGCAAATAATATTTTCATGGATAATATCAGAACTGTAACATGATAATTATCCAAGAAAATTGAACAGACTGGTGCTCTTTTCTCTAGAATATAAAATATTCATTAATGAAATTGAACAAAGAATTTGAGAGATCTTTACCCAGACAATGGTTAGAATGTGGAGCTTGCCACCACATGGAATAGTTGATTTGAATAACATAGATCCATTTAAGGGGAAGCCAAAATATATATATATGAGAAACAAACAGGAATCTATATTGATAGGCTAAATTGAGTCCGGTAAGATAAGATTGGTGTGGAACAAACACCAGAATAGACCAGTTGGCCGAATTGTTTGCTTTTGTACATTCTGTTCAATTATGTTGCTGCAAATGTGCAGTTATAATAAAATAGACTTTAAGGACAGCTATTTTAAAGATACATTTGTGATCTCATACCTTTAAATTGGGCTTAAAAGTGCTTTTTAAAATAGAGATATAGACAGCACACAGTATTGGAGCAAGAGAAAAAAGGGAGGCTTATGGCAGATATCGAGGGCTCAAAACAGCACAAACCGCGAGGAGTACAAGTTGCGCAAGAGGCAACTTAAAAAGGAAATTAGGAGTGCAAAAAGGGAACATGTAAGGTAAAATAAAGGAAAATCCACAGTTGTTTTACAAGTACATTATGGTAAAAGGATAACTAGGGAAAGAGTAATGCCCATTCAGGACCACAGTACTAATTTGTGTATGGAGCCGGAGAACATAGTTAGGGTTCTAGGTGAATACTTTGTGCTGATGTTCACTAGTGAGAGGTACAGAAATCAGGGAGAAAGACTGTGATACAAGTAAATAAATTAATATGGACAGAGAGGAGGTTCTGAATGGTCTGGCAGGCTTAAAAGTAGATACATCTCCAGGGCCAGATGAAAAATATCCCAAGCTGTTGAGTGAAACAAGTTCGGAAATGAAAGTGATTCTGGCATTAATTTTCAATTCCTATTTGCCATAGGAAAGGTGCTGGAGGACTGGAGGACAGCCAATGTGGTACCATTATTTTTATGATCAGCCATGGTCAAAATAAATGGCGGAGCAGACTTGAAGGGCCAAATGGCCTACCCCTGCTTCTAGTTTCTGTTTCTATGTTTCTGTACCATTATCACAAAAGGGGGGAAGGGATAAACCAGGAAACTAAAGGCCAGTCAGACTAACCTCAGTGTCGGGAAAGCTATTGGAAGCAATTCTGAGAAACAGAATTAATCTGCATTTGGAGAGACAGGCATTAACCAAGAACAGTCAGCATGGTTTTGTTAAGGGGAGGTCATGTCTGATGAACTTGATTGAATCTTTCGAAGAGACGACCAGTTTTGTACATGAAAGCAATGCATTTCATGTAGTCTACTTGGACTTCAGCAAGGCTGTTGATAAGATCCCACATGAGAGACTGATAGAAAAGTTAAGAACGTATAGGATCCAAGGAAATTTGTGCAGTTCTAGGATCCACATTATGGGAGGGATGTGATAGCATTCGAAAGAGTGTGGGGAGATTTACCAGGAATTTTCCCGTCTCGTTCGCCACGGGAGTTCTAGCGGGTGGATGGCCAACCATGAAAAGGTCCATTGACCTCGATTGGGTTTTTCTGGTTTTGGGATGAGTGCGGCTGGAAAATCCTACCATGAAGAGAGATTGGATAGACTAGGGTTGTTTTCTTTGAAGCAGAGGACACTGAGGAGGGACATGACTGAGATGTATAAAATTATGAGGGACATAGACAGACAGGAAGAAACTTTTCCCCTTGGTGGAGAGATCAGTGACTAGAGGCATAGATTTAAGATAAGGGGCAGGAGGTTTAGAGGGGATGTGAGGAAAAAATGTTTTCACTCAAAGCACTTTTCACTCACTGGGAGGCTGGAATTGACTGCGTGAAAGTGTCATGGAAGCAGAGTCCCTGATGGCATTTAAGCTGTACAAACTTTTGCACTTAAGATGCCAAAGCATACAAAGCTGTGGACCAAGTACTGGAAAATGGGACGAAAATAGTTAAGTAGTTTGTCTTTGACTGTCACAGATGCAAAGGGCCAAAGGGCTTTTTTCCGTGCTATACACCTCTGTGGGATCTTCTGTATGGTTTGCCCAGTTAAAAGGCTTAATTTTAAGGTATTTCTGCCGAATGTAACTAATTGTGCTATGTTTTAAGCTAACTTAAGCTAATTTGGCCACATCAGCTTGGAATTCTGGGTCTAGCTGAGAGACTTAGCTGCGTTCTCTGAAAGTACAATGTGGGGTAAACAGAAGCTTTTTCATGGCCACAGAAGCAAGTTGTTGATGTAGCTGGAGACTGCTGTATCCAACATTGTAACAATATAAGACAAGTATTCAGTTAACAGATCGATGTTTAGTTACTCCACATGTGGTGGTCTCCGCTACCACTCTTGGATGCATGTGTCTTTCCTGCCAGTGGAGGAAATGGCAGAAGTGTCACACTGGGATAACTTCGCAGGAGGGAGAGAAAGTGAGCCACTGTTTATGCCTGACCAGTGAACCCGCTTGAGTGAGCGTTTTCGAGGCATCCGAACGCCTACAGTTCTGGAGTTCGGAATTATTTCTAGCTCTGTGATCCACCAGAATGAAAAGAGAGACAAGTGGGTGACACAAAAGGTCTAATTTTATTCAGGAAGGAATGAAATTAACCAGACCTATCAATATGCACACAGAACCAGCTATGGAAGGAAGAGACTATAACGACACAATGGATATTTTTAGGTTTACACAATTTTATACAATTCACAACCACCCTTCCTCAACACTTGGCTAATTGGGGATTTCTGGAGACGAGATTATACTCACCACTCCTGGGGTCAAAGAGGCAGTGCTGTCTTTAAGAAAAGGTCAGGGCCACCTTCCCTTCAAGGGACACACACCTTGGTCGTGTGGTCAGGTAGGTATAAAAATCTTTCTGTGCAACCCAGGCCTTCAGTCTGGGGTTGTGTTCAAAAATTTAGTTTCTTGTATCCTGGATTTTTGCTGGTAAATACTTGTTGAATTTCTTTCTTTAGTGGTTGAAGAATAATTTTAGAGAATTTTCAGCTGTTGGAGCCGATAAGGAACAAGGCTGCGGCTCAGTCAATGTTGGTTTGTTCTGCTTGGAGAAGAGTGCCTGGCTGTAGTTGTGGAGCAGTGAACCACCCGTGTGCTCTGGCTAAAAGAGTCCCTTATCCTTTTGTCTTGATCCAATTTTAAAAAGATGCAGCCTTTGAATTTCTGGCAGGCTTCTCCCAACAGTCGGTTGAATTTTGATGAGTGCTTGGAGCTAATGAGGTGCGAAATGGTTTTGATTGTCCTCAGGAGGTGTTGATCGCTTTGCCATCAAGATGGTTTTGCAAGACACAGCCTGGGCCCAAACCGGTTGGAATTCTCAGACAAATTGGAGTCTATAATGTGTACTGTCCATAGATGTTGTAATGGGTGGCATTGTTAGCAAGGTCTGGCAGGGTTTTTCATTACTAGCAGGCTAGTTTCTCCATGAATTATTGTCCTTTGTCAGCTGAAGCAACTCCTAGATGGATTTGATGAGGCGATGAATCTCTTTGTCTGTCGATGGCACCTTGTCTTGTCTGCAGCCATTTTAAGTCCATGCATTTTGAAACACATAATTCTAAGTTTGTCTGTATTTCAGCCAGTTTTGTCCATATTCCATATATTGTCTTAATGTCCATTAAAAGGTGGATTTACCTCATCTTACAGAGCTCAAGTTTATTCTGAAGAAATAAACAGACCCTTCAACCTCTATTACTCTATGACAGACATCTTGGCACCTTCCTAGGTTTGTTGAGACTGTGTCAGACTCTATTATCTCCAGAACTGATGACAGATTTATTAAATGCAAGACTCCTCCAGGAGTATTCATTGAATCCTCCACAGATATGAAGATTCTTCAGCTTCTGAGGGAACATGAGACAGAAAAGAACTTCAAAGGATCTCAGTGTAATTAACTTCAATGTCTGGTGGATTATCAGGTGGAATTCTCCCATTTTGAGATGAAGTGTAGTGGTGGATGACTCCACCGAGCTTGTCATGCTGAACAGAATGAGCTTGGAGGCTCATTAATTGTGCACCAGAGACCTCCCCTCCGACTCTCCTGGCAATCTGGCAGTTGATTTGTCCATCGACCCTCAGCTAATGGGTTCAAATGTCCCAGAGCCATATATAAACACCAGTCCAGCACACTCATTTCACTCTCCCTAGCCCACCAGACTTCATCAGAACATGTAAGATGTCAGAAAACCCGAGGGAAAAGGCTAGTACCCTCAAGAAGTTTGTTCCTTGATTCAACCACCCTGTCCCGAGCCCATCACTTGCGAATCATCCATGCCCCACTTGAACCTCTGCCCATTACATCTGCAGGCTTCATTCATCCCCGTCTAATGCACAATGTGATATCCCTTTGACCACTTGTTTGTGAGCTTTTCATGCAGCCTTGTCGAGGTATATCTTCCCTCCCCTCGGTCTTCCCTATGCCTGCCATTGTTCATCTTTTTCATCCATCGCTTTGCCCCTCCGCCTGCCAACGTGATCCCTCCCCCTCCCCCACCCCCTTGCAAAGCCCTCCTTCCACATTGCCCCCCCTTGCCTTAGAGTCATAGAGGATTACAGCATGGAAACAGGCCCTTTGGCCCAACTTGTCCATGCCTCCCTTTTCTTTTAAACCCCTAAGCTAATCCCAAGTGCCCGCATTTGGCCCATATCCCTCTATATCCATCGTACCCATGTAACTGTCTAAATGCTTCTTAAAAGACAAAATTGTACCCGCCTCATACCTCTGGCAGCTTGTTCCAGATACTCACCACCATCTGTGTGAAACAAATTGCCCCTCTGGATACTTTTGTATCTCTCCCCTCTCACCTTAAAGCTATGCCCTCTAGTTTTAGACTCCTCTACCTTTGGGAAAAGAAATTGACTTTCTAGCTGATCTATGCCCCTCATTATTTTATAGACCTCTATAAGATCACCCCTCAGCCTCCTACGCTCCAGAAAAAAAAGTCTATCAAGCCTCTCCTTATAACTCAAACCATCAAGTCCCGGTAGCATCCAAGTAAATCTCTTCTGCACACTTTCTAATTTAATAATATCCTTTCTATAATAGGATGACCAGAACTGTACACAGTATTCCAAGTGTGGCCTCACCAAAGTCTTGTACAACTTCAACAAGATGTCCCAACTCCTGTATTCAATGTTCTGACCAATGAAACCAAACATGCTGAATGCCTTCTTCACCACTCTGTCCATCTGTGACGCCACTTTCAAGGAGCTATGAACCTGTACCCCTAGATTTTTTTGCTCTGTAACTCTCCCCAACGCCCTGTCATTAACTGAGTAAGTCCTGCCCTGGTTCAATCTACCAAAATGCATCACCTCGCATTTATCTAGATTAAACTCTGTCTGCCATTCGTCAGACCATTGGCCCAATTGATCAAGATCCCGCTGCAATTGGAGATAACCTTCTTCACTATCCACCATGCCACCAATCTTGGTGTCATCTGCAAACTTACTAACCATGCCTCCTATATTCTCATCCAAATCATTAATATAAATGACAAATAACAGTGGACCCAGCACCGATCCCTGAGGCACACCACTGGTCACATGCCTCCAGTTTGAAAAACAACACTCTACAACCACCCTCTGGCTTCTGCCATCATGCCAGTTTTGTATCCAATTGGCTACCTCATCCTGGATCCCATGAGATTTAACCTTATGCAACAACCTACCATGCGGTACCTTGTCAAAGGCCTTGTTAAAGTCCATGTAGACAACATCAAACTGCACTACCCTCATCTACCTTCTTGGTTACCTCTTCAAAAAACTCAATCAAATTTGTAGTTTCCTTCATGAGGTCAGATGCCCCTCATCCTGTTGCCTCATCTTGTACTGCACTCCCAGTCATGCTTTTGTCCTTTGTTGCAATGGCTGCATGAGTCCCACAGCAGAGTGCTGTACAGATAGACACTTCTGTGATATTCAGGGTAAGGAGACCTCTGTACTCTCCAACCCCAGGTGCAGTACTGACTCAACTCAGTGACACAGAAGAGCCCGTGGGTCTAGCACCATGATTCTGTCCATGAAGACCAGGCTTAACATCGTGATGGAGGGCAGGAACTGGTCTGCCCTGGCAGAGTAGTGTACAGCACATCAGCAGTTGTGCAGCACTATGGCACAATGTTGTTGCACTCTCGCCAAATTATTTGGTGAACTGAAGATTGCCTTGTGCACACCCACTGATCAGCAATCAGGGTTGATGCCAATGTAAATTTCCATTAGTGTGGCACAAGATAGAAAGGCCTAATGGGATGCCAGCGGGTACCTGCTTTAATGAACATTCATGAGCTGTAAATGAATGCAAATGGAACTTTTGCCACCTGTCAGTGGGAAGAGCGACCCGCCATTACCCTCCATGGGGAGAATTGCAATGGGATTTTACTTTGGTAAGTTTATGTCTTTTTGGCTGCATCAGATGCCTCGTGACCGACCATCACCAAACCCATCGTGGGCTGGTTGGGAGAATTCCAACCAAAATCTCAGTTGAAATGTTTGCAGAATCCACTTTGGTTTTGATAAAGACAGGCTGAGAATGTAACGTGTGTTAACCTTCCGGCAGAGAGCATGAGAGATATCAGGGGGATTTTCCGGCCTCGCTTGCCCCGAAATCGGACAGTCCTGTCTGAGGTAAACAGATCTTTCCATGGTCCGCTCCTCACCCACTCCGATTCCCATGGCTGGCGAGATGGTAAAATTCCGGCCATCATCAGAGAGGATTTTTGACCAAAGGAGAACAAAGAGAAAGGTATCTGGAAATCAATTGCTGTTATGCTGAAAATAATCAATGTAATTTTCAACTGTTGTCACCACAGAACTTGTGAAGAGAAAGAAACCTTCTCTCCCTCCCAAACCAGTTGGACTTGCTGAATATACCTGAAAGGTAAACACTGACTATTTGACTCCAGAAGCCATTTCAGCTGCTGAACAGAATTCTTCAACTTCTACCCTTGACTTGAGACAACCAATCCTTCAACTGCAATCTATAGGCCGCATTTAATAAGACCGCAATGACTGAACTGAATTTGATCTTTATAAATATCTTTCATCTTTATCTGCATTTAATCATTGCATGTATTTAGTTAGTAGCTTTATTACTTTCACTTAAGTGACATAAAGTTTTGCAAAAAACAAACTTTTATCCTGATTAAGAGTAAGGGCAGGATTTTGTGGCCCTGCCCAATGGCGGGATCCTCCAGTCCCACCAAAGTCAATAAAGGTTTTGCTGGCCCACCACATCTGGCAGAGTGGTACCTGCCACGTGGGGCCAGAAACTCCAAGCCAAAATATTTTCTCTGGTTTATTTTTCAACTGAATCACTCACAAATTTATAAAGGGACACACTCGCAAACATATTCTTGAGTAAACATCTTTTACGTCGTGTGACCATGGGCGAGGTTTTCTGGCTACGCTCGCCCCGAGGCCGGAAAATCCCACCTGAGGTTAACGGACCTTTGCATGGTCCGCCATCGCCCATTACAATTCCCATGGCGGACGGGACAAGAAAATTTCAGCCAATGTGTTATGAGTTTAGTCGGTATGATATGATACTGTGTGACAAATCATCACAACAAATCACTTGGGTTGGTTGCACTTCTCATATGTATTCAATTTATAACTAATCAAGAAGCTGTAAATCCATTTTAACGTTTGCATGAAATTTGTATTTAATTTCACACATTATTCAGGCCTGAGCTGATTTTTGCTCCTAAACCCTTACCTTTTTGCTCATCTAGCCAAATTAAAGTTACATTTCTCCATGTAATTTGATACAGTCTCAGATGATTTTACCCAATTGAAAAATTATGTTAATAAGTTGCTAATAATCATCAGGTTATTTTGTTTTAAGAAGACACACACCAGGATCTGAAGCTGCAACTGGAAACAAAATAAGCATCGGTCAAGGTTGGTAGTGTCAATCCAGAAATCTGGATGTTGCTTGAAATGCTGGCCTTTTACTCTCAGTCATCTGTTAGAAGAAGCCTAGAAGATCAATCTGTAAGATTGGAATGTCCATCGGGAAAAGTTCAGTGTTGATCTAAGTGCCTAGAGATTCCACAGGTTGAATAGCAGAAGCATTCCTCCTTGATAGCTTTACATATCTGTTGAATAAAGTGCTCACTCAGTGAACATTCACTTAGACATTGCATTTTTGGAGACACATAAAAAAGTTGCTCAGTTCATTTTATTTCTCATTTTCAAGATCTTAAAAGGAAATTTGAGGACAAAATTTACAATGTATTATATATAATTCATCCAAGAAACAACAAGTGACCCATTCGCAGCGGAGGGTTGTATATTCTCAAATGGATACGAGAAGTTAATGGATTAACTGTCTTATAAAGAACAAAGAACAAAGAACAATACAGCACAGGAACAGGCCCTTCGGCCCTCCAAGCCCGCGCCGCTCCCCTGTCCAGGATTGAATCCTGAATCCAGGATCCCCGCACAATTTTCCAGCCTATCTACATACCAATATCCTATCCACCGAGCTGTCCCTCACAGCTACGATGCTTTGTTCATTACAACCTATTAACTCACCCCCACCCCCCTATTCCAGACCATGTGATCCCCAGGGAGAGGCGAAAACCCAGAGTGAAAAACCCCAGGGCCAATATGGGGAAAAAAAAAAAATCTGGGAAATTCCTCTCCGACCCCCTGAGGCGATCGAAACGAGTCCAGGAGATCACAATGGCCCTGATCGGAAAATGCTTCCCAACCCTAGTCATTTCCACTTCCATGAACACCATATGAATTCCCTGCCCCCGAGACAGGTTCCCAACTATCCGCAGTCTCGCTCTGTACTGGCACCAGCAAGATGATCATAGAATGAAGCCTTGAAACGAGAAACAAGGAACAATTAGCCCGCGCCGCTCCCTGGTCCAAACTAGACCACTCTTTTGTATCCCTCCATTCCCACTCCGGTCATATAGCTGTCTAGATAAGTCTTAAACGTTCCCAGTGTGTCCGCCTCCACCACCTTGCCCGGCAACACATTCCAGGCCCCCACGACCCTCTGTGTGAAATATGTCCTTCTGATATCTGTGTTAAACCTCCCCCCCTTCAAAGAACAAAGAACAAAGAACAGTACAGCACAGGAAACAGGCCTTCGGCCCTCCAAGCCTGTGCCGCTCCTTGGTCCAACTAGACCAATCGTTTGTATCCCTCCATTCCCAGGCTGCTCATGTGACTATCCAGGTAAGTCTTAAACGATGTCAGCGTGCCTGCCTCCACCACCCTACTTGGCAGCGCATTCCAGGCCCCCACCACCCTCTGTGTAAAAAACGTCCCTCTGATGTCTGAGTTATACTTCGCCCCTCTCAGCTTGAGCCCGTGACCCCTCGTGATCGTCACCTCCGACCTGGGAAAAAGCTTCCCACTGTTCACCCTATCTATACCCTTCATAATCTTGTATACCTCTATTAGATCTCCCCTCATTCTCCGTCTTTCCAAGGAGAACAACCCCAGTCTACCCAATCTCTCCTCATAGCTAAGACCCTCCATACCAGGCAACATCCTGGTAAACCTTCTCTGCACTCTCTCCAATGCCTCCACGTCCTTCTGCTAGTGCGGCGACCAGAACTGGACGCAGTACTCCAAATGCGGCCTAACCAGCGTTCTATACAGCTGCATCATCAGACTCCAGCTTTTATACTCTATACCCCGTCCTATAAAGGCAAGCATACCATATGCCTTCTTCACCACCTTCTCCACCTGTGTTGCCACCTTCAAGGATTTGTGGACTTGCACACCTAGGTCCCTCTGTGTTTCTATACTCCTGATGACTCTGCCATTTATTGCATAACTCCTCCCTACATTATTTCTTCCAAAATGCATCACTTCGCATTTATCCGGATTAAATTCCATCTGCCACCTCTCCGCCCAATTTTCCAGCCTATCTATATCCTGCTGTATTGCCCGACAATGCTCTTCGCTATCCGCAATTCCAGCCATCTTTGTGTCATCCGCAAACTTGCTGATTACACCAGTTACACCTTCTTCCAAATCATTTATATATATCACAAATAGCAGAGGTCCCAGTACAGAGCCCTGCGGAACACCACTGGTCACAGACCTCCAGCCGGAAAAAGACCCTTCGACCACTACCCTCTGTCTCCTATGGCCAAGCCAGTTCTCCACCCATCGAGCCACTTCTCCTTGTATCCCATGAGCCTTAACCTTCTTAACCAACCTGCCATGTGGGACTTTGTCAAATGCCTTACTGAAATCCATATAGACGACATCCACGGCCCTTCCTTCATCAACCGTTTTTGTCACTTCCTCAAAAAACTCCACCAAATTTGTAAGGCACGACCTCCCTCTTACAAAACCATGCTGTCTGTCACTAATGAGATTGTTCCGTTCTAAATGCACATACATCCTGTCTCTAAGAATCCTCTCCAACAACTTCCCTACCACGGACGTCAAGCTCACCGACCTATAATTTCCTGGGTTATCCCTGCTACCCTTCTTAAACAACGGGACCACATTCGCTATCCTCCAATCCTCAGGGACCTCACCCGTGTCCAAAGAAGCGACAAAGATTTCCGTCAGAGGCCCAGCAATTTCCTCTCTCGTCTCCCTGAGCAGTCGAGGATAGATGCCATCAGGCCCTGGGGCTTTGTCAGTTTTAATGTTCCCTAAAAAACCTAACACTTCCTCTCTCGTAATGGAGATTTTCTCTAACGGGTCAACACCTCCCTCCGAGACACTCCCGGTTAACACGCCCCTCTCCTTCGTGAATACCGATGCAAAGTATTCATTTAGGATCTCCCCTATTCCCTTGGGTTCTAAGCATAATTCCCCTCCTTTGTCCCTGAGAGGTCCGATTTTCTCCCTGACAACTCTTTTGTTCCTAACGTATGAATAGAATGCCTTAGGATTCTCCTTAATCCTGCCTGCCAAGAACATCTCGTGCCCTCTTTTTGCCCTTCTAACTCCCCGTTTGAGATCTTTCCTACTCTCTCTGTATTCCTCCAGAGCTCCATCTGTTTTCAGTTGCCTGGACTTAACGTACGCCTCCCTTTTCATTTTAATCAGATCCTCAATTTCCCTGGTTATCCACGGCTCTCGAATCCTACCTTTCCTATCTTTCCTTTTTACAGGCACATGCCTATCCTGCAGCCTTATCAATAGTTCCTTAAAAGACTCCCACATGCCAGACGTGGACTTACCCTCGAACATCCTCTCCCAATCAACATCCACCAATTCCTGCCTAATCCGGCTATAGTCAGCCTTCCCCCAATTTAGCACCCTGCCCGTAGGACAGCACTCATCCTTGTCCATTACTATCCTAAAGTTAACAGAGTTGTGGTCACTATTTGCCACATGTTCCCCTACCGAAACTTTGACGACCTGACCGGGCTCATTTCCCAGAACTAGGTCCAGTATAGCCCCCTCTCTAGTCGGGCTATCTACATACTGTTCCAAAGAACCTTCCAGTACGCATTTTACAAATTCCTCCCCGTCCGGTCCCCCAGCTCTAAGCACTTTCCAGTCTGTGCCAGGGAAATTAAAGTCCCCCACTACAACAACCCTATGTTTTCTGCACCTATCCAGAATCTCCTGACATATCCTTTCCTCCACTTCCCGTGGGCTGTTGGGTGGTCTGTAGTACACCCCCAGCATAGTGACTGCACCCTTCCTGTTTCTGAGTTCCACCCACAGCGACTCAGTACATGACCCCTCTAAGTTGTCTACCCTCTGCACCGCGGTAATATGCTCCTTAACTAATATCGCTACTCCCCCACCTTTTTTAGCCCCTCCTCTATCTCGCCTAAAACACTGATACCCCGGAATATTCAGCTGCCAGTCCTGTCCTTCTTTTAACCAAGTTTCCGTCACCGCAACCACATCCAAATTCCGCACAAGCATTAAGGCCCTAAGTTCGTCTGTTTTACCCGTTACACTCCTCGCATTGAAGCAGATGCACTCCAGACCTCCAGGCCCAGTCAGGTCCTCCTCCTCCAGAGTGCTCCTCTTCTTAGCTAGCCTTGCCCTGGCCCCCAGCTCGACCCCAGCCTCAGTATTTACTGACCTCCTGTTTTGTTCCCCACCCCCCTGCCACACTAGTTTAAATCCTGCCGAAACACTCGAGCAAAACTCCCAGCCAGGATATTTGCTCCCTTCCAGTTAAGGTGTAACCCATCCTTTCTGTACAGTTGCCATCCTGACTTGAAGATTTCCCAGTTATCTATGAATTTAAAACCCTCCCTCTTGCACCAGTCCTTTAGCCACGCGTTCAACTGTAGAATCTCCCTGTTCCGAGCCTCACTTGCACTAGGCACCGGGAGCAGTCCAGAGATTGCTACACTGGAGGTCTTACTTTTTAGCCTAGCACCCAACTCCCTGAATTTCTCTCGTATGACCCCCCTGCTCTTCCTACCTACATCATTTCCCCCAATGTGTACAATCACATCCGTTTGACTACCTTCCTTTTTAAATATGCTTCCTACCCTCTCGGAGACATCCAGTACCCCGGCACCAGGGAGGCAGACTACCATCCTGGATTCTCGTTCAGTCCCACAGAAGCGCCTGTCCGTGTCTCTAACTATTGCGTCCCCCACAACTATCGCTCTCCTAAACCCCTTCTTTCCCTTCCGGATCCCTGAGCCTGTCCCCGTGGAGGCGATCTGGTCCTCGTGGCTTACCCCTGGAGGGTCATCCCCCTCCACAGAATCCAAAACAATATACCTATTGTGGAGGGGGACAACCACAGGGGATCCCTCCACAGACTGCTCACTCCCTTCCCTTCTCCCATCTGTTGCCCATCCCTTTCTCTTATGGGAGACTGCCACTGGGGTGCTTTCTGGCACATCACCCTTCTGACTATTACCCCTCCTAACCGTGACCCACGTGTCTTCCTTCCGAGACCCTGGTGTCACTACCTGACTATAACTTTTATCTATGACTCTCTCATTTTCCCTAACTAAACTGAGTTCATCGAGCCTCAGCTCCAGCTCCCTTACACGATCCTTCAGGAGATGCAGTTCCACACATCTGGCACAGATATGGACTTCCGGGAGGCAAGTTGTCTCCAGGAACTCCCACATCCCACACCGAATGCAGTATACTGGCCTCCCACTCATACCAGCCATGTCCTTTTTAGTTTTGGGGATAAAACAAAAAGGGGGTGTAACCGAAGAAAAACAAACAAACAACCTTCCTCGCCGAAGCCCTGTGAGCCAAAGCCCTTTTAGCTCTCACTCTGTCCCCTGCTCACTCCACTGCCCGCTAACGACGCTGCCCGCTCAAAGGTGCGGCCTACTTTTAAACCCTCCAAAATCTTCCCAGGCTGCTGCTGGGCCTATTTCCTGTTTAGAAAAAAAAAACCTCCGATTTTTTTCACTAATTGAACTGAAAAATAATTAAATTAATTAATTACTCTACTGCAGCCCGAGCAGCACTCCCACAGTGAGACACCAACTGTCACACATTATGTTATAATGTTCTTGAATCTTTGTATTAAATTCACCTTTAGATAGTATAAGTGATTTCAAAAGGTGATTTTTAAAATTTTTGTTTCATTATTGTCATAAAAGAAATGAACTTGCTGACAGATGAGTATAATATCTTGTGCATTTATTTTTCAGGACTTTCCCATAATACTTAGATATGCTGGTCTTCTACTATTCGAACTTCATTAAATATTTTATCAGTCTTAAATAATTCAAAATTCAGCTGAGCTGAATTTGGAAAGATTGAAAAAACTTTATAGGCCTCAGGGGAAGATGTGTTGCAAATAATGCTGTTTAAATCAATTTATGTCGAGGATTAATGGAATATTTTATAAGTTACAATCTCTAGTTATTTTCTATTTGAGTATAACTGTGAACTGTAAACTGTATTGTTTCAGCATAACTGCCCTAAACTGGGAAGAACAATGAAAGATATTTCCAATAGGCAAGAGACCAGCAAGACTTTAGTGACACTCGCTAAGATTTCTAATTAAGATTTATGAAAATGTAACAAGCTAGGTAATGGCTTTAGATCCACAACATTACATTTGATCATTTCCCGCTGGCACCTGCCACAAAGTCTCACCGGAAGATTGCACAAATGTGCAGCAGTTTCTTAAGTCCAATAAAATTTACGTATTTGACTTGCCAGCACATCATTAAATGGTACAACTATATAAAATAAACATTGGTGCATTAGAATACAGAAAACACTAATAAGATTTCAACAGTGCTTGAATAAGTCCAAAGATGTACAGGTTAGGTGGATTGGCAATGCAAAATTGCCCCTTAAACTGGAATTTTCATGTCCCGCCTGCGACAGGAATCATGGCGGGCGGGTGGTGAGTGGAGTATGCAAAGGTCCATTAACCTCACTTTTTTCTGGTTTTGAGGCGTGCGCGGCTGGAAAATCCCACTCTGAGTGTCCAAAGATGTGTAGGTTAGGGGGATTGGCCTGTGGGATTATGGTGACAGGGCAGGGGGTGGGCCTGGGTAAGATGGTCTGTCAGAGAGTTGATGCAGACTCAATGGGCCAAATGGCCTCCTTCTGCACTGTAGGGATCTATGATTCTATGATTCTAAGTAGGAATATTGGCCAGAATTTACCGTAAATGTTGCAGTGAGGCTCGCATTGTTTTAATGTGCATATCGAAAAGCAAATTCAGATGAGTGCAAATGCCTAAATCCAGAAACTATTGTTCAACATGCACTACTTCTCTATAAACTGCAAAAATGACATCTCACCCTTTGGATCCCCTTTCAAATGCATTGAATAACAGTGAATATCCTGTTTTGCACGGTAGACGTAGCCTAAACTTGCGACATATACTTAGGGCTGACCCATTTAATTCCAAGTAACATTTTTCCTGGTGAGGTACTCTTCTTAATTGCTGCCAAACAATCTCTCCAGCACTGCAAATTAATTTTCACTCATGTGGCATCTCATTTTTTCAACTTTTAATTTTAGTTGCAGATTATAAAATAAATATTCTTAAATATTTTCCATTGTTTTATTTTTATCTGTCACTTGATCAAATCTTTCTCCCTCCAGCCCTCTGTCCCGTCCTCTCATTTGCGATAATGAATTTTCAAAGATAGCTTACATTTTCAGATTTAGGTGCTGCACTGTTCTTTGGTTAGCCAGTCACTGACCCTCCTCACCTATGTCCCAAATGTCTTGCAGACAGACATACCCTTTTCATCTCCCACTTCCAGCACCTTGCATTGCAAAAACTCATGCAAATTAAATAGGCAATGGCATGTCTGATAAACAGTTGGTGTTGTCTGCAGTAAAATCTAGCTCATTAACATTTTCACTAGTGAAGTGTTCCAGCAAATCATGAGAAAAACAGCGGTCAACATATTCAAACTGTACCCTACCACTTGCTTTAAATGGACTGGCTGAGAGAGTCATCCAAACATTCAAAGCCACCATGAAGAAACAGCCCTCAACGTCTCTAGAAACCAACAGGCCTGATTCCTGATCACTTATACAACAACACCTCATGTCACCATGGGTGTTACACCTACTGAGCTGCTAATGGGGGACATATTAGAACAAGGTTGGATCTGATATTTCCAAATTTAAGTGGAGGGGTCTCAAAAGAGAATGCCCAGAAGAAACATCAAGATTAATCAAAAACAAGAGAGCATTTGAGGTGGACGACTTGATGTATGTAAGGAATTATGGTGCTGGACCAAACTGGATCCCTGGAATAATTGTGGCCTGAACAGGCCCAGTGTCACATGATATAGTTGCCCAAGGAAAAAGGGTAAAGAAGCAACTGGACCATTTGTGATGGAGAGAATTGAATCAGTGGGGTAGTTCACTCCTAGCATGCCTGTCAGTGATATTGCTCCAGATGAAAACAACACAGCAGCAAACCACCTCAAGGAAGAGCCAAGTAATGTTCCAATGGGAACTGGAGAAATTATCTGCACTGACTCACTTTCGCAAGTCAAGAGGATCAAAGTGAAGTTACCTCTACTGCCAGAGCACCTGATAATGAATTACAATGCTCCCAAAGGATCAGGAAGTCCCCAGACTGACTTACCTTAAAAGGGATTGTGTTTGAGATCCATTTGTTGTATAATATTGTAAATAGTTCAATTGTTATTGAAATGTGTTAACCGGAAACATAAGGGAGGAGGAATGTGTTAGCGTTCCCTTCTAAAGGGGCAAGATCTCTGAGGATCATGTGACCCATTCTGCCGAACGTGCAATTCCTGGAGCTGAGTGTGAGTTTTCCTTGCCAGTTTTGAGTCCAGAGTCGTGGAGGACGGTAGTCTTTATATCACTCTCTGTACATAGTTACTTACCTTAATAAACTGTTCATCCGTTAATCTACCTGGTAGTCGTCCAACTTTCCAACGTACTACATAACCCCACCACAATCCCCACACACCTCCCCCAACTACACCACAATCCCTACATCCCCAACTGCACGCAATCCCCCCCAAGCTCACCACAATCCCCACACCCCCAACCTCACCACAATCCCCACACCCCCAACCTCACCACAATCCCCACACCCCCAACCACACCAAAATCCCCACACCCCCAACGCACCACAATCCCCCCAAACCCACAACATTTTGCCAAAATCCACCACAATCCCCACACCCCCAACCTCGCCACAATCCCCACACCCCCAACTGCATCGCAATCCCCACACCCCCAACCACACCACAATCCCCACATCCCAACCTCACCACAATCCCCACATCCCCAACTGCACCACAATCCCTACACCCCCAACCACACCACAATCCCCACACCCCCAACCTCATCACAATCCCTCCCAACCCCACCACAATCTCCCCTAAACCCATCACAATCCCCCCAAACCCACCATATTCTGCCAAAATCAACCACAATCCCCACACGTCTCCCCCAACTGCACCACAATTCCTCCCAACCCCACCACAATCCCCCTAAACACCCCACAATGCCCCCAAACCTACCACAATCCCCACACCCCATCGAACCCCACCACAATCCCCCCTAAACCCATCACAATCCCCCCAAATCCACCACATTCTGCCAAAATCTACCACAATCCCCCAACTGCACCACAATCCCCACACCCCCAACCCCAGCATAATCCCCCCAAAACCACCACATTCCGCCAAAATCCACAATACCCCACACTCCAACTAACCCCACCACACCCCCCCAACCCCACCACATTTCCTCCAAATCCACCAAAACCCCCAAACCCAACTCTAGCACAATCCCCACCACCTCCTCCCAACAATTCCCTAGCTGTGCATTCTATAAATTCAGCATCTTGCACTATCATAACACATCACTCATCACATCAATTACTTCCATGTACAACCCGATAAAAGCCCTTCTTCCACTTTAACAGCCTCGTGCACACATGTTCACCTTTTACTTAAATTCTCTCATGTCCACATTCTGATCATCTTCCCTTATTCACTCTATCATTTTGCAGGAGAAATTGACAGCACCAACCAAAGGCAAGCTCTGAGTGGGTTTATCCCCACCTTTAAACAAGTATCCCAGATTAATAATGGAGCACCTACACTGTTATCCAGTGAAGCATCACACAACCTTCCAGTCTCTTCTCTGTCTCCTTATTCCTAATGCTGTGATGTTCACTCATTCAGAGCTTCTACTCTCCTTAAGAATGGACTGATACTTTAAAGTGTCTCCATCGGAGGATTATGAAAATCATGAAAAGGAAAAGATCGCTCCAGGAATCACAAATGCATGATACTGTCACCTCTCAGGACAACAGCAAACACAGGCCTCCAACCACGCACCTTGAAACAGTGGAGCAAGCTGACAGGAGACTGGGGTTACCTCAATCCCATGAGGCTCCTGTGGAATGTAACCAGTCAATCAGCTCCCACAATCTTTGCACTCATGAGGGAACAAGGAAAGGCACATCGAGAATGCCATGCCTTTTCCTAAAATCCCTCGTGGTCCAACCCTGGGAGAAGTAGTTCAAAGCAGGTGTTGGAACAAAGAGCAAAGACAAAGAACAGTACAGCACAGGAAACAGGCCCTTCGGCCCTCCAAGCCTGTGCCGCTCCTTGGTCCAACTAGACCAATCGTTTGTATCCCTCCATTCCCAGGCTGCTCATGTGACTATCCAGGTAAGTCTTAAACAATGTCAGTGTGCCTACCTCCACCACCCTACTTGGCAGCGCATTCCAGGCCCCCACCACACTCTGTGTAAAAAACATCCCTCTGATATCTGAGTTATACTTCACCCCTCTCACCTTGAGCCCGTGACCCCTCATGATCGTCACCTCCGACCTGGGAAAAAGCTTCCCACTGTTCACCCTATCTATCCCCTTCATAATCTTGTATACCTCTATTAGATCTCCCCTCATTCTCCGTCTTTCCAGGGAGAACAACCCCAGTTTACCCAATCTCTCCTCATAGCGAAGACCCTCCATACCAGGCAACATCCTGGTAAACCTTCTCTGCACTCTCTCTAACGCCTCCACGGAAGGCAGATTGTCCACAAAACTACTTTAAATTCTGACTCTAAAGATACCTATTTTCTGTTTCATGAACATGCTTCTGCTGATCCTCATAGAAATCATAGAAAGAAATCATAGAAACCCTACAGTACAGAAAGAGGCCATTCGGCCCATCGAGTCTGCACCGACCACAGTCCCACCCAGGCCCTACTCCCATATCCCTATATATTTACCCAACTAATCCCTCTAACCTATGCATCCCAGGACACTAAGGGCAATTTTTAGCATGGCCAATCAACCTAACCCGCACATCTTTGGACTGTGGGAGGAAACCGGAGCACCCAGAGGAAACCCACGCAGACACGAGGAGAATGTGCAAACTCCACACAGACAGTGGCCCCAAGCCGGGAATCGAACCCAGGTCCCTGGAGCTGTGAAGCAGCAGTGCTAACCACTGTGCTACCGTGCCGCCCTGAGAGCAGTTGCATCACAGTGTACCATATCTAAGTTACATTTTCAGGAAATTCAGAAGTGTTTTGTAGAATCATAGAATAGAATCCCTACAGTGCAGAAGGAGACCATTAGGCTCATTGAGCCTGCACCAACAATGATCCCATCCAGACCCTATCTCTGTAATCCTACATATTTACCCTGCTGATCTCCCAACACTAAGGCACAATTTAGCATGGACAATCAAGCTAACCTGGACTTCTTTGGACTGTGGGAGGAAACTGGAGCACCCAGAGGAAACCCACGCAGAGATGGGGAAAATGTGCAAACTCTACACAGACAGGGGTCCCAAGGCTGGAATTGAACCCAGATCCCTGGTGCTGTGAGGCAGCAGTGCTAACCACTGTACCACCATGCCACTTTTCATTTTCAATTGAGGCCAATCGAAATGCAATTGTCAGCAGAACAAACTTCCATCCAAATTGTCTTGCATAAAATAACTCCATAATCTTGTTGGAAGCACTGGGGACATTTAATTCTCTTAATCCCTTACCCCTGATATACAAATTAAAAAGAAACTCACAAATTCACAGTGTAAAAGATTGACCCGATGTGTAAAATGTTGATAATTTATGTCAGTACATGAATTCAGATGATTTCAGAAGAATTGGTAAACTGAGCAGTGTAACTATATCAATAAATCATGCAGTATACAATTCATGGTGTTTTCGTCTATATGCAATGGGGACATTTTAAAATTACCTGCCTTTGGCAGACTTTTTTATTGGATAATATTTCAACAAAACCTTTCAGGCCACCCTGAGACTTATCAGCAAGAACAAACTTGCGAAAAGACTAAAATCTAACAGGACAGTTTTAATTGGTGCCTCAGATTTATACTAAACCAGATTATTATATCTCGCTTTATTGCAAATAATCATTCCATAAAAAAATCTAAAATCTTTATCTTGATAGTTCTATGTAATAATGGAGAACTTCTAATGAAATTGTTTTATTCTACAATGTCCTCAATACAGATGCATTTATTTTCATATGCCTTAAAGATCACTTGCACACCATTGAAATTGTTGTTTTCAGGTGTGGCTGGTTATAATAGGCATGTCGTTTTATATATATATATACACCATATCATCATTGTTGATGGTTTTCCTAAGGCAGATTCTGGATCAATTCTAAGCCAGTTTTCATTTTACTTCTCTCTTCAATCCCTCATATAATCTCCCATTCTTCAACTAATCCAGAAGCAACACTCCTTTCCTCCCTTTTCAGGCTAAATTTTACACCGGAGATTATAAAAGTCATGGGTGAGCCCACCTGCTCACTTTGTAGCCCTTTAATGTCCACCAGGCCATTAATTGGCTTGAGGAGGGCTTTCTGCCTCCATCAGAGAGAAAGCCCTGCCTCTGAGAGCTGGCAGCCAATCAAATTAAGAAATTCAATACAGCTCTTGGAGCTAAAGGAACCAAGGGATATGTGGGGAAGGCGGGATCAGGATATTGAATTGATGATTAGCCATGATCAAAATGAATAGCAGAGCAGGCGCGAAGGGCCAAATGGCCTACTCCTGCTTCTGTTTTCTATGTTAAACGACTATTCGTCAAAATGCAGGCTGTCCTCGGTACAGGTCAGGAGCCTGGACTTAAAGGTAGTTTTGAGACCTTGGCAAGGCCAGGCTTGTAGGCCTGGGTGAGAGTGTGGGATACCTAGATCATTGAGCAGGGGGAGAGGGAAAATTAAGGGGTGGGAGAAGATTGTACCTGGCAAATTGAACATGAGGCACCAGCCTTGTCCTGTGAAAAAAATAATTACAGAGGTAGAATAGGAGCCCTTAAGTGGCCATTAATTGGCCACTCAAGGGCCTCAATTGGCCTAGCAGCAAGTGGGCATCTGACTGCCATAACCCCCCCAAATACCACAGGTAAAATTCCGGGAGAATGGGCAGAGACAGTCAGGCATGGATGGGCATGCACTATTGCCAATGTGTCCCATTCCGTGACTGGAGAAGGGGAAAAATTACAGCTTTGATATCTTGCCTTTCAACAGCCCAATGATCGCCTCTTTCAACTTGCGATCCATACTAAAAATGCCCAATCTAAGGAATTTGATTTTTCATGATAACATCAATCAGACTACATTCTTCTTACATCATTGCCAGCAACTTGTTATTACTTTTCATGCCTATTCACTTTATATTTTCCATATGTCTTCAAATTTACACCTGAAAGCTCTGCAGAAGGCTTAGTTCCTCAATATTTGTGTTGCAGCAGAATGCAGCACAACATCCATATTAAACACTTCACTGATCTTTTCTTCTGTTCCCTATTCTGTTGTTCCATCAATGTGATCTGCCATGGTCCAAATCTTCTGAGGAGTAGCAATTACCATTGGATTACTGCTCTGCTGCTACTTCTTTGCACACTCTGGATCGCTGAATTTCCATCTGGATCTTCCGATCTTAGCTTCTTCAGAAATGCAGAGTGGTCTTTCATGACCTGCTTCCTCATAGCATTGGGTTGTTGGGGGAGAGACAGGTCATTGAAAGGGTTAATAATCACGCAAGTTTAAAAGTCATATAAGCTGCAAGCTGAACCTCAGTCACACAGGGAAGCTGTGCGCAAACCATAGATCAAAGAAGCCCCATAACACTTTTACGGCACTAGCTACCATTTGCTGGTAAGTATTAGTGTGGTGAACCATAGTTGGTTACCACTATGAGTGCTGAGCCATGGATGGTCAGCACTATGGGGTTTGTAGATATGTTACTGTAATTACTGTTGGTGTTAGGGTTGGGCTGTTCTACCTGTTGATATTGTTCTGTGGTACACTCCAGTTGGCTCCGCCTACCAGGGGAAGTATAAAGGTCACTGCACTGCCTGGAGAACCTTTAGTCTGGGATTGTATTGCATATAGTGTGCTCCATTCTTGTCAGTAATAAAAGCCTTTATTTCCCGGGTACATTCTAGCCTCCCGAGTGATTTAATCGCGCATCAATTTTATTACTGACAAAATTTTGAAAACCATGGAGCAAATGTTGAAACCCGATCGGCTTACACTAGACCCACGTGCGGCAGGAGCGTCGAACACTTTCGACCATTGGTTAAAGTGTTTTCAAGACTACATCGATGCCTCAACAGCCATTCAAAACGACGACGACAGACTGCGGGTCCTCCACGCGAGGGTAAGCGACACCGTATACTTAGCAATCCGCGATGCCCAAGACTACAAAGGGGCCATCGAACTACTTAAGAAGCGGTACAACAAACCGCCAAACGAGATCCATGCTCGACACCTTCTAGCCACTCGACGGTGGCAGCCCGGCGAAATGACAGAACAGTACCTGGGTGAACTCCAGCAGCTAGCCAGAGCCTGCAACTGCAAGTCAGTGTCGGCGGCCCAGTATATGAGCGACTTGATCCGTGATGCGTTCATGGCAGGAATCGGCTCGTCGTACATTCGCCTCCGGCTGTTAGAGCAAGGTAACCTAGACCTCGCTAAGACAGTAGAATTGGCTGACGCTATGGAGACGGCCTCCAGAAGCCTAGAAACGTACCCCACCGACCATGTGGGAACATCGTGGCAAGTACAGCCACCGACTCTGCTTTATTCAGCGGCTCCGAAAAACTGCGCGATTGTGTTCCCAACCTCGGACCTGACGACGGTGGCAGCTCCAGGTGGCCCGCGGTGTTACTTCTGTGGATTGGCGAAGCATCCTCGGCAACGATGTCCAGCCAGAACGGTATTGTGCTCCGCGTGCGGAACGAAAGGGCACTATGCCAAAGTCTGCAGGACCAAACCACCCTCCAAACGTAGCAGTGCGGCGTGTGATTCTCCAGAGCCTGTCTCCTTGTCTCCAGCATCTTCGAGGTCCTCCACCACGTGTGATTCCAGAGCGCCGCCATTCCTGACGACGGAGATGCAAGACATGTGCGACCTGCAGGGGCCGCCACTTTTAGCGACACCGACCACGTGCGATCCATGGGCGCAGCCATTTTGGTCGGCACCGACCGCGGACGACCAGCAGGGGTCATCATCATCAACCATCTCAGCTGCCTGCAGCGGCACCCAAGATCCAACGGTGGCGTCAATCATCCTGGACCAGGCCAAGCCTCACAGACTCGACAAGTCCATGATGGACATAGAGGTAAACGGACGCCAAATTCATTGTTTGTTTGACAGCGGGAGCACAGAGAGTTTCATTCACCCTGACCCCGTGAAACGGTGCGGTCTCCGAGTACGGACTGTCAGACAGACAATTTCGATGGCGTCGAGGTCCCGGTCTGTTACCGTGCTAGGGAGCTGCGTGGTCAACTTGACGGTGCGGGGCACAGTTTACGGGAACTTCAGGCTCCTTGTGTTACTGCACCTTTGCGCTCCGATGCTCCTGGGACGAGACTTTATGGTCCACCTGAGGAGTGTAACCCTGCAGTACGATGGGCCGCTCCCTCCACTTTCAGTGGGAGCACAGCAGCCTCCAAATTGCCCAGCGCGCTCCACGTGTAGCCTCTCGACACTCAGAATCACCCCACCATCCTTATTCAAGAATCTAGTGCCAGGCTGCAAGCCCATCACAACCAAAAGCAGGCGTTACAGTGCTGAGGATCGGATCTTTATTCGATCTGAGGTTCAGCGGCTCCTCAAGGAAGGGATCATCCAACCTAGCTCTAGTCCATGGAGAGCGCAAGTCATGGTGGTTAAAACTGGACACAAACCTCAGATGGTCATAGACTATAGTCAGACCATTAATAGATACACGCAGCTGGATGCGTATCCTCTCCCGCGCATATCTGACATGGTCAACCAGATTGCGCCGTACCGTGTGTTCTCCACCATTGACTTGAAGTCAGCTTACCACCAGCTCCCCATTCGCCCAGAGGACCGAAAATACACGGCCTTTGAGGCGAATGGTCGCCTTTATCACTTTTTAAGGGTTCCCTTTGGCGTCACGAATGGGGTCTCGGTCTTCCAGCGTGCAATGGACCGAATGGTGGACCAAAACGGGCTGCGGGCTACCTTCCCATACCTGGATAACATCACTATCTGCGGCCATGACCAGCAGGACCACGATGCCAACCTCCTTAGATTTGTACACACTGCGTCTCGCCTGAATCTGACCTACAACAGGGAGAAGTGCGTATTTCACAATCGCCGTTTAGCAATTCTCGGATACGTGGTGGAAAACGGGGTCCTTGGCCCTGATCCAGACCGTATGCATCCCCTACTGGAACTTCCCCTGCCCACTAGCATCAAAGCACTGAGAAGATGCTTAGGCTTCTTCTCTTACTATGCACAGTGGGTTCCCAATTATGCGGACAAAGCCCGTCCGCTCATCAAGTCTACCTCCTTTCCCCTAACAACAGAGGTCGCTTAGCCTTTGCAAGAATAAAAGCCGACATCGCGAAAGCCACGATGCACGCTGTTGATGAGTCCATCCCCTTTCAGGTGGAGAGTGATGCATCGGATTTCGCCCTGGCCGCCACACTTAACCAGGCGGGCAGGCCCGTCACCTTTTTCTCTCGCACCCTCCAAAGCCCCGAAATTCGACACTCTGTGGTGGAAAAGGAGGCCCAGGCCATTGTGGAGGCCGTTCGGCATTGGCGCCATTACTTGGCGGGAAAACGATTCACCCTGCTCACGGACCAGCGGTCCGTGGCGTTCATGTTCAACAACACGTTACGGGGTGAGATCAAAAATGATAAAATCTTGAGGTGGAGAATCGAACTCTCCACCTACAATTATGATATCATGTACCGTCCAGGGAAGCTCAATGAGCCTTCAGACGTCTTGTCGTGTGTAACATGTGCAAGTATGCAGGAGAATCGATTACAGGCCCTCCACAATGATCTCTGCCATCCGGGGGTCACTCGGCTCTTCCATTTCGTAAAGGCCCGGAATCTACCCTACTCAGTGGAGGATGTCAGGTCCATAACCCGAAACTGCCAGGTATATGCTGAATGCACACCGCACTTCTACCGACCTGACAGGGCACACCTCATTAAAGCCACTCGCCCTTTTGAAAGACTGAGTGTGGACTTTAAGGGCCCCCTTCCTTCGACAGATCGGAATGTGTACTTCCTCAATGTGATTGATGAGTACTCATGATTCCCTTTTGTCATTCCCTGTTCTGATACGACCACTGCCACGGTCATTAAAGCATTACGGGATCTTTTCATCCTGTTCGGTTACCCCAGCTATATCCACAGTGATAGGGGCTCGTCATTCATGAGTGACGACTTGAGGCAATACCTGCTCTCAAAAGGGATTGCCTCAAGTAGAACTACGAGTTACAACCCTAGCGGTAACGGACAGGTTGAACGAGAAAATGCTACAGTCTGGAAGGCTGTCTTACTGGCGTTGAGGTCTAAAGGTCTTCCAGTCTCCCGTTGGCAAGAGGTACTCTCTGATGCGCTCCATTCTATCCGCTCACTCCTGTGTACGGCAACCAACGCTACTCCACATGAGAGGATGTTTTCTTTCCCTAGGAAGTCTTCCTCTGGGACCTCATTACCATCTTGGTTGACGCACTCAGGACCTGTCCTCCTGCGGCGGCATGTTAGGACCCGCAAGTCCGACCCTTTGGTTGAACAGGTCCATCTCCTCCACGCCAACCCTCAATATGCCTATGTGGCATATCCTGACGGGCGATATTAGAGATCTGGCACCAGCAGGGGACTTGCTCACCCCAGTCGCTCCCACACCCCTAGTTAGGGACCCCCCGACCCTTATCTCCCCTCCTGACACGGCGTGGGCAGTATCGGGACCACCACTTAATCCTCTTACTCCCGTGTACAGCTTGCCTGAGTCCAGGAGATTGTCACCACCTCGTGGTCCACCTGTCCGTGAGGAACTGGAGGAGTCACTGGACACCGCCTTGGAGAGAAGGTCACCACGGTCACCAGAAACTGCGTTACCGCCAGTGTTGAGGAGGTCGCAGAGATGGTGCGGTCCTCCAATACGACTGAACTTGTGATTATATGAACAGTTGTTCTGTTTTTTTTGCCCCACCGGCCTTTGTTTTTAAAGGAGGGGTGAATGTGGTGAACCATAGTTGGTTACCACTATGAGTGCTGAGCCATGGATGGTCAGCGCTATGGGTGTTTGTAGATATGTTATTGTAGTTACTGTTGGTGTTAGGGTGGGGCTGTTCTACCTGTTGATATTGTTCTGTGGTACACTCCAGTTGGCTCCGCCTACCAGGGGAAGTATAAAGGTCACTGCACTGCCTGGAGACCCTTTAGTCTGGGATTGTATTGTATATAGTGTGCTCCATTCTTGTCAGTAATAAAAGCCTTTATTTCCCGGGTACATTTGAGCCTCCCGAGTGATTTAATCGCGCATCAATTAGTGAATGAGTGTATGAGTAAATGCGTGAATGTATAGATGTTTAATTGGGTAGGATGGGTGAGATAAGTGGGTTAGTGAGTCGGAAGGCAGCTTAGTAGGGTGAGTGAGGCGAGTGAAGTGGGTAATGTGGGTTGAAGGAGTCGGGTGGGATTCAGATTGAGGCTAATCAGGTCTGATGTAGGGGGGTGCAGGGGGAGATTGAGTGTTGTCAGGAGGGAAGTTGGGTGATAGGGGTTAGTAAGGTTGGATCACGGGGGGGGGTCAAGAGGTCGTGGGTGGTGTCAGGTGGTGGGGATTAGTCAAGTCAGGTTCGGGCAGGGGGTCAGGATGTTTGTGGGGTTGAGGACATAGTCAGGAAGTCAAGGGAGGAGTCAGACGTATTAGTTATACACAAGATCAAGATGAGGAATTTTCTGCCTAACACTTCCCAGATAACTAAACAGGTGGGTAAGCTGGAACTGGCCAAAATCTCTGACTCTAGAGGGTCTGGGGGAGCAAAGGGTTTGCCCATTGGAAGTTCAAATTTCCTGGACAATTCCCATGGAGTCATTAATCATGAGCCTTTACAGATACCAATACTGTCACATTCAATTATGCTATTTCTTGTTTAATAAAATTTTCAGTCTATCACCTGCATTGCTAGAAACTTTCACCATGTTGATGTTACCCACATTAATCTTTATTCTCGAATTAATTACTGCATTATGCAAACTGTAAACCAACAATTGTGCATTCCAAGGTATTTGCTCCCAAGGTTTTGCTGTCAACCTATCTGATAGCTTTCACTATTTAACTTCTAACTTTCACTCCTTGCTCTCTCATATGCCCTAGAGAAAATGAATAACAAATACCCCAAAAGCTACAGCTAGTATGATTAAGCTATTACCTGATAAATAAATCTGTTCAGTTGTGTAGATTTAGGCCCATTTTATTTCAGCACCTGGATGCCTGTTCAGACCGAATTCACTTCATCGCTCAGCATACACTCACTGACAGTGAGTGCAACTTTTTGTGGGAATGTAACCAGGGCAATGTTGCTCTATTTCTGTTGTACACAAACTTTTCATTTAAATGCATGGGACCTTGAATTTTTTTTCTTTTGTATGGCTATGTACACATAACGGGTGGGATTTTACCACCCGGTGTGCTAATGGAGTAGTATAGCGGGGTGGGAAACATGAGCGAGAAGTGAAATAGCGGGCTCATGCCTGATTTCTCCTTTCTCCAGATATTGCCGACCCCATTTTGCCGGTGTAATCAGCCTTGCACCAGGGAAGGGTGAGAGGTTAATTGAAATATCTATTAACTCCTTTTCATGTTATTAGTAAGCCCAGGATGTAATAGTCCAGGTTCATTTAGCTTTCCGATCTTGCCTTTGGCGGTCCTCACTGGAGAGGATCACAGATCGTCTCCACCAATGAGGACAAGATGTGATGGCCTCACTGGTGGAGCCAGAGAACATGAAACCCCCCGGGAGGTCAGCGGCAGAGCAGGGCAGTGCCCCTTGGGCAGTGCCAGCCTGACACTGCCAGCCTGACACACTGGCAGTACCAGCCTGCCATCATAGAAGTGCCAGTGTGATGCACTGGCAGTGCCAGCCTGACACCCTGACTCTGCCCACTGGACGCCCTGGCAATTCTTACTGGGCACTGGGAAGTCAAAGGGGTGGGGCTTGGTGGGGGTGGACTCTGACAGGGTGGGGTCTGACAGGGGTGGAGTCAGACAGGGAGAGATGCGGGTGAGGTCCGTAGGAGGAAAGGGAAGGGGGGAACTCTACATCGCGGGGTGGGGGTTGGATTGTAGGGCCGCTGATCAGGGTTGAGGCCACCGATCGGAGGTTGGAGCCACAATCGGGTGTTTGGGCTGCCAATTGAAGGTTGGGGTGGGGTGGTTGACAGTTCTCCCAATATACCATATACTGGGAGATCAGGGAGCATACAACATAGTGCCCTTAGCAGTCTATAGCGGCCTTCCTGGCGTGAATAGGCTCTTCCCCCATTACTGGCCTTTGTATTGCACAGAGTTCCTTAAACTCACATAACCTACCTTGCTGGAAGAATGGGCAAGAAAACCTCCTGAAAACCTCCTGTTTTCCTGCCCATTCGACAGTTTGAAGTTTTCTGAGAAAATTCCACCCAATGTCTTTAAGTGGCTGACTTGTGTATGGCCTGCTTGGAAACTTCGGGTTGGTACAGTTTATCAGAAACATATTGCATGAACCATGCATTATGTACTCTGCCTAAATTTGCTTTCTTCAATAGTGAACAAAATTGTTTGGGATCCAACAGAAGGGTGACCAAATATCATCCTTTTTATGCCCACTGTGTTGGAAAACCATTCGTTCCTCCTCTAACAATTGTTAGAAGCTAAGGAAATATTTTTGACTGTGGATGGAATAGACAGAAGACCATGAGGCTCAAATAGTTGACAGGAGACTGGATATAATACATTTCTCATATCTTTAGATCACTCCAAAGATGTGCAGATTAGTTGAAATAGCCATGTTAAATTGGCCCTTAGTGTCCAGGGACATGCAGGTTAGGTAGATTAGCCATGGTAAATGCATGGGATTACAGGAATAGGATGGGGGGGGAGGTGGGGTGGTGGCCTGAATAAAATGCTCTTTTGGAGAGTCAGTGTAGACTCGATGGGCTGAATGGCCGCCTTCTGCACTCTCAGGATTCTTGGATTCGATGGTTCTGCTTGCTGCCAGGCTTCTTCTGATTGTTAATTTTGAGTGGAATCCTAGCACAAAGTCCACATCCAATTTTAATTCTAAATTTAGAAAAGTATATTCCTTAATGATAACACCTTCTGAGCTGACTAAATGTGATGCCATTGAACTTATTGGCATAATTACATTTTCTCAACAACAATTCAAAATGGCAAACGAGCACCGTGACTTCCTAAACTGACATTGTCCCGTGATCTCTAATAAATATACAAATAGAATAAAGTTAAAGTCCTCTGCTGATGGAAACAAACTTCAGGAGGGAAAGGGAATCATAGAATCAGAGAACCATACAGTACAGAAGAGGCCCTTTGACCCATTGAGTCCGACCGACACATTAGAAACACTTGAACTCCCACCTAATCCCATCTGCCAGCACTTGACCCATAGCCCTGAGTGTTATGATGTGCCAAGTGTTCATCCAGATACTTCTTAAAGGATGTGAGGTAATCTGCCTCTACCACCCTCCCAGGCAGCGCATTCCAGACTGTCACCACTCTCTGGGTAAAAAAGGACCCCCTAAACCTCCTGCCCCTCACCTTGAACCTATGTCCCCTTGTAACTGACCCTTCAACTAAGGGGAACAGCTGCTCCTTATCCATCTGTCCATTTCTCTCATAATCTTGTACACCTTGATTAGATCACCTCTCAGCCCTCTCTGCTCCAATGGAAACAACCCCAGGCTTACACAACCTCTCTTCATAACTTAAATTTTCCATCCCAGGCAGCATCCTCTGCACCCCCTTCAGTGCAATCACATGCTTCCGATAATGTGGCACCCAGTACTGCACACAATACTCTAGCTGTGGCCTTACCAAACTTCTATACAACTCCAACATGACTTCTCTGCTTTTGTAATCTATGCCTCAATTGATAAAGGCAAGTGTCCCATATGCCTTATTCACAAGCCTACTAAAATGTCCTTCCATATTCAGAGATCTGTGGACAAACACGCCAAGGTCCCTTTGTTCCACAGAACTTCCTCGTGTCCTACCATTCATTGAGTACTTTCTTGTCAAATTACTCCTTCCAATGTGTATCGCCTCACACTTTTCAGGGTTAAATTCCATCTGCCACTTATCTGCCCATTTGACCATTCCATCTATATCCACAAATTTCTTCCATTGCTCAGCCAGAGCTTGCATGTGACATTTGTACCTTCCTGAGTATAAATATTACATCATGTCTTCTTTAAATAGTACTTTTTGAAATATAATGTATGTTAGAATCATAGAATCCTTACAGTGCAGGAGGAGGCCCATCATGCCTGAATCGACAACAATCCCACCCAGGCCCTGTGATGCACTATCAATTAGGCAAATCGCTACTTGTGTGCCAATACAACTGTAGGCTTTTATTCATAACAGAATCAGGAGCACATCCCAACAGGTAACCGACCCGGCCTGAGCAAGGGGGAGGAGACAGCCACCTTTATACTAGGTGACAAGGGGAGAAGCCGAGCCGGCAGGGGATGTGTCCAGGCATAACAAACACACAACGCTGGTCCAGACAGGACAAAGGCACAACTGCAGTCCACCACATTCACCCCTCCTTTAAAAAAAACGCACGAGGTGAAGCAGAAACAATATCACAAGTTTAGACGATCTGGTGGCTTGATCCGCCGTCGCGATCGTCGTAGTGCAGGTTGCAGAGTCGTCCGAGCAGGGAGCGGTGTCAGCCCAGGCTCCATGCAGTGAGCATCGAGAGGAGGCGCCAGGTGGTGTGAGGCGGAACCATCCGTCATCCCGTCCAACAGTCGGGTACTGCGTGGCGACGGCACCGGCGACTCAAGTGAGCTGTACATAGGGGTGAGAGGAGTGAGCTGTGGCCCTGGTGGTGTATGGAGAACAGGGGGAACTGGGGCTGGGGGGTGGAGGGACGTAGTGGGCTCTGGGCGCACAATATACGAGACTGGAACTGAAGGGGGAAGGGGCGTAGCGATCTCTGGGCGCACAAAACAAGGGACTGGGACAGTGGGGCAGAGGGACATGGTGGCCTCAGGGGCACCTGCGGGTGCCAAGTCACGAACAGAGACTGTGTCCTCCCGCCCATCAGGGTACGCTACATAAACGTATTGAGGATTAGCATGTAGCAATTGGACCTTCTCGACCAAGGGGTCTGCCTTATAGGTCCGGACAAGCTTCCGAAGCAGAACGGGCCCCGGGGACATCAGCCAAGCTGGGAGCGAGGTACCCGAGGAGGACTTTCTGGGGAAAGTGAACATCCGCTCGTGAGGGGTCGTATACAGGCTGGATCAGGACCAAGGACACCATTTTCCACCACGTACCCAAGGATGGCGAGGCGGCGTGTCCGAAATACACACTTCGCCTCATTATATGTCAAGTTCAGGAGAGTGACAGTACGGAGGAATTTTTGTAGGTTGGCATCATGGTCCTGCAGGTCATGGCCGCAGATTGTGACATTATCCAGATACGGGAAAGTGGCCCGTAGCCCGTGCTGGTCCACCATTTGATCCATGGCCTGCTGGAAAACTGAGACCCCATTGGTGACACCAAAGGGGACTCGGAGGAACTGGTAGAATCGACCATCCACCTCAAAGGCAGTATATGGGCGATCCTCCAAGCGGATAGGGAGCTGGTGGTCGGCCGATTTTAAATCAATCGTAGAGAAAACCCTATAGTGCGCGATGCAGTTGACTATGTCCGAGATGCGGGGAAGAGGGTACGCATCTCGTTGCGTATACCTGTTTATGGTCTGGCTATAGTCAATCACCATGCGGTGTTTCTCCCCCGATTTAACTATGACCACCTGCGCCCTCCTGGGGCTGGTGCTGGCCTGGATAATCCCTTCCTTGAGCAAACGTTGTACTTCGGACCGAATGAAGGCCCGGTCTTCCGCACTATAGCGCCTACTTTTGGTGGCTATAGGCCTGCAATCCGGGGTGAGATTATCGAATAAAGGGGGGGGGGTAATCTTGAGGGTCGAGAGACTGCAGGTGCTGCGCGGGGGGTGCTGCAGTGACGGTGCATTGCAGACAGAGAGCGGGGAATAAGGACCATCATACTGCAGGGTGACGCTCCTATGATGGGCGAGGAAATCTAACCCCAGCAGTACAGCTGCACAGAGTCGCGGCAGCACGAGGAGCCGAAAACGCTCGTAGACTGTGCCCTGTACCGTCAGAGTCACCACACAGCACCCAAGGACCTCCACTGAGTGGGAATCTGAAGCCATGGAGATTGTCTGTCTCCAGGGCCGCACGGGAAGGGCATATCGACGCACTGTGCGAGGGTGTATAAAACTCTCTGTGCTTCCGCAGTCAGAAGTTTAACAACACCAGGTTAAAGTCCAACAGGTTTATTTGGTAGCAAAAGCCACACAAGCTTTCGGAGCTCCAAGCCCCTTCTTCAGGTGAGTGGGAATTCTGTTCACAAACAGGGCATATAAAGACACAAACTCAATTTACATGAATAATGGTTGGAATGCGAATACTTACAACTAATCAAGTCTTTAAGAAACAAAACAACGTGAGTGGAGAGAGCATCAAGACAGGCTAAAAAGCTTGTGTGGCTTTTGCTACCAAATAAACCTGTTGGACTTTAACCTGGTGTTGTTAAACTTCTTACTGTGTTTACCCCAGTCCAACGCCGGCATCTCCACATCATGACTCCCGCAGTCGAACAGGCAGTTTTCTGCATGGTCGTTTACCTTAATCCCCATCATTGACTTGGAGAGTTGGTGAGGCTGAGATTGGTCCAGACGAATCGATGCCACCGTCAAACCCAGTATGTATTCATCTTCGATCGCGTCTGATGACGTCACGGATGAAGTTTCCCGCTCGGTGCGCATTGATGACGGCACCCAAGATGGCGATTTCCGCACCGCTGACTATATCAAAGCTGGCGATTCCTGCACATCTGCTGACTGCATCAAAGATGGCGATTCGCGCGCAGCCACTGACTTCATCAAAGATGGCTGCGCCTGCGGAACACACGCGGTGCCACGAGGCTTCGCGACCAGCTTGGCCCGGCAGACTTTGACGAAGTGGCCTTGTTTACCGCATCCAGAGCAGATCGCATCCTTCGCCGGGCAGCGACGCCGAGGGTGCTTGGCTAGGCCGCAGAAATGGCATTTGGGCCCCACTGGAACAGCCGTCATGGTGGAACCGTCGATGGAATGGGGTGCAGGGTAGGCCCCGAGATCGCGAGAGGCCGCTTCTAGGGATTCAGCCATCGTGGCTGTTTTCTGGAGATCCAGGCCATCCTGTTCAAGCAGGCGCTGCCAAATCTAAGTAGACTCAACACCCACGACGTAGGCGTCCCGGATCAGGTCCTCTGTGTTCTGAGCGGCTGAAACAGCCTTACAGTCGCAAGCTCGAGCTAGGACCCACAGGGCGCGCAGAAATTGGGCGCACAATTTTCCTGGCTGCTGCTTGTGAGTAGCCAAGAGATGTCTGGCATAGACCATGTTAGGGCTCTTTCGAAATTGCCCTTTTAAGAGTTCTATAGCATCCCAGTAGATACTGTAGACTGCATTGCTTACCTGGGAGCAGAGCACGTGGAGCTTATCGCCGTCGGAGTCGATGACCGCAGAGGCATTGATGAAGGCTTCAAAGCAATCCAGCCAATGGTCAAATTTATCAGAAACTCCGACCTCTTGAGGGTCCAATGTTAACTTGTCGGGCTTTAAAAGCTGCTCCATGTAGGTCAAATGTAATGAACAAAATTGATGCGCTATCAATTAGGCAAAAGACTACTTGTGTGCCAATACAACTGTAGACTTTTATTCATTACAGAACCAGGAGCACATCCCAACAGAGAACCGACCCGAACTGAACAATGGGGAGGAAACAGCCACCTTTATACTAGGTGACAAGGGGAGGAGCCAAGCCGGCAGGGGATGTGTCCAGGCATGACAAACACACAACGGTGGTCCAGACAGGACAAAGGCACAACTGCAGTCCACCACACCCTATACCCGTAACCCCATGTATTTACCCTGCTAATCCCCATGACACTAAGGTTCAATTTACCATGGCCAATGAACCTAATCTGCACATCTTTGGTCTGTGGGAGAAAACCCAGAGGAAACCCACGCAGACACGGGGAGAATGTGCAAACTCCACACAGGCAGTCACCCAAGGCTGGAATTGAACCCAGGTCCCTGGAGCTGTGAGGCAGCAGTGTTAACCACTGTGTCACTGTGCCACCCAATGTTGCCTCAAGAGGAAAAACAGATACCACCTTAGGCCATGATCTTTTAATTTGTAGCTAAATATTATTTACACATTGTGTTTTACACTTAAACACAAATACCTATAAGTACGGTGAGATTTGGGAGATCAGAATAGCCAACTCTAGTGCCAACTAATAAACACTCACTCATGGCTTAATTTAAATGAAGTGCCACTTGGATGCTGTGTTGCTGTTCCTTCCGGTTAATGTTTTCCACCACCATAGAGCCTTGCTTACGATTATAATTGATGGCTCTGCCATCCCCAATGGGCAAAAGCATTCTAAACTTCACAATTTATTTTGAATATTGACTGAATAAGACAGAATGACAACTCATACCACAAGCATTTAATGCTAGAAAATACGAAACAGCAGTTGCAGGCAAAAATAACGTTTTCAGTTTTGGAAAGCACTGATTTAGTTATCCCAAACTTTCAGTTTCCACAAATAATATAGCATAGCAGTCAGTGATCAGAGGTAACAAAAGGTACCTGATATTTTCTTGACAGTGGTCATGCAACACACAGGGACTAACAAATACAACAAGAGGCTTATCTCAAAAAGGTCTCTGTATGAGGATATTGCCTTGAAAATAGTAACATCATGACATCCTTTTAAATTCCTGTTCTGGAATGTTTGACAATGATTTGTACTATTTTTAAAATAGGTAGGGAAATCAATCCATATTGTTAACATGCGAGGAGCATACAATTAATAGAGACCGCACTTGAAAGCCTCTTTAAACCACAGCGAAGTACAATGTTTGCAAATCTTAAGTCCACAGGAAAATATGCTGATTTTCTGATCTTAACAGCATGTGTTAGATCTGTCATTGCTGATCAGTATCACAAACATTGGCTGATGTGATATCATTCTGGTTCTATCATGAATTTCTACGGATTATCTCTTTGAATCACAGAATAGTTACAGCACAGAAGAAGGCCATTTGATCTTTTGTATCCAAGCACCTCAGCTAGTTCCACTGAACTCGTCCCTGTAGCTCTGCTAAATGTTTTCTCTTCAGATAATTATCCGATTTCCTTTTGAATACCACGATTGAATAGACCTCTAGATTTTAACCGCATACTGCGTAAAACATTTTTCCTCTTGTTGTTTTTTGTTGTATTGCCATTCACCATAAATTGGGAGCCTCCGATTCTTGTTCTGTCCATGAATGGGAACAGTTTCTGCCCTATCTACTCAGGTCAGACTGAACATGATTTCGAACACCTCTATTAAATCTCCTCTCAACCTTCCCTTCTCTGTGGCGAACAGAGCCAGTTTTTCCATATTAACCACAGATCTGAAGTCCCTATTCCCTGGACCCGTTCATGCAAATCTTTTCTGCACCTTCTCTAATGCCTTCACATCCCTTCTATGGTAGAGTTCTGATGTGCATTTGAGTACAAAAAGAAGCCATGAATTAATCAAGTATTAACAGGTTTCAGTTTTAGTATATTTTGTCATGCTCCAGCATATTCTGAACTTCAAACTAATTTTCATGTCTTAAAAAACTGACAACAAAAGGTTGCAAAAAGGTGACCATCCAAGGATCACCTGATCTCTTTTGTGGATTGAAACACTCCCCTGTCTTCAAAGTGAACAAAAAGAATCATCCAGACTAATGTTGACTCAGGAAAAGGCATTAAAAGTGCAACTGAATGGGTCATTTCGATATGGCTGTCTCAAATTTTCCAGGTGTGAATATAGCTACATGGATGTATAATGGACATAACCACCCATCTTATTTGGAAAAGTACTTTGAACTGGTGGTGGTCACATGATGTGACAGCAAAACTTTATGTTTCTTTTTAAAATTAAGCATGTAGCTGTTTGAGACTAGTGTCCATCAGAAAACCATCAAACCAGCTCAAGTTAACCAAGTAACCAAAGTGATAGGCAGCAATATTTTGAAATAGGGCGGACTCTCCCCAACTTGTTCCAACTTCAAGTTCACCTGAGAATGACCGCCTGGAAATTTGACTATGTTATGAAGAGCTGTTATATAAAATATTGACATTGACTTCACATCCATTACTTTATAATGTCATCATTCATATGTATTGAACTTTTTTGAAGAGGACACTTTTTGCTAAGCAAAGACACTGGTTACAGCAGCTGGTCTGTTGCATAGCTTTCATGGAGAAAAGGGGGGAGATTTTAGTGGCTTGCACCACCCATCAATGGGTGAGGCGAGCCGGTAAAATTGCAGGAGAGCCGAGAAATAAGGTTCTTGCCTGATTTCTTGCCTCTCGCGATCTTAGCGACATGAGATATCCAGCGCATCCAGTCTCCTGCCCATTTCCGGTGAGAGGCTGAATACTTTATTTAAATTGTATTTAAATTCTATTTTGCATAGATTTAATGAGCCAGGGACGCAATCGTCTGGGCTCACTTGCCTTTGTTGTCTTGCCGGGAGACGTTCTCTCTGGCAAGGAAAACACCTGGCCCCTACGAAAGGAGACCAGACATGATAGCCTCGCCAGTAGAACTGGAGGCCATAGAGGCACCTCTGGGAGGTAAAGGGCAAGGGGAGAGAGTGAACCTTGGCAGTGCAAGCCTGGCTCCCTGGCACTGCCCACTGGGAACACTGGAAATGCCCACCGGGCACCTTGGCAGTGCCCACCAGGCAGGGCCTGAAAGGGTGAGGCCTGAAAGGGGGGGGTCTGGTCGGGCAGGGCCTGAATGGAGCTGGGCCAGGTTGGGGTGGACCGGTTAGGTAAGGAGGGAAGGGGCCTGCTGCGCACTCTGCATCACCGTTGTGGGGGGGTGAGGGAGGGAGGAAGGGGGCTCGCTGCCACACTGCATCATGATTGGTGGGGAGGGAGGGAGGGAGGGAGGGGGGGCGATCAGTCTGGGTGGTGGGGAGAGGGGACGAGGGCGATATTTACGGGTGGTGTGGGCTCATGATTGGCCACGGGCCCACGCAAAAGCTGGGGAAAGGTGGGGGCTGGGTTGAGGCCAGCTGCAGCAGCAGAGGCCTAACAGGTCTCTGTCTCTCTCTCTCTTTCACAGACATGTCAGGCCTCTGATGTTGCAATTGCGCATGTGTAGCCACAGAGGTCTGCACATGCGCATTAGCTCTCTCTGTTGCTACAGCAGTCTGGCTGGCATTTTAAGCCCTGTCCACTCCATCTAGTAGCTGGAAATGGCCCAGCCTATTTTTTACTTGCCCAAATGCCTGAGATTGTGATTTTGGACTTGCCCAAAAACAGATCTGAAACTCTCCCATTTTCACGCCAGCTCAGCACTTAGAATTGTTCTCGTAAAATGCCACCTACAGAGTCTCTGGAGTCATCATAAGAGGTCATATCGTCCAGCTCTTGGATGAAAAGATAGTGGATTCAATATCGTCTGAGAGACTGCCACAGGGGCATCAGCCTTACTCCATATCTTATTCTTCTGAAATCTCTCTCATCAAAGTTGAGCTCTTTGGTGATTTGATAAAAGCACAAGAACACCTCAGTGCTGCACACTGTAAGTTCTTCAAGGAGAATTTTGCATCAACCAGCCATGATTGCAGGCCAACTACTCCACAGTGGAAAGTAACCATTCAAGCCACTGGATAATCTGTGACTTTTTTTCTGACTTTACTAATTACGTTTTTAGGGTCTATTAGCTGAAGTGCTTTATCACTTTCTGTGTATGCTTGGGCGATTGTGTGTATGTTGCTGTTGCATTGGAAATTTTAACTACTTTTAAAATAATTTTAGAATTTTTACCTCAGTAGGTTTTAGCAATAAAACTAACTCTTTACTTTTTAATTTAGGAACCTGATTGTCTAATTTTTGCACTTGAGTTATGCACTATTGAATATATATGTTATATTGGCAATATCATGAAGAATCATAGAATCCCTACAGTGCAGAAGGAGGCAATTTGGCCCATCGAGTCTGCCTGGACAACAATCTCACCCAGGCTCTATCTCCGTAACCCCAGTTATCTACCCTACTAATCCCCCTGACACTAAGGGCTAATTTAGCATGGCCAATCCACCTAACCTGCATATATTTGGACTGTAAGAGGAAACCAAAGAACCCAGAGGAAACCCAAGCAGACACAGGGAGAACATACAAACTCCATGGACAGTGACCCAAGGCTAGAATTGAACCCGGGTCCCTGGAACTGTGAACCTTCAGTGCTAACCACTGTGCCACCATGCCGCCAATATCACCTCTCTTTTAAATTCAAACTCTGTTGTAACCAACTCAGGAGTGGGCTAGAGAGTGGAATCAATTCACTCCTGTTAACCTGGTCCTAACAACTACAAGAAGCCTCACAGTTCAATGAGAATCCTTTGAATTACAGACCTTCCTTCCAGCCATAGCATTAATCCATCTAAGAAACTGCAGGCCTGCCAGAAAAGAGATTGGAAAATTATGCATCATATTTTTTGTGTATGATAGTGTGTGTGAGTGGGGATCTCATTCCTCCCCACAGATGCTGGGATTCCTGGTAGCTTGGGGCAGACAAATGCATCTAATGGTCTGTAGTACAGATCAATCTCATGCGGATTAGATGCCTTTATATGACCCTCTGTTGGAGGTCACAAACAGAGCATTCACCTATGGAAGTTCAAGTCTTCAAATATTCCTGTCCCCTCCCTCCAAGCTGCAACTTCAAGAAACCACATTCACCCCTTGTATCGGCTGAGGCTCAACACTGAGTGGATTCAAGTCTTACTCCTTTAGCAAGTCCAAAATTCAGGCTGACACTCCAGGGCAGTATTGAAAGGTGGTGCTAAGTTTATGGACTTAATACTGAAACTTGACCAAATTTAATGTATCAATGTCCCTTGAGAGCACTGTTAATGAGAAAACATTGAATCATAGGATCCCTACAGTGCAGAAGGAGCTCATTCTGCCCATCGAGCCTGAACCAACAATAATCCCAACCAGGCCCTATCCCTGTAATCGCATGTATTTGCACTGCTAGTCCCCTTGACACTAAGGGGCAATTTAGCATGGCCAATCCACTTAATCTGCACATCTTTGGAGTGTGAGCGGAAACTGGAGCACCCGGAGGAAACCCAGGCAGGCACGGGGAGAACATGCAAATTCCACACAGTCGGTCACCCAAGGCCGGAATTGAATCCAGGTCCTTTGCACTGTGAGGCAGCAGTGCTAACCACCTTTAAAACTTGTTGAGCTGAAACATTTATCTTGTTTTTTTCAAACTGACATAACCAGACAATGATATCAGACTGAATGGTGCCACAGTGCCATGGTGGAAAGATCTGCATTTGAGATAAGGATATGGGCCATGAGAGTTCAGCAGAAACAATCCTCCCAACTGTCAGAAATTAATGAGCTGCTGCAAAGTCTGCAATCCCCTTCAACATGAAGCAAATAACCTCATGGTCCACTGGCCATCAATAAGGATGAGAGAGACCAACATGGAACACTAGCTATCATGGCTTAGGACATGTGCAAATGTGGAAGACTGCAAGAAAACAGGTATAAGAACTGATCTTCAAAAAGGTCTGGCACATTTCTGATGCCTTGATACAGACAATCTGATCAACCATGCAGAAAGAAGCAACTATTTCCAGCATGTCTGTATGCATATTTTTTCTCTTTGGGGTGGGGGATTCTTTGTACCATAACGTTTCCTGTAACACATCCAGGAACACATCCCCATCAACTAGTTTAGTTTATTTATTATTGCCACAAGTAGGCTTACATTAACACTGCAATGAAGTTATTGTGAAAATCCTCTAGTCGCCACACTCTGGCACCTGTTTGGGTACACTTCATGAGGGAGAATTTAGCTTGGCCAACACACCTAACCAGCGGGCGGAATCCAGAGCAACCAGAGAAAACCCACACAGACATGGGGAGAGAACATGCAGACTCTGCACAGACAGTGACCCAAGCTGGGAATCGAACCTGGGTGCCTGCTGCTGTGAGGCAGCAGTGCTAACCACTGTGCCACCATGCCGCCCCTATTCTGACTCTAATGAACACTGATTGGTATTAGGTGGAACTTTCACCCCTCACATAGGAAGACCCACCTTGGAGAGCTGCTGGCCAATCAGATTAATGTAGCTGATAAATGTATCCCTCTAGCTACCATGCTGCAGTGGCCAGAAGAGGAACTGCATGAACTTGCCAGAGACCTCCCAGGAACCAGAAACTCAGGTAGGTAGGTGTAAGGGCCCCAGGACATGGAGGATAGGGAAGGACTGTGAGATCATAAGTGAGACGATCAGGGTCTGAGGGGATAGGCCGGGGGGATGTGAGATCCAGAGGAGGTGTCCAGGGATTAAGGAGAGGTCACCCCGGTCAGGAGGGAACTTCTGATGAAGGTGCCCTCCCTATTGCCACTCCCCCTCCACCCCCCACTGCCCTTCACCACAGTCACCGTCCCCTACCCCGCTTCTTAAAATCTAACGATTTTATTATTTCCAGGTTTCCTCATGGAGATTTAATCTGTCAGCCTAATATTTCTGGTTGGTTGAGAAATGACCCTTAAGTAGCCATTAATGAGTCCCTTAAGGGCCTCAAATGGGGCAAGGGCAGACTTCCCGTGCGAGGCCTTACCCGCTCCACTGTAAAATTGCTGTGAGGTCAGGGCGAGCAGAAACCCAAAGCGAATCCCACCTTCCACCCCACTTAAAAGGGCCCATGAGAGTGGGGGGAGGGGGAGCATAAAATTCTGGCTGTTGTGTTTTTAGACATAAATTCATGAACACAAAATAACATAACCAGAAAATTGAGGGGGAATTTTCGGAATGGCAGCCTTGTGTCCTTCCAAGTGGTTTAGGCAAATAGAAACCAGAAAATTAGTTGTCACAAATCCCACTCAGACAGGAAAACTGACAAGTACAATTTTCCAGTCAGGGCTAATTAATGTCCATGTACATTGTTTGCATACAAAAAAGACTAACATTTAATAACTGCATAAATGGATGAAAATCAAAACGGATTTGTTCGACCTTTCTCCATTGCTACCCCTTTCGCTCTTTCAGAACGCAAAGGTAAAATGGAATTCTTTAATAGTGTGATCTATTTTGCTTCATCTGAAGGGAGAGTGGGGATGTGGCAGCCCCATAACAGGATAATTTACAATAATGTAGTTAATCGGGGCAAACAAAAAGCAAATCAAAATGGGAGGATGTGGTGGACCTCAGTTGTGCCTTTGTCCTATATGGACCACCGTTGTGTGTGCTTGTCATACCTGGACACACCCCCTTCCAGTTTGGGTCCTCCCCTCGGCACCTAGTATAAAGGTGGCTGTCTCCTCCCCCTTGTTCAGTCCAGGTTGGTTATATGTTGGGATCTGCTCCTGATTCTGTTGTGAATAAAAGCCTACACTTATATTGGCATATCGGTAGTCTTTCGCCATATTGATAGCGCATCAATTTTATTCACAACAGTTACTAGTATGGAGCAGTTTCTAAAACCCGACAAGTTAGCATTAGACCCTCAAGAGGTTGGAGCCTCTGATAAATTTGATAATTGGTTGGACTGCTTCGAAGCATTCGTCGACACCGCTACGGCCATTGACACCGACGCCGCTAAACTCCATGTGCTCCGCGCCCGGGTAAGCGAAGCTGTCTATGGAATCTTCCGGGACGCTGCTACTTACGCGGACGCTATCGAACTCCTAAAAGGGCAGTTCCGAAAGAGCCCTAACGTGGTTTACGCCAGACACCTCCTAACTACCCGCAAGCGGCAGCCAGGAGAATCGTGTGCCCAATTTCTGCGCGCCCTGCGGGTCCTAGCTCGAGCTTGTGACTGTAAGGCTGTGACAGCAGCTCAGAACATGGAGGATCTGATCCGCGACGCCTACGTTGTGGGCATTGAGTCTACATACATCCAGCAGCGTCTGCTGGAACAAGATGACCGAGATCTCCGGAAAATGGCCACGATGGCTGAAACGTTAGAAGCGGCCTCCCATAATCTCGGGTCTTACCCTGCGTCCCGTTCCACCGACGGCTCCACCACGACGGCTGTTCCGGCGGGGCCCAAATGTTACTTTTGTGGCCTACCTAAGCACGCTCGGCGTCGCTGCCCGGCAAAGGACGCGATTTGCTCCGGATGCGGTAAGCTAGGCCACTTCGTTAAAGTCTGCCGAGCAAAGCCACTTCTGGAGCCTCGTGGAGCCATGTGTGCTCCGAGGGCGCAGCCATCTTTAATGCAGGCGGCGGCTGCACGCGAATCGCCATCTTTGATGCGGTCACCGGAAGTGCGGGAATCGCCATCTTTGATGTGGTCACCGGAAGTGCAGGAGTCGCCATCTTTGATGCGATCACCGGAAGTGCGGGAGTCGCCATCTTTGAGACTGGCATCAAGGCGAGCTGAACAGGGAGCTTCATCCGTGACGTCATCAGACGGCGACGAAGATGGATTCTTCTTTAATTCAACAGTGGCATCGATTTGCCTGGACCAGTCGCAGCCACATCAACTCTCCAAGTCCATAATGGAGATCAAGGTAAATGACCATGCAGAAAACTGCCTGTTTGACTGTGGGAGCACAGAAAGTTTTATACACCCTCGCACAGTGCGTCAATACGCCCTTCCCGTGCGACCCTGGAGCCAGACCATCTCCATGGCCTCGAATTGCCACTCGGTGGAGGTGCTCGGGTGCTGCTTGGTGACGCTGACGGTACAGGGCACAGTCTACGAGCGTTTTCGGCTCCTCGTGCTGCCGCGACTCTGCGCAGCTGTACTGCTGGGGTTAGATTTCCTCAGCCATCATAGGAGCGTCACCCTGCAGTACGATGGCCCTTATCCCCCGCTCTTCGTCTGCCAGGCGCCATCACGGCAGCGCCCCTCGCGCACCACCTGCAGTCTCTCGACCCTCATGATCACCCCCCACCCCCTTATTTGATAACCTCACCCCGGATTGTAGGCCTATAGCCACCAAGAGTAGGCGCTATAGTGCGGATGACCGGGCCTTCATTCGGTCCAAGGTACAACGGTTGCTCCGGGAAGGGATTATCCAGGCCAGCACCAGCCCCTGGAGGGCGCAAGTGGTCGTAGTTAAATCGGGGGAGAAACACCGCATGGTGATTGACTACAGCCAGACCATAAATAGGTATACTCAACTAGATGCGTATCCTCTTCCCCGTATCGCGGACATAGTCAACCGCATCGCGCACTATAGGGTTTTCTCGACGATCGATTTGAAATGGGCTTACCACCAGCTACCTATCCGCTCGGAGGATCGCCCATATACTGCCTTTGAGGCGGATGGCCGCCTCTACCAGTTCCTCTGAGTCCCCTTTGGTGTCACCAATGGGGTCTCAGTCTTCCAGCGGGCCATGGATTAAATGGTAGACCAGCACGGGCTACGGGCACTTTCCCGTTTCTGGATAACGTCACCATCTGCGGCCATGACCTGCAGGATCATGATGCCAACCTACAAAAATTCCTTCGTACGGCCACTCTCCTGAACCTCACATATAATGAGGCGAAGTGTGTTTTTCGGACACGCCGCCTCGCCATCCTTGGGTACGTGATAGAAAATGGTGTCCTTGGCCCCGACCCAGCCCGTTTGCGTCCCCTTATGCAGCTTCCCCTCCCTACTACCCTCAAAGCACTGAGGGGATGCCTGGGCTTCTTCTCCTATTATGCCCAGTGGGTTCCCCGTTATGCAGATAAAGCCCGTCCGCTCCTAAAATCAACCTCTTTTCCCCTGGCGGAGGAGGCCCGTCGGGCCTTCGACGACATCAAAGCGGACATCGCGAAGGCCGCGATGCACGCTGTGGACGAATCCATCCCATTCCAAGTGGAAAGTGATGCGTCTGACTTTGCCCTAGCTGCCACCCTTAACCAGAGGGGCCGTCCGGTGGCCTTCTTTTCCCGGACCTTACAAGGCCCTGAGATTCAACACTCCTCGGTCGAGAAGGAGGCCCAGGCCATCGTGGAAGCCGTCCGGCACTGGCGCCATTATCTCGCGGGCCAACGCTTCACCTTAATTACGGACCAGCGGTCAGTTGCCTTCCTGTTTAACACCAGGCAAAAGGGCAAGATTAAGAATGACAAGATCTTGCGGTGGAGGATTGAGCTCTCCACCTACAGATATGACATCATGTACCGGCCCGGGAAGCTCAATGAGCCCCCAGACGCCCTGTCCCGTGGATCATGTGCCAGTGCCCAACTAGACCAGCTACAGTCCCTCCATAACGACCTCTGTCATCCGGGTGTCACCAGATTTTTCCATTTTGTCAAGTCCCGTAACCTGCCCTTCTCCCTTGAGGAAGTCCGGACGATTACCAGGCAATGCAGGGTCTGCGCTGAGTGCAAACCGCAGTTCTACCGGCCAGGTAGGGCGCACCTTGTAAAGGCCACTCGCGCGTTTGAGCGCCTTAGCATTGATTTTAAAGGCCCCCTCCCCTCCTCTAACCGCAATGTTTATTTCCTGAATATCATTGACGAATACTCACGTTTCCCTTTTGCCTTCCCCTGCTCGGACATGACCACGGCTACAGTGATTCGGACCTTGAACAAGCTCTTCTCCCTGTTTGGCTTCCCAGCCTATGTCGATAGCGATCGTGGGTCCTCTTTCATGAGTGACGAGCTGAGGCAGTACCTGCTCGCCAAAGGCGTTGCCTCCAGCCGCACCACTAGCTATAACCCCAGGGGCAATGGCCAAGTAGAGCGGGAGAACGCAACCGTCTGGAAGGCCGTTCTATTAGCGTTACGGTCTAGGGGCCTTCCAGTCAGCCGTTGGCAAGACGTCCTTCCGGACGCATTCCATTCCATTAGGTCACTCTTGTGCACAGCGACCAATACGACCCCTCACGAGCGGATATTTTCATTTCCCAGGAAGTCCTCCTCGGGTACTTCGCTCCCGGATTGGCTGATGTCCCCGGGACCCGTCCTGCTTCGGAAGCATGTCCGGACTCATAAGGCAGATCCCTTGGTCGAGGAGGTCCAATTGCTCCACACTAATCCCCAATATGCTTACGTAGCGTACCCTGATGGGCGGGAGGACACGGTTTCTGTCCGTGACTTGGCACCCGCGGGTGCCCCTGAGGTCACCACGTCCTTCCGCCCCACGGTCCCTGGTGTTGTCCATTCGGAGACTGCCAAGCCTCTTCCTCCCTCAGTCCCTGTCCCCAATGTAGTGCGCCCAGAGCCTGTTGCGGCCCCCCACCCCCCAGCTCCGGATTCCACGGTTCCCCATGCGCCACCAGGGCCACTGCTCGCTCCTCTCGCCCCTATGTACAGCTCGCTTGAGTCGCCGGAGCCGTCGCGACGCAGTACCCGACAACTGGACGGGACGACAGATTGGTCCGCTTCACACCACCTAGCGCCTTCTCTCGACGCTCACTGTACGGAGCCTGGGCCGACATCGCTCCCTGCTCGGACGACTCTGCGACCTGCACTACGACGATCGCGACGGCGGATCAAGCCACCGGTTCGTCTGGACTTGTAATATTGTTTCCGCTTCACCCCGTGTTGTTTTTTTAAAAAGGAAGGGGTGAATGTGGTGGACCTCAATTGTGCCTTTGTCCTATATGGACCACCGTTGTGTGTGTTTGTCATACCTGGACACATCCCCTTCCAGTTTGGTTCCTCCCCTCGGCACCTAGTATAAAGGTGGCTGTCTCCTCCCCCTTGTTCAGTCCAGGTTGGTTATTTGTTGGGATCTGCTCCTGATTCTGTTGTGAATAAAAGCCTACATTTATATTGGCATATCGGTAGTCTTTCGCCTTATTGATAGCGCATCAGAGGAAACAAGAAAAACCTTGAAACATGTGCACTTGGCTCTTTAAATTGACTTACACATTTCCCTTAAATGTATCAATCCTGAATCCCTGGTTAATAGGAACATGACTGCCAGTAAATGCAAATAAGGTGGAAAAGATAGAAAATGGGATAAAGGGACTGGAATCTTAACGTCCCACTCACCACGGGAATCGGAGCGAGCGAGGGGCAGACCATGGAAAGATCCGTTGACCTCGGGTGGGATTTTACGGTTTTGGGACGAGTAAGGCTGTAAAATCCCGCCCATAATGTCATTGTGGAAATGATGGCAAAAATTGGGTGAATGCTGAAGAGTCCCAGGATTTGGCAGAAGGAATTCATGTTCCATTTCCGACCGTTTCCACATCTTGCCTGACAATCATCCAGTAAGCAGAGGAAAATCCAGGCTCATATGACCAAACTGCCAGCAAACTATCAGTCAAAACAGCCATGAGTCACATTTGGGTGACAGCACTCTAATACAACAGTTAATGCGTAACCATTCACTGCAACTCTGAAGCAGTGTTGGTAATGATGTAGAAGATGAAGGCGGAATTAAATCTGAAAAGATTTACTCAGCTGAAGTTACATTAATGTAACCATTATTCATCATGGCATAATCATTAGCCATCTAGATATTTAACCATGGCAAGTAATTTAAAAAATGAAGATTATAAATCATGAATAAAACTGATCATTGAACACTCACCAACAAGTCAAGACAGTATTTATTTTTACAGCTTTACAGTGAAAAATAGCATGTTTTCATAAATAGTGATTTACACACTAACTTTTGTTTTTAAGGACGACTTGCACATCGTAAGAAGTAACAATTGTAATCAACTGCAATTGATTATAAATTTGAATTTAGCATCAATTTTGATGTGGTGTTTCTCAATAAAGTAATTGCCTAAAAGACTCAGGTAAGCCTTTTATTTTTTAGTTTGCGTCAGAAATACAATCAGACTGAGTTGGAGTGTTGTTAAACTCTAATTACCTCAGGAGCACAGATAAGAAAATCTTCATGAATATTATTTATTGCAAAATATCATTGTCGCAAATATTTCAATTACATTCTGCTTCACTGAGTGTTATAAATAGACTACAGTCATTCCCATGTGTGCAATTTTCGATCACAGCAGCAAGTCTATTTAAAAGTACCATAAGGAGTATAGTTGTTGTGTGAAATTTGAATCATTATTGACATTAGGAAAATGATTAAAATATCCACATATTTAGGATGAAACCTTATTTGAATTATCCTGACAAATATAAATATCTTAACAGAAATATAAGCTTATTGCCTTTTTTTGTTCTTGATTTACCCTGGAAATTAAAATCATTAATTAAGGAGAGTAAATAATTTAGATTATATGTGCATGGAAGCAGTTGAAAACCTTGAACGTAGATAAAGGGTGGGATTTTATGGCCTTGCCCATCCTGAAACCATAAAATCCTGCCCAAGGTCAACAGACATTTTCAGTGTCCCCTCACCCGCTCTGATTCCGTAGCAGGTGGGGCGGTAAAATTCCAGCCGATATGTAACATGTTCTTGATATGTGGGAACAAAGTTGTGAATTCTAAAAATATGAAATAAGAGCAGAAAATGGTGGAATACATCATCAGCTAATAGGCTAATTGGTCTGTAACTTCTTTGGAGTGGCAATCAGGGTCAGATTGCAACTCTGAGAACAATTACACCTGTAGATTTTCTTCCGTACCTGCCTTGACAGACCTTACTTCTTAGGCCCAGTGAGATCCAAGCAGCACAGCAGTCCTTAAGACCCAGCGTCCAAGTCCAGATTCGATGGATTGAAGGTCACGTGTCCTTTTTTTTACAGCACTAGCTGCCATAAACAAGCTAAGTTAAAGGCCCCATTGAAATTGACTGGCCAGGGAGAAGGTCCAGCCTAAGTGGATAGTTTTTGTAGGGTGGGAGGAATGGAGTTCCAGTGAAGGGTGTGGGGGGTTGAATTGTGCTGGGTTGGGAACAGGGGCGTCGAGTCAGGTGGGTCAGGTCGGGTCCGGTTGGGTCAGGGAGGGGGGGTAGTTTGGTTCCAGTCTGTTCAGGGGTTGAGAGTCAAGCCCGTCGGGGGGGAAGGGGTTGAGGGGAAAACAGGTGGGGAGAACTCCGTGGGGGGATTGGAGGGGTGGGGAATAGCGTAAAGGGTAGTTAGTTGGCGAGAACCCTGAGGGGGGGAATCAGGGATATGGGGTGAGTCCAGTAGGGGGTGTCAGTCTGGATTTTCGCAATGGTTAGACCAAAGTTAGAAGAGGTTTTAATTCTTCCAACCTTTTCTGAATATATATTAATGTAACACTGTCGGAACCATCCAAGGTTTGTGATTTAATTTGTGTTTTTTGGATGGTCCTCTGCTTAGGGCATTGCCCAGAGAAAGTTTGCACTTCTGGCAATTGCTGTGCAATGCTTACCTTTAAAGTTCTGAGTGGGATTCCTCAGCACATCTTTGGAGTAACCCCCATAATCCGATGTCAGGAAGCTCGGCAGTTACGGCCTGATTTCAGATGTGATCTCACCAGACTTTACTTTTCACAAATGCTGACTGACTTGCGGTGTATTTCCTCCAATTTCCATTCCTTTTTTCCTCACATTTCTCAGAGTTATGCAAAGCTCAGCCTTAGCGAATGGAATAAATCATGCACTTGCATCAATTAATGTTGTCAGTTTATTGGTCATGCATTGAGTTTAATCAAAAATTTCTGCGGGGCATGGAAGCATGTCTTATCCTCTAAATTAAGTTAAAACTGAAAATAAAAGGCAGTGAATGACAATCGCTTAATATGTATCGAGAAAAGTCACCTGGAATTTCCATGGGTTTCCCTTCATTGTTTTCCACAACTTTAGCGACAGAATTATAGCAATTCTGTACAAGTGTAAACAACTTCTTCTGACAGGTTTTCCTTTGTTTTGGCACTGGAGTTACAGATTTCCCACCTTCTGGGAAAATTGTGCTGCTATGCAAATGAATAGTCTTTACGAAAGTGCATATCGGAATTTATTGTTAGAACATAAAACATTACAGCACAGGGACAAGCCCTTCAGCCCAGGATGTTGTGTCGAACATGATGCAAAATTAAACTAATCGCTTCTGCCTGCCCTTGATCCATATCCCACCACTCCTTGCATATTCGTATGCTCATCTTAAGCACCCCTATTGTATCTGCCTGCACCACCACCCCTGGCAGCGCATTCCAGACACCTACCACTCTCTGTGTAAAAACTTGCCCCTCACATCTTCTTTGAACTTTTCCCCTCTCACCTTGCATGCCCCCTAATATTAAGACATTTTACCTCTGGGAAAACTCCCCCCATGCCTCTGTTGAAATTCTTGGGTGTGTTCTCCCAGCTCTGTACTATCAACCCCCTGCAGAATCTGCACAAATGCCTGAAAAAGGAATGGGTCCAGCCAATGATGGTGAGTAGGAGACTGATTACAGGGTTCAGTGAATAGAGGGATTTAGAATTGTGTGAGAGAAATTTAAGCACATCATTTGATACATAGATGCCTATTCCATCTTGTTACTGTCTGGCATCAGTTTAGCTTATTTAGGCAATTATTAATTAATTGCCTTAATGTGGCTTGACAGTATAAACAAGACAATTTATGTCTGCCTCAAATTAGTCCAAATAGCTTCTGGTCACAATATAATTTTGTGCAACATCTTGTTTGGCCCCAAGCAAAAATCTGTGCAATGGGATTGGATTTTTAAAAAAAATTTAAGTTAGATATTGTACACTATATAAGTGTAATTGAGTGATTTTGTTGAACTGTTTTTTTTATTTTTTTTGGTGGCAGCTTTCTGTCTTGTACAATGATGGTCTGTGCTGTGGAGGTCATTTCTGTGTTAAACATCATCTGCAATGGTTCAGGAGTTGCACCCTGACAAGGTAGCCTCTGCTGCACTTGCTGCAGAAGGACAGTGGTCTGAAAAGGTACAGATTTGCTGACCTCTGAGCCCTCTTCTTAGTCAGCTGAGCGTTTTGTTTCTCCTCACCTCTTCCAATGCCCTCCCCGACAATCAGCCTCTAGAGGTCACAGCCATCAGCGATGCTCTCCTAGTTGTCAGTCTCAATATCTGCCATTTTCATATTTTGCTTGCAGGTGTCCTTTTAGCAGACATATGGGTTCCCAAGAGGTCATGGCTAAGAGGCCCCTATACCGTACAGAAAGTCTTTGGATATAGAGTCATCATCCATCTGATAAACATTGCCGGGCCAACACACACGTCATTGGCTTAGCAATAAGGGTATACTAATGGAATTAGCACACACCAGGAGTTGGACTTGTCATGTCAAGAGATGCCAAAAATATATCTGAGACAGGAAAGATGGAAACTGTTCAGGGTTTTTCCGTCTTGCTTATATTGTTCAGGTCCCACCACTGTCAAGGAGTGTACTGAGGATGGAGGTTTGGCAGTTTCACAGAATCACACAGTGCAGAAGAGGCCCTTCGGCCCATCAAGTCTGCACCGACACATGAGAAACACCTGACCTAATCCCATTTACCAGCACTTGACCCATAGCCTTGAATTTTATGATGTGCCAAGTATTCATCCAGGTAACTTTTTAATGGATGTGAGGCAACCCGCCTCTACCACCCTCCCAGGCAGCGCATTCTAGACCATCACCACCCTCTGGATAAAAAAGTTTTTCCTCACATCCCCCTAAACCTCCTGCCCCTCACCTTGAACTTGTGTCCCCTTGTGACTGACCCTTCAGTTACGGGAAACAGCTGCTCCCTAGCCACCCTGTGCATGCCCATCATAAGCTTGAGCACCTCGATTGGGTCACCCCTCAGTCTTCTCTGCTCCAATGAAAACAAGCCAAGCCTATCCAACCTCACTTCATAACTTAAATGTTCCATCTCAGCCAACAATTTGGTGAGGATGGTGAGCTTTCTGTTGGTTCTAGTATGTAAGTACCTTTGTAGATGAACCTTTGTGAAGGCAATTGACACCAGCAAAGAGAATATGCCACAGAGTGTCTGTGCCAGAACACAACCCTGTTTGACCTCACTGTGTATCTCAAAGGGTTCCAAAGTTGCCCCCTCATAATGGCCTTACCCATCATGTTATCACGGAAAGGGGAAATCACATTGGCCAGCGTCAACAGGAAGCTAATCTTCTCCTTCAGCTTAAATAAGCAATAGCTTTGCTGAGCTCTTCCACTGTGGGTTCAATATCCAACTCTTCCATGACAGGCAGACTTTCAAAGATGTCTGGAGCTTTCTCAATGACCATATTCTCCCCAGGGTGCAACTTAAAGCAGTGTTCCACCTGTCCCTACAATTGTTTTTTGTAGTTAATGATAATCTCCATTGCCATTTTTTCAATGGAGCTGTTTTATTTGTTGGTGGATCTGTTGCCTTTTTGGTCCCACCATACAAGCAACTAGCATTTCCAGGTTGAAGGACATCTGGATATTCTGACAAAGCTGTAACCAGCTGTCATTGTACACCACCTAGCAGTTTGGTGGACCTTATTCTGAGCAGCTCTTAGAGCATTCAGAGTCTTCTCACTTGATCTGTCTTGTAACTAATGAGAGTGGACTGCTTAACTTAATGAAAGGTTCCATCACAGTGATGCTAAACATGAACCACTCAACATTTTCTCACTCTTGCTTCCCATAAGTTGAGAGTATGGTACTGTAAGATGGTGTCTCAAAGTCTGCTCCACTTCACCTCGGCACTATGTGTAAGAACGCTAGAGGGCTTTTATTCCATCAAGTTGAGGAACTGTTGGTATTTATCTGAGTAGGCAGTATGGCTGAAGTTGACATGAAGATGGCATTTCTGCTTTGAATGAAAACACTTCAAGGGGTTCCATCACTGTGCCAGGTACCAGGTTCAATTCTGACCTTGGGTGATTGTCTGTGTGGAGTTTGCACGTTCTCCCCATGTCTGTGTGAGTTTCCTCTGGGTACCCCATTTTCCTCCAGGTACTCCAGTTTCCTCCCACAGTCCAAAGATGTGCAGGTTAGGTGGTTTGGCCATGGTAAATGAACAGGATTGGGGATAGGGCGGGGAATGGGCTTGGTAAGATGCTCTTTCAGAGAATCGGCATAGACTGGATGGGTCCACTGGCCTCCTTTTGCTCTGTAGGGATTCTATCCTACCCTTGGTGCACACCAGCAAGTGATCTGTATCACAGAGAGTGATGTGGTAGTTGTGTGAGTGTAGAAGAATATTCATAGAGTCCTGTCTGATGATGATCAGATCCATGAGTGCCAATGCGCTGATCTTGGATGTGTCCAGGACACCTTGTGAGATAGTTTGTTCTGAAAGAAGATGCTGGATATACAAAACTCATAATCACACATGGCTAAATTTCCTGGTTAAGCAGCTGGGCCAAATCTTCCAGTCTCTGGATTATCAGACAGAAGATGTGGAAGTTCTGACATGTGGACCTACATGGGAATTGCCCAGGAAATTTAAACTTCCGATGGGCAACTCTCCTGATTCTTGGGAACTTCCACAAATGCCTCCAACCATGAACTGGAACAGTTTTGGAGCATCTACCTGAGTAGGTACCCACAAAATGTTCGACAGATTAGATACTAGTCTAACACCTGGGTAACTCCACAATTGACCCCACATTCAGCTCCGCCCCCATCCTTCGAATACCACGTCTGAACTGACCCGACTATCCCCCAACTCCCCACTATCCTCCCGACGCATCACGGTTCAAAGACCTACCCCCTGCAACCCAATCCAACTATTCCCCAAACCATCTACCAACTCACCCACCCACCACCTCATCCATCTACCCCCCCCCTCCCCCCCAGGCATTCACTTACTTATCCAGTCACCCATTCATCCACTAACCCATTTACTCATTGATTCACTGACATTCAGACTGGAACTTTAAGCTAATGCTGTAGAAAAAGGGGTATATCCTGTCTTTCCCAGTTTTTACTGGGAGAATCTTGAATTAGGGCATCGCCGTTTGATAATGAGGGGTCTATCTTTGAAAATGGAGATGAGGTGATTTTTGTTTTCTCTCAGAGAGTTTTGTCTTTGGAACTCTCTTCCTGAAAAAGGTGAGCCCCCACCTGCACCCGAACCCGCCTCCCCTTGACAGTTAACATTTTTCCCTGTATTGTTGATTCTTCGAATACTCAGTCAATCATTAATGAACCTGAATTGATGTCTTGACAGTGTTGCCCACATTTAAGCAAACTGAGTTGAAATTGCAAAATTGGAGTCAGCTCAGTTTACAGTGGTCAAGCTTAGCCATGGTTGCCGAGCATTTTGGGATTATTGTCTGTGCAGGCTTGATGGGCCGAATGGCCTCCTCCTGCATTGTAGGGATTCTATGATTTTGCCATACTTTTGTTTTGCAAAATCTTAATGAGAATCACATTTTTCAGGATCACGGAGCTTAATGCAAGAATAGTGTAAGATGATATTCCCTCCTACGTAGGTTGAGGTGCAATAATTGTTGGTTTATGTTGATAATACATGAAATTAGATAATGAATATTCAAAATCAGTGAAAAGCTATGCATATCTTTAAATATTTTTTGCCAATGAGCTCCAGAACAAGAATTTAGTGAATTAAATGCATGTGTTTCAAATCCAACTTTTATCGTGTTCAAAGCATGTATTTCTTTCACCAAGTAAAGCTACAGGTTTATTGGGGTGATACGGTGGCACAGTGGTTAGCACTGCTGCCTCACAGCACCAGGAACCTGGGTTCGATTTCTGGCTTGGGTCAATGTCTGTGCGGAGTCTGCACGTTCACCCCGTGTCTGCATGGGTTTCCTCCGGGTGTTCCAGTTTTCTCCTACAGTCCAAAGGTGTGCAGGTTAGGTTGATTGGCCATGCTAAATTGTCCCTTAGTGTCAGGGATTTAGCAGAGTAAATATGTGGGGCTATGGAGATAGAGCCTGGATGGGATTGTGGTCGGTGCAGACTCGATGGGCCGAATTGCCTTCTTCTGCTCTGTAGGAATTCTATGAATTCTATGAATTCTCTATGTATGATGGTGTATGTGCCTTATTGGTCCTTGCCTACATTGTAAAATAATTCCACAGCAAGTACCTGGATGAGGAATATCAAATCATGGACTGACATCTATTCATGAATATCTGTTTGTTGCACCAATATGTTTCAATCAATCAGGGAATCATTTTGTTATTAAGACATGAATAATTCTGTTGTCCTCTTCAACCTGTCCTTCTCTTCACAATGCAATGTAAACTAGGAAACTATTGCACCATTACATGAGTTCTCAAGCATGAGAATCAAATTCCTGTCTTTGCTATTTTGGCCTGTTTCTCTAAAATTGGTTAATGCCCCTGTTAAAATACCCTGGAGAAAATAAGCAGAATTAGGCAAAACGTTTGTATGATAACATTACTCACATTATTTTCCAAGCTCTCCTACTTCCACACATCAGTTAAATGACTAAATAATGTGATGTGCAAAAATATCTTCTAAATATAATGCTCTAATTTTGCACCTCAATTTCCTTCTCTTCACAAACGTTGTTTAGTGTTGGGTTAGTGAATTTAGCGTCGTGACTAGAAAATTAAATTAGCTTATCACAAAGCTGATAGATGCAAATAATAATTGTAAATGGATGAATAGCTTTAATTGCTGTAATATGTTCCATAAACAGATCCTATGGGACAAATTGAGTCCTCATTAATAATGTGCATTAGCTTTGTGTTGCTTAAATCATTGCTAAACCTGTAATGGGCAAATTACACAGGAGTGCAAGGCATCTTGCATTACTTAATGATTCAGGGAGCTTTTTGCTGGATTTGGTTAATTTTCATTTCATGGTGAAATGAATCATAGAAACCCTACAGAGCAAAAGGAGGCCATTTGGCCCATCAAGTCTGCACTGACAACGATCCCACCTGGGCCCTATCCCTGGAACCTCACATATTTTTCCCCCGCTAGTCCCTCTAATCTACACAACCCGGGACACTAAGGGGCAATTTAGCATGGCCAATTCACCTAACCTGCGCATCTTTGGACTGTGGGAGGAAACCGGAGAAGCCGAAGGAAACACATGCAGTCATGGGGAGAACATGCAAACTCCAGACAGACAGTGACCCGAGGCAGGAGTCAATCTCAGATCCATGGTCCTGTGAGGCAGCAATGCTAACCACTGTGCCACTGTGCTGCTCAATCTGAACACCCAGATCCAATCGCCGAGTGCGTGATCAAAATGGATGAGAAAAATTGAGTTAAATTGATAATAGTAAACTGGTTTTAGATTGGTTCAAATTTCCCACGCGCCAATCACAAAAGCATGATTGGTGTTTTCTGCTTGGTAATATATACAATATGAAGCACTCCCCTAATACTCAAAACTTTGAAAGGGTGTCAATTGCTCCTCCATTGCCAATTGTGCAGCTGAGGCTCAAAAATGTATTTCCACCAGGTGCCTCTGATCTTCACTCTGGATGGACACTGCTCCATTTAATTTATAAGTTCAATCATTGGTGTCACATGTAAGCTTACATTAACACTGCAAAGAAGTCACTGTGAAAATCCCCTAGTCGCCACACTCCGGCATCTGTTTAGGTCACTGAGGAAGAATTTAGCATGGCCAGTGCACCTAATCTGCACATCTTTGGACTGTGGGAGGAAACTGGAGCACCTGGACGAAATCCACACAGACACAGGAAGAACATGCAGACTCCACACTGGCAGTGACCCAAGCCTGGAATCAAACTTAGGTCCCTGGCGCTGTGAGGCAACAGTGCTAACCACTGTGCCACTGTGCCGCCCACATACCATGTTGCATTTTTCAACAGGGTATATAGCTCTCACACAGAATGTTCTAGTGCCTTTTACATGACTCACTTTGATTAAAAGATGGGATCTTCGTGCAGTTGTTTAGTTCATGATTATGGGGAAAGTCCCATCCAATGCTAACTTAGTCCAGTTAAAATGGAAGTTGTGGGCTGCATTCTTAAAAAAAATATTTCATCTTAATGCTGCATTGATGGTTGGTAAAATCGAACTGAAATTCAGGGTTTGGTTGGCTGGTTTGGTCTTGGGACATGCCTACGGAAAGATAAAACAGAAAAGCAAATGTCAGAATGCTGGCTTTTGGACATTTCTTCACAGCTTGTATCTCCTTCCTCTGTCAGACCATGCTGTACCACGTCCTGTCTTGAATCTGAAATGAGAAAAAGTCAGAAAGAGCAGCACAAAGAATAGCTGTCAAGAGAGAACTAGCAGAGGATAAAACAGAGACAGTAACATGGGAGGACATACCATGAGAGACAATAGAAAGGTTTTTAGTCTTACAATGTATAGCATGGCATATTAACTAGCCAAGGTAATCAATTATATTTAGATTAATATAAAGACATAATTTTTGTTCAATTATTTACATTGGCAGCTCTAGCCTGATTCCATTCTTCTCCCTGATAAGCCATCTTCTCAGTGAGAAGAAGAACAAATCATGGCTGCCACTCACCTTTCCGAACGGTCTTTGCTGGCTGTGTCCCTCATCTTTAAGTGTCTTTGATTGGACGCCAAATCCTCTTCAGGGACAATTATCCCCCTTCCATTTGAAAATAGTGTGTCCGTCACTGATGTTGATGTGACACAATGTTAGGATCCAGAATTGAATCGACAGCCTGTTTCTTGACCCAAGATTAAAAATCTGGTCCCATCTCTCTCTCTCTCTGTCACGGACAAAAGTTCATGACTGAGTCAGACTGTTTGTAACCTTCATGACACATCCTTCAGATAAACTATTGACACATGCCCGCATCATCACGAAAACTGCCGATTTGCACTTCCGTAACATTGCCTTTCCTTCAGCTCACCTGCAGATGAAACCCTCATTCTTGTATTTGTTACCTCCAAACTTGACAATTCAATGGAATCCTGGTTGATTTCCCACATACTATCCACCATAAACCTGAGGTCATTCAAATCTCTGCTGCCTCTGTCCTAATGTGCACCAAGCCTCACAGAACTGAGATCACCAATCTACACTGGTTCTTGATCAAGCAGTACCTTCAGTTTAAAATTATCACTCCAGTTCCTCTATGGCTGGAACCCTCTGCAATCAATTCCAGTCCCACAACTCTCTGATTTAACTTTTGTCTCTTCAACATCCCAAATTTAATTGGTCCCCCATTGGCAACCATGCCTTAAACTGCCTCAGTCCTCTACTCTGGAATTCCCCCTTGTCTCTCTTCTTTGCTCTGCTCCTTTAAGACACTCGTTAAAACCTACCTCTTCGAATGTGGGGGACATTTTCTGACCCCACCTGCTGGTCCCGCCAAAAGTCAAATTCCCCGCAGTGGGTCCCACCACGACAGAGCTGGAAAATCCAGGCCCAGGCTTCTGGTCATTTGATCCAAAGGGCAGGATTTTCTGGCCGCGCTCACTGTGGTGAACCATCGTTGGTTCCCACTGGATAGTACTGAGCCAGGGTCTGGCCAGTACTACAAGTATGTACATATGTTGCTGTTGGGTTAGGGATGGGTTGTGCTACTTGTTGCTGTTGGGGTTAGGGTGGGGTTGTTACACCTTTGTATTGTAGTGTTGTGGTACATCCCAGTCGGGCTCCGCCTCCTGGGAGAGGTATAAAAGTCCCTGCTCTGGCTGGAGCCCCTCAGTCTGGGATCGTGTATATAATTGTTAGCTGCTTTGTTACAGTAAATAAAAGCCTTTGTTTCCTGAGCATCAAGCCTCAATTTTATTTACTGTAAATAAACTCTCGTCGAAAAAAAAAAGAGAGTATGGAGCAGATACTGAAGCCTGAACGCCTTACAGTACATCAACGTGCGGTGGGCGCATCTAACACCTTCAACCACTGGCTGAAGTGTTTCGAAGACTACCTGGCAGCCTCCGCAGCGGTCACCACAGATGATGACAGACTCCGGGTCCTCCATGCGAGGGTAAGCGACACTGTCTACCTCGCGATCCGTGCGGCCACCGATTACACAAAGGCCCTCGAGCTTCTGAAGAAGCGTTATATCAAACCGCCCAACGAAACACACGCTCGTTACCTCTTAGCCACTCGACGACGGCAGTCTGGCGAAACGATGGAGGAATACGCGAACGAGCTCCTACAGCTAGCCAGGGGCTGTAACTGCAAAGCTGTGTCGGCTGAGCAGAGTATGAATGATCTCGCCCGAGATGCGTTTGTGGCGGGAGTCGGTTTGTCGTACATTCAACTTAAACTACTAGAGAAAGGTAACCTTGACCTTACCCAGGCAATCGAGCTAGCGGAGATGCTGGAGACGGCCTCCAAAAGCCTCGTATTCTATCCGGAAGACCACGTGGAGACAACGTGGCAGGAGCAGTCACCAATCCCTCCTCGTCCCTCGAGTTCAAAATGCTGCGTAATGGCGTGCTCACACTCAGGCCAGACGACGGCAGCAGCTCCTGGAGGCCTTACTGTGGGGGAGCGAAGCACATTCGGCAACGGTGTCCCGCTAAAGCTGTGTTGTGCTCAGCCTGCGGTAAGAAGGGGCACTATTCAAAAGTGTGCCGATCTAAACCTAGGAACAGCAGTGCGGCCTGCGATTCCTCAGAGCCCGGGTCTTCGTCGTCGAAATCATCAAGGGTTTCGTCCACGTGCGAGACCAGGACGACGCCATTACGGTCGACGGAGTCGGAGATGTGTGACCACCAGGGGTCGCTGAGTTTGGCGCCATCACCCACGTGCGACCTATGGGAGCGGCCATGTTGGTTGGCACCGACCGCGAACGACCAGCAGGGGTCATCCTCGGCGATTTCAGCTGCCTGCAGTGGCGCTCATGAACCAACGGTGGCGTCGATCATCCTGGACCAGGCCAAGCCTCATAGACTTGACAAATCTATGATGAATATCCAGGTAAATGACCAAGTGATTTATTGTCTGTTTGACAGCGGGAGCACTGAGAGCTTTATCCACCCAGACACTGTGATGCGGTGTGGACTCCGGATTCAACCTGTCAAACATACAATCTCTATGGCATCGAGGTCCCGGTCTGTCACCATGCTCGGGAGTTGCGTGGTAACTTTAACGGTGCAAGGCACAGTGTATGAGCGTTTCAAGCTCCTAGTGTTGCCGCACCTTTGCGCGCCAATACTTCTCGGAATTAACTTCATGGTCCACTTGAAGAGTGTGACCCTACAGTACGGTGGGCCACTCCCTTCACTTTCGGTGGGAGAACAGCAGCCTCCAAATTGCCCAACGTGCCCCGCCTGTAGTCTCTCGACGCTGAAGATCACCACACCCTCCCTGATCCAGAATCTTGTGCCAGGCTGCAAGCCCATTGCGACTAAGAGTAGGCGTTACAGCGCTGAGGATCGGATCTTCATTCGATCTGAGGTTCAGCGGCTCCTCAAAGAAAGGATCATACAACCCAGCGCTAGTCCGTGGAGAGCGCAGGTCGTGGTGGTCAAGAGCGGGAACAAACCCCGGATGGTCATTGACTATAGTCAGACCATTAATCGATACACGCAGCTGGATGCGTATCCACTCCCGCGCATATCTGACATGATCAATCAGATTGCGCAGTACCGGGTGTTCTCCACCATAGACCTCAAGTCTGCCTACCACCAACTCCCCATTCGCCCAGAGGACCGACAATACACGGCTTTTGAGGCGGATGGTCACTTGTATCACTTTCTCAGGGTTCCCTTTGGTGTCACCAATGGGGTCTCGGTCTTCCAGCGTGCTATGGACCGAATGGTGGACCAGAACAGGCTGCGGGCTACCTTCCCGTACCTGGATAATGTCACCATCTGCGGCCATGACCAGCAGGACCACGACACGAATCTCCTGAATTTCCTACGCACTGCATCTCGCCTGAACCTGACCTACAACAGGGAGAAGTGTGTGTTTCGTACGCGCCGTTTAGCCATCCTAGGATACGTGGTGGAAAACGGGGTCATTGGCCCTGATCCAGACCGTATGCGCCCCCTTTCCGAACTTCCCTTGCCCACTAGTGCAAAAGCACTGAGAAGATGCTTAGGCTTCTTCTCTTATTATGCGCAGTGGGTTCCCAATTACGCGGACAAAGCCCGTCCGCTCATTAAGTCCACTACTTTTCCCCTAACACCAGAGGCCCGATTGGCCTTTGGTAAATTAAAAGCCGACATCGCGAAAGCTACGATGCACGCTGTTGATGAGTCCATCCCCTTTCAGGTGGAGAACGATGCATCTGATTTCGCCCTGGCCGCCACACTTAACCAGGCGGGCAGGCCCGTCGCATTTTTTCCCACACCTTCCAAGGCCCCGAAATCCGGCATTCAGCGGTGGAAAAGGAGGCCCAGGCCATTGTGGAGGCCGTCAGGCACTGGCGCCATTACTTGGCAGGAAAACGGTTCACCCTGATCACGGACCAGCGGTCCGTGGCGTTCATGTTTAACAACACGCAGAGGGGCAAGATCAAGAATGACAAGATCTTGCGGTGGAGAATTGAACACTCCACCTATAACTATGACATCATGTACCGTCCAGGGAAACTCAATGAGCCCTCGGATGCCCTCTCACGTGGAACATGCGCCAATATACAGGAGGACCGTTTGCAGGCTCTCCATAATGACCTGTGCCATCCTGGGGTCACTCGGCTCTACCACTTTATAAAAGCCCGCAATCTGCCCTACTTGGTGGAGGACGTCAGGTCCATCACAAGAAGCTGTCGGGTATGCGCGGAATGCAAACCGCACTTTTACCGACCTGACCGGGCACATTTAGTCAAGGCCACTCGTCCCTTCGAGAGACTGAGTGTCGATTTTAAGGGCCCCCTTCCCTCAACAGATCGGAATGTGTACTTCCTCAACATCATTGACGAGTACTCTAGATTTCCTTTTGTTGTTCCCTGCTCTGATACATCCGCTGCCACGGTTATCAAGGCATTCCGAGATCTTTTTACCCTGTTCGGGTACCCCGGCTACATTCACAGCGACAGGGGCTCGTCGTTCATGAGCGATGACTTGAGGCAATACCTGCTCTCATACGGGATTGCCTCTAGTAGGACCACAAGCTACAACCCTCGGGGTAACGGACAAGTGGAACGTGAGAATGCTACAGTCTGGAAGGCTATCTTACTGGCGTTGAAGTCAAAAAGCCTTCCAGTCTCCCGTTGGCAAGAGGTGCTCCCTGATGCGCTCCATTCTATTCGCTCACTCGTGAGTACGGCAACCAATGCTACTCCCCACGAGAGGATGTTTTTATTCCCTCGGAAGTCTTCCTCGGGGACCTCATTACCGTCTTGGTTGACGTACTCAGTACCTGTCCTCCTGCGGCAACATGTAAGGGCCCGCAAGTCCGACCTGTTGGTCGAACAGGTCCATCTCCTACACGCCAACCCTCAGTATGCCTATGTGGCATACCCTGACGGGCGAGAGGACACGGTCTCGATCCGAGACCTGGCGCCAGCAGGGGACGTAGCAACCCCTGTCGCTCCCATACCCCCTGTTACAAACCCCTTAACTCTTGTTTCCCCCCCGGACACGGCGCGGGCAGCATCGGGACCATTGCTTAACCCTTTTAATCCCGTGCACAGCTTGCCTGAGTCCAGAGGATGGTCGCCACTTCAGGGCGTGTCGGGACTCCATGGATTGCCGTCACCTCACGGTCAACCGGCCTGTGAGTCTGTGGAGGAACAGCTGGACATCGCCTTGGGGAGAACGCCACCGCAAGTGCCTACTCCGGTGTCACCGCCGGTATTGAGGAGGTCACAATGACGGTGCGGTCCCCCTGACCGTCTGAACTTATAGACTGATGACAAATTATTCTGTTCTTGTACCCCGCCGGCCTTTGTTTTCAAAGGAGGGGTGAATGTGGTGAACCATCGTTGGTTCCCACTGGATAGTACTGAGCCAGGGTCTGGCCAGTACTACAAGTATGTACATATGTTGCTGTTGGGTTCGGGATGGATTGTGCTACTTGTTGCTGTTGGAGTTAGGGTGGGGTTGTTACACCTTTGTATTGTAGTGTTGTGGTACATCCCAGCCGGGCCCCGCCTCCTGGGAGAGGTATAAAGGTCCCTGCTCTGGCTGGAGCCCCTCAGTCTGGGATCGTGTATATAATTGTTAGCTGCTTTGTTACAGTAAATAAAAGCCTTTATTTCCTGAGCATCAAGCCTCGTGTATGATAACGCGCATCACTCACCCAAAAGCCGGACCATCCTGCCCGAGGTCAACAGACCACGATTCCCATGGCGGGCGGGACGGGAAAATTCCACCTAAAATCTTCTTCAGTGACTCAGGGTCATACTTTATTTTAAGATGATCCTGTAAAGCTTTATATGTATGTTGCTGGAGTATGTTAAACTGATATTTTGATCTGAAAAAAATGTATTTTTAAGAATCTTACAACAGTTTTAAATCCCATCTCAACAATGTTGCAAATCTATTCTTGGTGAAGCACACATGGAAAGCTAGCTGAAGGTTACACTTGGCTGGATGAGACTATGGGAGAGTGGTGTAATAAAAGAATTCCTGATAATATGAGAAGAGCTGACATGAGTGAGTGATAAATGGAAATTGGTTGAAGCACATTTCAAATGTTGTCAAATGCAAACTGACACCCAAACTTCAACCAAGCCCAAGGGAATTTTTGACAAAGACAGCATTTGAAAATTATTGCTTTTGCCTTTTTGTCTTTTCCAAGGTTAATGCACATGGGGCATAAGAACATCAAAAAGTTCAATGTATTCAAATACCTCAGAGCAGCTTGTTAGTGGCATGCAAGAACTTATCCTGTCTCTTCTCAGCTGTCTTCTCCCCTTTCTTCATGTGCAGAAGGTGTTGACTACTTGCTGAGATATCATCCTCTAGCATCTCTGTCAAATGACCACATTACATATGAGCTTTGAAAATAGTGTCCGTGACTCTAATTGTGAAGGGCATGACTACTGGAGCTGACCCTATTCTAACCTATATATTGGGCTGAATTTTGTTGGAACAGCAGGGACATGGTGATGGGCTGAAAAGCCAGGAGCATACTCGCTTCGGTCATTTGGGGGGCCCTCGGCTACATTGGTCCACCTGGTAATTGATTGGTTGCTGTCAAGGCTCACTCACGTCCCTTTAAAGCTCGCCTTCAACAGCTGCTGGCCAATGAGAGAGCTGGAAATGAATTTCAGCAGTGGCACTAGGAGCTTGGCCACTCCTGGGACTGCATCCACTCCTGAAGACTCTGCGATAGATGCCACCATCACAACAAGGTGACTGAGAGTGAGGATCGGGCAGGCAGGCCCTGGTGAGGGGATCAATGAAGATAGTGGTTGTGTTGCTGCGGGGGCAACCATTTCCACCATGGTGACCATCAGTGAGGCAGATTGCCTGTTGAGGAGGATGATCCACCCACAAGCCCACAGGATGGCCACAAGGATTCATCAATTGATCTCCCCACATGGAGCAGGGTTCACCTCCCATTGTTAAAATGCAGTGGGAAGAAGCCCTCAGTTGTTCACTTAAATGGCACAATTGACCTTTGGATGGGAGAGTTGTCCTCCACCTCCCATGCCATTGGTAGAATGCCATAGCAATGGGAAGACAACAAGCACTCCACCTCTGACACTGCTCAGGACCAGTAACCCTGGTCACTTTTCCCCTCCCTAACGCTAACCCAAGGGTATAGAGACAAAATACAGCAACACCACTGCTGCCACAATCTAACCTCGGACTGAATGAGAATCAAACATGACTCAAGATGCGATCTAAATGGCTTCGCCACTCATTGAATAAACTTGCTGATCTTGCAGTGATGTCGGGCTTTTTTTGTCTTTGAGAAACTGCATGAAGCGTTATTTTATGACACTTCAGATCATATACCTAATATCCCACATTAAGGTCTGAAAGGCTTATATTCTGATATGATATGAGCAATTTTTTAACTTAGCTATTTCAAATAGGGAAATTTATATCCTCAGGGTTTTTCTGGTGAGCTTTATTTAATCAGATAGTAAATTTAATCTCAGGATAATCCTGAGAGATTCTATGAATGCCAAACAGGATTTCATATCTTCTGGAAATTGGATTGAGACAAAAAATGCAACAATTTTTGTCTTTTTGAAAAATCTGGAATAAAGATGCCTAAGATAAGATTTGATAACAAGGGGTATATTTACCATGGTCTACCTTGTATCTTTTAATATTAAAGATTTGCCCGCTTTAGATTCATAGAATCGTAGAAACCCTACAGTGCAGAAGGAGGCCATGTGGCCCATTGAGTCTGCACTAACAACAATCCCACCCAGGCCCCATCCCCATCACCCGACATATTTATCTCATTAATCCCTCTAACCTACGCATTCCAGGATAGTAAGGGGCAATTTACCACGGCCAATCAACCTAACCCACACATCTTTGGACTGTGGGAGGGAACCGGAGCATCCGGAGGAAACCCACGCAGACATGGGAACAATGTGCAAACTCCGTATAGATAGTGACACAAGCTGGGAATCGAACCCAAGTCTCTGGAGCTGTGAGGCAGCAGTGCTAACCACTGTGCCACAGTGCTGCTTGTCAAGTAATGAAAATTCATCATCCCAATCTACAAGGTTGTATCACATTTTCTCTTTTCATTAATCACATTAAGGCTGCAAGAACCCTTTTTTTTGTCTGAATTGGTTTTATTTTATTGATGGCAAAAGCAAATAATTCAAATTTATTGATTGAAAAGCACAGTAAGGTTAGCTGATCTTGGTACCAAATCCACTTGTACGTTTTATATTGATGAAGAGTATAGAATGTATAATGCCCAGCCCTCTGATATAATACAGAGGTAGTGATGCACTACAATAGGTACTGGCCCCAATAATCGATCAGATCTCACTCTCCCGATCAGTCAGACCCTCCACTCCTGAGCAATGTAACATCCCGCCTCCCCCACCCCCCGGCCTGAGCCAGAACCCCACTCTCCTGATCAATCAAACCTCTCTTCCCACTATCAAAATCAGATCCCTTTCCTGATAACTGTCAGAACCCCCTCTCCTGATCACAGGCAAGCATCTTCGCTCTGATCATATTCAGACCCCTTCCGCTGCTCTCGATCACAGAGCCCCTCCCTCTCGATCACAGAGCCCCTCCCTTTCAATCACAGAGCCCCTCCCATCCCGATCATAGAACACCTCCCTCCTGATCACAGACCTCCTCGCCCGATCACAATTAAAACCCTTCCGCCCCTCCCATCCTATACCCCCTCCCACCTTCATCGCAGATTCCCCCCTCCCCCCTCCCCCCAATCACAGTCAGACCCTGATGCGCGATATAACTCACGAGGCTAGAGATGCTCGAGGAAATAAAGGCTTTTATTGACTACTACAATAGAGCTACCATATATAATACACGATCCCAGACTGAGGGGTCCCAGACAGAGAAGTGACCTTTATACCTCTCCCAGGAGGCGGAGCCCGACTGGGATGTACCATAATAGCTATAATACAGGTAGAACAGCCCAACCCTAACCCCAACAGTAACATGTAGAACAACCCAACCCTAACCCCAACAGCAACATATATACAGACTCATAATACTGGCCAGACCCTGGCTCAGTGGGTGGGAACCAACAATGGTTCAGCACATTCACCCCTCCTTTGAAGACAAAGGCCGGTGGGGTACAAAAAAAACACAGAACAATTGATCATCAGTCTATAAGTTCAGATGGTCAGGGGGACCACACCGTCGTTGTGACCTCCTCAACACCGGCGATGACACCGGAGTAGGCACTCGCGGTGGCGTTCTCCCCAAGGCTGTGTCCAACGGCTCCTCCAATGTCTCACGGGCCGGTTGACCCCGAGGTAGTGACAATCCACTGAGCTCGGACACACCTTGAAGTGGCGACCATCTCCTGGACTCAGGCAAGCTGTACACGGGAGTAAAAGGGTTAAGTGATGGTCCCGATGCTGCCCGTGCCGTGTCAGGAGGGGAAACAATAGTTGGGGGGTCTCTAACAGGAGGTATGGGAGCGACAGGGGTTTCCAAGCCCCCTGCTGGTGCCAGGTCTCGAATCGAGACCGTGTCCTCTCGCCCGTCAGGGTATGCCACATAGGCATACTGAGGGTTGGCGTGGAGGAGATGGACCTGTTCAACCAAAGGGTCGGACTTGCGGGCCCTAACATATCGCCGCAGGAGGACAGGTCCTGAGTACGCCAACCAAGACGGTAATGAGGTCCCAGAGGAAGACTTCCGAGGGAATGAAAACAGCCTCTCATGGGGAGTAGCGTTGGTTGCCGTACACAGGAGTGAGCGTATGGAGTGGAGCGCATCAGGGAGCACCTCTTGCCAACGGGAGACTGGAAGGCTTTTTGACTTCAACACCAGTAAGACAGCCTTCCAGACTGTAGCATTCTCACGTTCCACCTGTCCGTTACCCCTAGGGTTGTAGCTCGTGGTTCTGCTAGAGGTAATCCCGTATGAGAGCAGGTATTGCCTCAAGTCATCGCTCATGAACGACGAGCCCCTATCGCTGTGGATGTAGCAGGGGTACCCGAACAGGGTGAAAAGATCACGAAATGCCTTGATAACCGTGGCAGCAGTTGTATCAGAGCAGGGAATGACAAAAGGGAATCGTGAGTACTCATCAATAATGTTGAGGAAGTACACATTCCAATCTGTCGAGGGAAGGGGGCCCTTAAAGTCCACACTCAGTCTTTCGAAGGGACGAGTGGCCTTAACGAGTTGTGCCCTGTCAGGTCGGTAAAAGTGCGGTTTGCATTCCGCGCATGCCCGGCAGCTTCTAGTTATGGACCTGACATCCTCCACCGAGTAGGGTAGATTGCGGGCTTTTACGAAGTGGTAGAGCCGAGTGACCCCTGGATGGCAGAGGTCATTGTGGAGAGCCTGCAAACGGTCCTCCTGCATACTGGCGCATGTTCCACGCGACAGGGCATCCGAGGGCTCGTTGAGTTTCCCTGGACGATACATGATGTCACAATTATAGGTGGAGAGCTCGATTCTCCACCTCAAGATCTTATCGTTCTTGATTTTGCCCCGTAACGTGTTATTGAACATGAACGCCACGGACCGCTGGTCCGTGATCAGGGTGAACCGTTTTCCCGCCAAGTAATGGCGCCAATGCCGGACGGCCTCCACAGTGGCCTGGGCCTCCTTTTCCACCGCTGAATGTCGAATTTCGGGGCCTTGGAGGGCGCGAGAAAAAAGGCGACGGGCCTGCCCGCCTGGTTAAGTGTGGCGGCCAGGGCGAAATCAGATGCATCGCTCTCCACCTGGAAGGGGATGGACTCATCAACAGCGTGCATCGTGGCTTTCGCGATGTCGGCTTTTAGTTTTTCAAAGGCCAAGCGAGCCTCTGGTGCTAGAGGAAAAGAGGTAGACTTGATGAGCGGACGGGCTTTGTCCGCATAATTGGGAACCCACTGTGCGTAGTCAGAGAAGAAGCCTAAGCATCTTCTCAGTGCTTTTGCGCTAGTGGGCAGCGGAAGTTCGAGGAGGGGACGCATACGGTCTGGATCAGGGCCAATGACCCCGTTTTCCACCACGTATCCGAGGATAGCTAGGCGGCGCGTGCGAAATACACGCTTCTCCCTGTTGTAGGTCAGATTCAGGCGTGATGCAGTGCGTAGGAATCTAAGGAGATTGGTATCGTGGTCCTGCTGGTCATGGCCGCAGATGGTGATGTTATCCAGGTACGGGAAGGTAGCCCGCAGCCCGTTATGGTCCACCATTCGGTCCATAGCACGCTGGAAGACCGAGACCCCATTGGTGACCCCAAAAGGAACCCTTAGAAAATGGTACAAGCGACCATCCGCCTCAAAAGCCGTGTATTGTTGGTCCTCTGGGCGAATGGGGAGCTGGTGGTAGGCAGACTTTAGGTCGATGGTGGAGAACACCCGGTACTGCGCAATCTGGTTGACCATGTCAGAAATGCGCGGGAGGGGATACGCATCCAGCTGTGTGTATCTAGTAATGGTCTGACTATAGTCAATGACCATCCGGGGTTTGTTCCCACTCTTGACCACCACGACCTGCGCTCTCCCAGGACTAGCGCTAGATTGTATGATCCCTTCCTTGAGGAGCCGCTGAACCTCAGATCGAATGAAGATCCGATCCTCAGCGCTGTAACGCCTACTCTTAGTCGCGATGGGCTTGCAGCCTGGCACAAGATTCTGGAATAGGGAGGGTGTGGTAATCTTAAGCGTCGAGAGGCTACAGGTACAGGTGGAGCGCGTTGGGCAATTTGGAGGCTGCTGTTCTCCCACTGAAAGCGGAGGGAGTGGCCCACCGTACTGTAGGGTTACACTCTTCAAGTGGACCATGAAATTTAGTCCGAGGAGGATTGGCGCGCAAAGGTGCAGTAACACCAGGAGCTTGAAGCTCTCGTAAACCGTGCCCTGCACCGTTAGATTTACCACGCAACTCCCTAGCACGGTGACAGACTGGGACCTTGATGCCATCGAAATTGTCTGCTTGACAGGTTTGATTTGGAGGCCACACCGCTTCACGGCGTCTGGGTGAATAAAGCTCTCCATGCTCCCGCTGTCAAACAGACAATAAATCATGCGTTTGTTTACCTGTATGTCCATCATGGACTTGTTGAGTGTGTGAGGCTTTGCCTGGTCCAGGATGATCGACGCCACCGTTAGTTCGTGAGCGCCACTGCAGGCAGCTGAGATGGATGATGACGACCCTGTTAGTCATTCGCGGTCGGTGCCGACCAAAATGGCTGCTCCCATAGGTCGCACGTGGGCGATGGCGCCAAAACAGCGACCCCTGGTCGCGCGTCTCTTGCGACTCCGTCGTCTGGAATGGCGACGTCCTGGCCTCGAACGTGGAAGAAACCCTTGATGATGCCGACGACGAGGAACCCGGCTCCGGGGAGTCGCAGGCCGCACTGCTGTTCCTGGAAGTAAGTTTGTATCGACATACCTTCGAATAATGCCCCTTCTTGCCGCAGGCGGAGCACAACACCGCTTTAGCGGGACATCGCTGCCGAGTGTGCTTCACTCCCCCACAGAAGTAACACCGCGGGCCGCCTGGAGCTGCTGCCGTTGTCAGGCCCGAGGGTGGGCATGCCATCACACAGCTTTTCGGACCCGCTGGACGAAGTGGGATCTGTGACTGCTCCTGCCACGCTGTCTCCACGTGGTCTTCGGGATACATCGCTAGGCTTTTGGAGGCCGTTTCTAGCGTATCCGGTAGCTCTATAGACTTAGTGAGGTCGAGATTACCTTGCTCCAACAGTCGATGTCGGATATAAGACGATCCGATTCCCGCCACAAACGCATCTCGAGCGAGGTCGTTCATGTTCTGGTCTGCTGACACTGCTTTGCAGTTACAGCCCCTGGCTAGCTGTAGGAGCTCGCACGCGTACTGTTCCGTCGTTTCGCCGGGCTGCCGTCGTCGAGTGGCTAAGAGATATCGAGCATGCATCTCGTTTGGCAGTTTAATGTAGCGCTTCTTAAGAAGCTCGAGGGCCCCTTTGTAGTCAGTGGCCGCACGGATCGCTAAATATACAGCGTCGCTTACCCTCGCGTGGAGGACCCGGAGTCTGTCGTCGTCCGTGGTGACCGCTGCGGAGGCTTCGAGGTAGTCCTGAAAACATTTCAACCTGTGGTCGAAGGTGTGGGAGGCGCCCGCAGCACGTGGGTCCAGCGTAAGATGTTCGGGTTTTAACATTTGCTCCATGCTCTCTGTATCGTTTTTTTTTCCAACGACGAGAGTTCAATTAGTAGTTAATAAAATTGATGCGCGATATAACTCACGAGGCTAGAGATGCTCGAGGAAATAAAGGCTTTTATTAACTACTACAATAGAGCTGCCATATATAATACACGATCCCAGACTGAAGGGTCCCAGACAGAGCAGTGACCTTTATACCTCTCCCAGGAGGCGGAGCCCGACTGGGATGTACCATAATAACTATAATACAGGTAGAACAGCCCAACCCTAACCCCAACAGTAACATGTAGAACAACCCAACCCTAACCCCAACAGCAACATATATACAGACTCATAGTACTGGCCAGACCCTGGCTCAGTACTACCTGGTGGGAACCAACGATGGTTCACCACAGACCCCACCCGCAATCACCGGCTGATCACAGTTTATCATTCACAGAAGTGGGTCGAAATCCTGATACTTGCTCTCTAACAATACAACAGGAATAGACAAAGTTATGCCATGCTCGGGGGGAAGCAGAATGTGGGGTTGGAGGAACAAGGAAAGGTGGAATGGAATGGCAAGCACAGGAACGACTGGCTGTGGGGGAGCTCGAGGCCCACGAAGGGATGCACGTAAACTGGTGAAGGGGGTGGCTGGGGGTTAGTATTGCATGAGAGGGAAGGAGCGCACAAAGACTCATAACTGGGGTGAGGGGGTCTAAAGGAAACAGGCTGGATAAGTGTGAACAGTACTGCCTTCTGCTTCGCCTTGTTTGCTATTTTGTTTGCTGTAAAAAAAAACATGGGGCCCGATTTTACCAAAATTTCGCGCCTGTTTTTGGGTGCGAAATCGTGGTAAAGTTGGGCTTCGGGCCTAAAACGTGGTCCAGACCCGACCCAAGGCCAATTGCGCCTTTACCAACGGCCGATCCGGGCACCGATCTGGCGCGCGCCTGAATCGGCCAGCGGGCCGATTTAAATGCATTTGCATGCATTTAAATCGGCATAATGAAGCCCGCGCCCAACTTACCCAAGGATTCCCACTTTACGAGGCTCCGATCCAATCGGCGCCCACGCATTTACCGTGTTGCTGAATTTAAGTCTGATAGGGCTTCAACTCAGCAACTGAACCGCCGAATCGCCCCCAAACACCCTTCGCGGACCGCCCCCGTGAACCAGCCCGGCAGCCCCCCCCCCGATCGGACCACCCTGGGACGCAGGCCCTGCCAGCAACCCGACCCCCTCCCCGGGATCGGACCCCCTGGGCCCCCGACCCTTCTTGATCACTGGTGTCCGTCGAAAGCTTCTTGCGATCCTGGATCCTGGCCTTGTAGGATGGGTAGGATGATGTCTCTTCACTGGGGGGGGGTAGGGGGGGGATGTGACATCTCTTCCCTGAGGGGGGGGGGCGTGGGGGGGGAATGTGATGTCTCTTCCCTGAGGGGGGGCGGGTGTAGGGGGGATGTGACGTCTCTTACCTGGGGGTGGTGTGGGGGGGGGGATGTGACGTCTCTTCCCTGAGGGGGGGGGGGTGTAGGGGGGGGATGTGATGTCTCTTCCCTGAGGGGGGGTAGGGGGGGATGTGACGTCTCTTACCTGGGGGTGGTGTGGGGGGGGGGGGGATGAGACGTCACATCCCCCCCACATCCCTCCCCCAGGGAAGAGACGTCACATCGCCCCCCCCCCCCACCCCCACCCCCCCCCAGGGAAGGTCAAAGGCAGTGCAGACAGCAGTGCTGTCAGTGCTGCCTTTGACTTTCGCGCTCGGGCGCGCTGAGTGCTGTCGGCTTCGAACTGCGCATGCGCAGGTCGGTGCTCCGACAGATGCAAATGCGCTAGGCCCCGCCCACTGGACCCGTGCCGAAAAAAGGCGTATGGGGGCGCTGGAGCGTGGCTGCCGGGTGCGGGTCTGATTTACGACCGCACCCGGCACTTAGAGACGATTTGGTAAAATCGGCCCCATGGTCTCTCAATGTACTGTCCCCAACTCTTAGCATCAGGGCCGAATAGCTCTATTTTCCCGAATAGCAGAGTCTGTGGCGGGATCTTATCCTGAAACCGTAAAATCCCGCCTGTGGTTAATGGACCTTCCCATTGTCTGCCTTCGCCTGGTCCGATTCCCGTGGCAGGCGGGGCAGTAAAATTCTGGTGTCCATCTTTTTTCCTTTGGACTTGAAGTGATAATTTTCCTCTCCCTCTAACTCTGCACTGCGAGCTTTCAACACTGATCCTATTTGCCTTCATTGCTAGTGTGATAACCCAAGGCAACTTAGTTCATATGAAACCAAAAGAAATGAGAAGAAACTATTTACAACTGAAGAATTTGCAATATAATAACACAGGTCTGCTCCCAACAACTCCCCAACTCGCTCAACCAACTTCCAGCCCTGGCATGTGTGCCTTCACTCCCAATTGGCTGAGGTTTGCATGCTCACGGTCTATTGGTTCCAGTGTATGTGGTCACATGGTCCACCAAGGATTGCCTCTTAAAGGAGCCACACTGCACATTAAGGCACATCATTGCATCCAGTTCTGGATGAAACCAGTCAGGCCATTAGATTTCTTGGATTTGCAGTGATGTCTGGCTTTCCATGAGTGCAGACTGCCATAGCTTGCACACATGTCACTTGAAGAGCTCCATAGCAGTGGCTACTAGTTTTCATCAACAGGAAAAGGTTTAACCCCCTCAACCTGCAACAGGTCTCTGATCATCAGAAGAAAATAATGCATGTTTGTGCCAGGTTCCCTCAGAGTTCACCAGACTCCAACATCCTGAGTCATTCCCAGGTGACACTGATAGTTGAGTGCCTTGATTTGGTTTGATTTATTATTGTCACATTATTAGGCGGCACGGTAGCACAGTGGTTAGGACTGCTGCTTCACAGCTCCAGGGTCCCGGGTTCGATTCCCGGCTCGGGTCACTGTCTGTGTGGAGTTTGCACATTCTCCTCGTGTCGGCGTGGGTTTCCTCCGGGTGCTCCGGTTTCCTCCCACAGTCCAAAGATGTGCGGGTTAGGTTGATTGGCCAGGTTAAAAATTGCCCCTTAGAGTTCTGAGATGCGTAGATTAGCGGGTAAATATGTGGGGGTAGTGCCTGGGTGGGATTGTGGTCGGTGCAGACTCGATGAGCCGAATGGCCTCCTTCTGCACTGTAGGGTTTCTATGATTTCTACATATATTAGTATACAGTGAAAAATATTGTTTCTTGCATGCTATACAAAGCATGCTATACAAAGCATACCATACATAGAGAAGGAAAGGAGAGTGTGCAGAATGTAGTGTTACAGTCATACTTGTGGTGCCTACAGAGTTGGATGCTGAGTGATAAGGGACACCTGCAGATGTTTGGCTTATGACATAAGTGCGCCATTCTCTTAGTGTCTGGGAGGCCAGATACAATGCGGCACTTTCTGTGACAAGGTTCATCGTAGAACAAATCACTGGCAAACTGAAGATGCGCTTTGAATGTTTGGATCATTTCGGTGGGACCCCACATCAACATAGAGTGTTACTAAAACTGTAATAGTTTGTATTGTCAGTTTGCGATGACACCAAGGAATTAATCTCAATGAACATGACTATTCTTGCAGCACCTGTGATGCCTTTATCCTGCTAAAATCTGCACTTCTCCCTGTCTTAAAGTATTACAAGACAAATCACAGGAATTTTGCTTGAGGACAAGGGATAACCCCTTTGTGATATGGTGCTTAACCTCCTACTGCCATCCCGCCACGCAAGGTCAGAGGCCTTCAGTGAGAGCCACCTGCAGCAGTGCGGCCTAAGCCATCAATCTCCTAAAACAATGTTTTCACTGCTTAGATTGCTCAGGGGATTTCTCCAGTACATACTCAAAGGGATCTCTATATTTGTAGTAATGTTGCATCCTCCATAACCTCACAAGAATGAGGATCCGGCCTCCTGCTCCTGGGATCCGGAGGCCACTTTGGGAGAGAGAGGAGGAAGAGAAAGGGAAGAGATCAGTCTACTACTGGGAAGAGTGAGCAGAACTGCATTGAGACCCAAAAGAAAAAACATTTCCAAGTTTTATTGTTCTTATTCCCTTTTGTGGAGGAATAATTCCAGTTAAAAGGAACTTTCTCACTCCAACATGGACCAATCATTCCCTCCCAGTACATCCACATTAGACTCCACCTCAAAATATCCTCTTGACCGTCAATAAAGACCAATAAAAATCTTTACTCAACAACATTATCCAGAAATACATCAATAATGGTAACAAGGTAAACACCCTTATGAATATCTGTTGTGCCTCTATTCATCACTCCAAAGTGTTTTGAGAAGCCTGCTAGTTGTGAAAGGCACGATAGAAATGCATGTTTTTGTTTTCTCTAACTTGCCCAGTCTATTGTTCCTACATAGTGGCTGCGGCATGGTTGCTGGAAGGCTGTTGACTTTCAGTATAGGATATTGCAACTTGCCTTGCAGGCCCTTTGAGGAGCTCTGGATCTTGGGTGTTTGCCTTTGGTCTTGGCCAGATGGCTGAGAAGCAACAGCAAGGGAATTGGTGGAATGGCAATGCTGGGAACACAAATGCTATCATCATGAAGAAAGTTTGTGCTCCACAGAATCATTGACACTCCCATAGGCAGTGCCAGAGGAAAGTTCTGGGGGCAATGCCAGGGGGAAGTGCCTGGGTAGTATCCAGGCATGACCCTCTCCCCACTGAGCAATGCACTCACCTGAGCTCCTTTGGGAGTTTGCTTGCATACTGTCGGAGGCTAGTCATAATTCACAGCAGTGTGCCCTCATGTCAACATGAATGTACTTTCCATTGGAGGGGTGGGAGCGGGTGTGATTCAGGTGTAAAGGTGTGATAATGATATGTAAATGTGTGGAAATAAATGTTGGAAATCCTAGTACATCAGTCGGGAGTGGGCGGAGACAATTGCATCACGCTTTTATGTGAAATGCGATTTGGACATCTCACGAGATACTGCCTGATGAAGACAGGAGTGAAAATCCACATCCATTGCCTCCATTTGTCTCATATCTGTTTTTAAAAATCAACACCGGCAAAAATCTATTTTGCCACAGCAATGCAGCATTCTCACTTTTTACTGATTATAAAAATATCACACAAGGACATCAACTGTAATTCTCTCCCACACTTGAGCAACCCACTGACATTCAAATGCTTCACTCTGCATTGAGCAGGCATGATTTCCTGTCCATTAAAGTGCGTGGGTTGATCAATGGTTAGCACTGGTGCCTCACAACGCCAGGGACCTGGATTCGATTCCCGGCTTGGGTCACTGTCTGTGCAGAGTCTGCACGTTCTCCCCGTGTTTGCGTGGGTTTCCTCCCACAGCCTGAAAGACGTGCTAGTTAGGTGCATTGGCCATGCTAAATTCGCCATCAGTGCACCCGAACATGTGCTGGAGTGTGATGACTAGGGGGATTTTCACAGTAACTTCATTGCAGTGTTAATGTAAGCCTACTTGTGACACTAATAAATAAACTTTAAACTTAAAAGACCATTTCGGCTTCAACAAGAGGTATATGTTTACTTGACCGAGCCTTTAGTCGTCTACCAATGCCCATGAAACATTACCAGGCAAAACGTCAGCATTTCCCCGAAAGCAGAGGTGGAAAAACTAACATCAATAAAGTCAATGGAAAGGGTAATTGAGTGGAATGTTTAATGTTCAATTCTCTGACCATGCCTTAAGTAAACATAACTAGACCCTGCCAACCCCTACCCCTCAGATCCTCTCAACACAGGGAAAAATATACGGAAGATAATATAAACAATGGTGCCGAGTTAGTCATTCACAAGTAAGGTAAAGTCATCATAGTCCCAGATGACCATAGGCTGCTCTCCTTTTTGAGGAGAAAAGCTGACTGGTGGTGATTTAACCTGAGGATCACCCCACCTCAGGCGATGTTTTTTGAAATATGGATCACAGTCTAATGATTTGCCATTGAATCATTAAAGCTTATTTCGCTCAGGATTTAAAATTAACAGCTTAGATTTTCAGTCAAACCAATGTAAAAGGTATTGGAATTTTGAAACCTAAGTTTTATCAAGCATAATAAAGATTCCATAATAGTTAATGCTGGTTTTAAAAACATATTGTTCAAACCTGCCCACATCCATTAACCTGATCACCGAGTTTGGAATAATGGGCTGGATTTTCTTTTCCTAACACTGCAAATCTGAGTTGACAAGCTCAAACTGAAGGGTCTGCAAATTTGTACATACCAGGCCATTCACAAAGGCCAATGATCAGTCACTGCATTAAACATAGATTGAAATCATCAGACAGCATTTTAAATCTGGCAGTTGAAGTTGGCAAGATCTTCTAAACTTGCCTGTAAAAAGATTCCTGTCCTCATACAACAGGTTTCCCCCAGTGTTCACAAACAGACTTACCTGGCGTGGTTTACACAGCTTTCAGGAACCCACCCACCTTGACAAAAGTGCCAATGCCAGGGAACAATGCCAATGCCAGGGAATGGGCGGCACGGTAGCATAGTGGTTAGCACTGCTGCTTCACAGCTCCAGGGACCTGGGTTCGATTCCCGGCTCGGGTCACTGTCTGTGCGGAGTTTGCACATTCTCCCCGTATCTGCGTGGGTTTCCTCCGGGTGCTCCGGTTTCCTCCCACAGTCCAAAGATGTGCGGGTTAGGTTGATTGGCCAAGCTAAATTGCCCCTTAGTGAACCGGGATGCGTGGATTAGTGGTTAAATATGAGGATTCGAGGGATTAGCAGGTAAATATGTAGGGATATGGGGATAGGGCCCGGGTGGGATTGTTGTTGGTGCAGACTCGATGGGCCGAATGGCCTCTTTCTGCAGTGTAGGGTTTTTATGGTTTCTATGGTTTCTATGGTTAACATTGCACTGGCAGCAGCATTTAAATGGAGAACTTGACCTCACTTCATGTGAACATCTGATTGTGACCCAGCAGCTTTCCCACTCCTGTCATTGACCTGCTCTGGGAGGAGTAGCCGCAACAACTGTAGCCCAACGCCCTAACTGTGGGAGATGAAAATTCCTTGTGAATGGGCTGACTTTCAGAAGTCAGGATTGCGTCCTCAGGAAATGACCCACCCCACACTTCCTGCCTGGTGAGTCCTTCTTGATTGCCTCTGTTTGCATGTGTTGGAAAAGACTGTTTGAAATCAGCTTACATTTTACAGCGCAAAGATAAGCTATAAAAGTTTTTCGATTTTACGGAAAATTTTATTTGCTAAGTAATTGCAAGTGTACAACCACCAAACTAATAAGCAGTTGTGTAATTTTTAAAAATATATAATTTTAATTATAACTTTCAAGGATTTAAAGTCAGGCTACTCACAGGTGGAGAGCAAGACATGCTTATGAAAAATTATATATTTTTGTGCTAAAATTGAACTGTATTATTAAATATCGTTTCACTTGTTCGCCGATCTTTTTGGTGATTATATAAATGAGCTTGGGTGGTAACTTGAACTGAAACTTGGATAAAACTTGTTCAATCTTAAAGTCCAATTAATGCCCCTTTTGCCATTTTAAAGTTTATTTATTTGTGTCACAAGTAGGCTTACATTAACACTACAATGAAGTTCGTGTGAAAATCCCCTAGTCGCCACACTCTGGTGCCTGTTCGGGTACATTGAGGGAGAATTTAGCATGACCAGTGCATCTAACCAGTACATCTTTCAGATTGTGGGAGGAAACTGGAGCACTCGGAGGAAACCCACACAGACCGGGGGAGAATGTGCAGACTCCGCACAGTTACCCAAGCTGGGAATCGAACCCAGGTCTCTGGCGCAGTGAGGCAGCAGCGCTAACCACTGTGTCACAAAACTGAATCAGGTTAACATTTCTAAATGAATCAATCGATCATTTTAATGCAGAATACATTATCAACATTTGATCAATTTCACTGGTTTGTCGAATGTATTGCATTGGTGATTATGTAAGTGAGCTTGAGTGGTGACTTGAACTGTAACTTGGCGAAAATCTGCTCAATCTTAAAGTCCAATTGATGCCCATTTTGCCAATTGCAGCCAAGGTAGAAACGCAAACCAACACTTCACTTTGTTTTAATCATCAACTTGTTTTTATAGATCATTGTTCAATGATTCATGATTTTATGAACTCTTTGTCAGTGTAGTGTTGAAAAATTGAAATTAACTTCAAATTAGGGTATAAATAATAGAAGCATATATAGACTTAAAATCACAATACCTGAAATAAATTCATTGATTGCTAATGGTTATGACTCTTTCAATTATTCAACTGCTTAAAATTAATGGTAGTAGAAAAAACATCATTACTAATGAAACATATTCTCATCTTAGATCTTCAATATCACTTTCTAGATAAACACTGCCAAACAATTTTTAGAAATGTAAATACCAATATTTTATTTCTTCATATGACAGTAACATTCAACAACAAAAAAATGCAGTGTAAGTGGGTTGCATAAGTCTAAGTGGAGAAGTGCTGTTAGAGTAGCATCACTTCAAGCAGTGGTCTGTAGACATACATTGTTTCCCCGAGTACAGACAGTGCCACAAGTTGTTAGCTATATTGGCCAGGTAGCATTCTTCATTGGTGTTTTGGGATCTTGCTGTGTGCAAATTGGTTGCCATATATTCAACAATGACTACAATGAGCAATTTACAGTCAGTCCCAGCCCCCAAATCAGCTGAGTTTAGAATTCGGAAGACCCACTCGATGTAGTGCTGTCACAGCATTCACCCGCACTCTCTACCAGCACAGACACACACTTTATAGAATCATAGAATCCTACAGAGGCCATTCAGCCCATCGAGTCTGCACCGACCACAATCCCACCAGTGACACAGTGGTTAGCTGATTCACAGCACCAGGGTCCCAGGTTCGTATCCTGGCTCAGGTCACTGTCTGTGTGGAGTTTGCACATTCTCCCCGTGTCTGCGTGGGTTTCCTCCAGGTGTTCCGTTTTCCTCCCACAGTCCAAACATGTGCGGGATAGGTGGATTGGCCATGCTAAGTTTCCCCTTAGTGTTAGGGGGGCTAGCTAGGGTAAATGCATTGGGTTATGGGGAAAAGGCCTGGGTGGGATTGTGGTAGGTGCAGACTCAATGGGCCGAATGGCCCCCTTCTGCACTGTAGGATTCTATGAAGTACCCAAAAGTACTGTAAATTGCTCATTGATCCTCTGAGATTTACCATCCATCCTGTTCACAGTCTGTCCCTCTGTCTTTTTGCAGGACAAGATCGCCCACAACAACAGGGAGAAATCCCAGACTGGTGCAGGGTGCCTGAGATCTGGCTACTCATCCCCTCTGGAGGTGCCTTGCCAAAGGTGAAATCGGCACTTCACAACAAGTCAGGGAGGCCCCATCAAATAACTCATTGCCCACCCTCCAGAACTATGAGTGCTTCTTAATGTTGGTGACTGTGCAGCCACTCACTAATTATCTCTTCTCTCCATGACAGCAAGAAAGGGAATAGTCCCACCAGCCAGCCCATCAGTCCCATCCCCCAAATCACCTGAGTCTAAAATTCGGAAGACGCACTCAATGTAGTGCTGTCACAGCATTCACCCGCACTCTCTACCAGCACAGACACACACCTCATAGAGCCATAGAATCCTACAGTACAGAAGGAGGCCATTTGGGCCATTGATTCTGCACCGACCACAATCCCTCCCAGGCTCTATCCCCATAACCCCAGGCATTTACCCTAGATAGTCCCCCTGACACTAAGGGGAAATTTGGCATGGCCAATCCACCTAACCCGCACATCTTTGGACTGTGGGGAAAAACAGATGCACCCGAAGGAAACCTACGCAGGCACGGGGAGAACGTGCATACTCCATGCAGACAGTGACCCAAGCCGGGAATTGAACCCAGGTCCCTGGCACTGTGAGGCAGTAGTGCTAACCACTGTGCCATCCCTTCCCCCAAGTGGGACCTGGTTTTAGAGTAAGTTCGGGGTCACCTGGAGTGCACAGAAGGAGAAAGCAGGGGTAGTTAAGGTCACCAACACTCAGAGATCTGCTGAAAGCCAAATCTGCGTCTGATGACAAATGTCTGGACCCGGCCCTTACAGAGATATCGGAGCTCCAAAAACAAACAAGGGAACACCAGGCAGGTTTATCATCGGATTAGAATGGAGGATGGAGGAGTCTGTCCATGTTCAATCTGTTGTCATGGTACCGACACACTAATGCATCTAGATCATGATTAGGAGGGCAGCAACTGCCATGGAGACCTTGCTCCAGCAGTTTCTGCCAGATACATACAAGGACCACACATGATTGCTTCAGCCATGAGAATGTTTCAGCAGTGGTGAAGTGAGAGGGAGATGGGCACATCAATCTTCCTGCAGGAGCCTCTTTTCTTCAAAGAATAAGCACCAGGGAGGAGGAGCATCAGTTGGCCATTCCAGGGGCATTCAGCCAGGCCTCTCCTGGGCTGCCATCAACTCCAGCTCTCCAGGCTGAGGAGGGTGCACCTACCCCATTGCAGTAGACCCAAATCCGGACAAGGCCCTTCAGGAATTGGCCCTCTAGAGGACGTCGGCCAAGGTCATCACAGAAAAGAGGGCAGAGCTGTCAACTGGCTGCCTCCACCTCTGCTGCAGATATTGGGGATGCACCTAGAAATAGAGGTGGAGTAAGAAAAATTAACAAAATTCTCAAGAGTACAAAAGTGGCATAAGTAATCACCAACGATGCATACTTTTCACATATGTAAACATATTTTGTTTCTGTGAACTTTTCATCTAGTCAATGGCTCTTTTATCTGATGCAATGTTCTGAGGTCACACAGTGTGGCAGATGCCTCCCTCCTTACATATCTCCCAGTGCTTCAGGTCTATGGTGTCTGGCACCATCTCATTCCAGTGTGTCAGCTTTCTGAGCACAGCAGGGGCATGAGCAAAGCCTCTGGCTCCAGAAAACTGATGGCTGGGCAATATATATCTGAGACTTGTGCCAGAGGATCATGTCATGTGGCCTCCTGAGTATAGATGTCACTGTCTGATTTATTCACCTGAGGCTTCTGCAGTGGAAAATGGCCAATGTGGTCCTTATAAGTTTTAATCTAATTCAGTGCATGCTTCATGTAATGGTTGTCAGGATTGACAGGGTCAGGGTTACATACCCACCAATATTCGGAGATATTATACTCTCCTGGCAGCTTGCAGCAAAATGTTGTGTCTGTGTTTGCAGTTAGACATCATCCCTCTCGTCGTCTCCATTTCCTGACTGCGTAATGCAAAGTTATGGACATTGCTAACACTTGGTGAAATGCTTTGTAGAGGTCAACAACTATTCAAATTCAGAGGTGTATGTCAAGGTCCCAGATGCCAGACTGTTAGGTGACAGGATGCCTCCATGGATCTGAAGGTCTGGTTAGCGTGGCTTGCCCATATCCCCGAGGCAGCTCTGGGATGGCAAATTCAAGTGGTTATCTGTTTACGAGAATGCTATCAGTGGTTTCTGTCTGGACATCTGAAACTTCTGGAATGAAAATGCGGAGGCCTCAAATGGGATCAGAGACAAGCTCCATTAGATCTGATGTTTATGATTTGATTTGATTTATTATTGTCACATGCATTGATATACAGTGAAAAGTATTGTTGCTTGCACGCTATACAGACAAAGCGTACTGTTGATAAAGAAGGAAAGGAGAGGGTGCAGAATGTAATGTTACAGTCATAGCTAGGGTGTAGAGAAAGATCAACTTAATATAAGGTAGGTCCATTCAAAAGTCTGATGGCAGCAGGGAAGAAGCTGTTCTTGAGTCGGTTGGTACTTGACCTCAGAACTTTGTATCTTTTTCCCGACATAAGAAGGTGGAAGAGAGTATGTCCAAGGTGCATGAAGTACTTGATTATGCTGGCTGCTTTTCCGAGGCAGCGGGAAATGTAGAAAGCTTCAATGGATGGGAAGCTGGTTTGCGTGATGGATTGGGCTATGTTCACAGCCCTTTGTAGTTTCTTGCTGTCTTGGTCAGAGCAGGAGCCATACCAAACTGTGATACATCCAGAAAGGATGTGTGCTGTTCATTATCAATGAATTAACTAATTAATGCCTAAATACAGTGTCTGCATTCTCAGACCCACAGATATAAAGGTTAGGCTATACGGGAAGTTGGGATACAAAGGCCGGGTCATGGATGATTGTCAGTGATCAGGCAATGATGCTGTTGAATCTCTCACTGTGTGCACAAAGGTGACCTAACTCACCAGGTCCACCTTGAAGGCTGAGAGTGACAGATCACTGACGTGTCCGAAACAACAATCTGATGCTGTAGACTCGGTATGATGATGATGCCCGAACACCAATCTTGCATGAAGGCTTTCCTTTGGAGAGATGCAAAGGTCTCAATTCAGAATATACCTCTGATGTCAAAGTGAGAACCAGTGAATGAAGACTGTCCTCCTTTAGGTGCCTCACAACACCCCAGGGATAATGTCACTAGTGCACTGAGGTTTGCAATGCTGCCCCTGCCTCTTGAAAGCTGCCATAGATAATGGAATGTTGGTGAAACGCTTGAAGAGACTGCACCATGTCTACTCTATTCACAGTTGTGGCCAAACGGGCCATCTAAAATGGCGATTTGTAAAGCACTCTGGGACAATTGGGCAAGAACTAAAAGGGCAGGCTGCAGTTTAAAAGACAGAGGCAAACAGGCTGCAACCCGGACATGTGAATCCACAGGATATGGGTCATCTTCAGGATCAAAGAGACTTTCTGGTCACACTGGGTTATTTCATCTTCAGGATCAAAGAGACTTTCTGGTCACACTGGGTTGTTCACCAGACATAAAAGTACTGTGACCCCTTATTTGGGAGGGAGGTATGTGACCTATGTGCCTCCAGCACTTACAGACATGGCCGTTGGGGACACATGATGTGGAGATGCCGGCGTTGGACTGGGGTAAACACACTCAGAGTTTTAACAACACCAGATTGAAGTCCAACAGGTTTATTTGGTAGCAATCTCCGATATCCGCTCCATCTGACGAAGGAGCAGCGCTCCGAAAGCTAATGGCATTTGCTACCAAATAAACCTGTTGGACTTTAACCTGGTGTTGTTAAAACTGTTAATGCGTTGGGGACACACCCAGAGATTGGCGTGGCAGCACCCGATTGGGCTTTATCGATCAGGGTGATCAAGTCCTGATCGATTGATTAGCAATGGCCAAAAGGGGTATGAATCTCAACGGGGTATAAAGGGTGCTGCGCAACCAAGAATCTCTCTCTCTCTCTGACCCCACGAACGAGCTACAACTACGGTGAACATCGCCAGCAACGACCAGCACGAGGAGAGCCACCACACCCGAGGAGGAAGGAAGGAAGACCAGAGCCAGAGTACCAGACTAGACCAAAGGACCAGACTACGCAGATGACTACCAAGACCAGCGCACAGATAAAGGCCAATATCTGCTTGGGTACTTGCCAGTCACACAAAGTTAAGTCAAAGTCTCATATTGGACTTGAATTCTCGTATTTTCCTGTAAGTTAACTTATCGTTGGTTGGGTGGGTGATTATTGATTGTGTGGGTTTAAATAAATATTGGTTGTACTAATAAGACGTCTATTCGTAGTTATTTGTCCACCGTATAAGGATTAAAACAAACTGTGCAGCAGATAAGAGGCAACAACTGGCGACTCTGCCGGGACATCGACAGGAAGTAACTTTGTTGCTCCGATATCAAATCCCGCAGAATTTATATTGGACGATTATTTAAAATTCAGAGCCGACAGGTGTAAACTCCTTATTGGACAAATAACCACTTTTGGGAAATTGTGTATTGTGCATGTACTGTTACTAACAAGGAGGATAGGGTAAACTCTGTAGGTTTGTATTAGAACCCAGAGGGATTAGGATTGGAACATAGCCCAAAGCCGTACCCGCAGTCCAATCGATTCCCTACCCCTTGTCGTTAACTATAGAATGGCAGGAAACAGCACAGAGACAGAGACATGTCCCATATGGGAAACAAGAATCAGGGAATTTATTAAGAAGAAAGGGTGGCCCCTATGGGCAGAACCTTGTGCCAATACTGAGACGGGACCGGGATCCCTAGGGCAGAGGTATTGGGATGATCTAAGGAAAGTTCAGGGAAAATGGCCAGACAAATGTGAAAAAGAAATTGCCATTGTGAGTTGCTTGGAACAGAAAAAGAATTAAGAGAAGGTAGAGAATGCAGATTGGGGAGAGATAAAGGAAAATGTTTGTTGAAATTGAGTAAAGTTATTGTGATTATTAGTTCAGAAGAGTTACAGAGTGAGAAGTCAGAGAAAATGAAGTTAAAAGATGAGTTAGAAATTATTAGAGAGTTAGTTGAGAAGTTAAGAGAAGAAAATAAGTAATTTTGTGGAAAGGTAGATAAGCAGAAACAAAAGAATGAGGTAAATATATTGTCTATGAGTCAGTTTAAAGTCTATCGAGTTAGTGAAATGAATCGTAGTTCTGATTACTCCAAGTTCTAGCAGGAGATTAATTAATTAAAATCTCAGTTGCCAATGCAGATAGGGATGTTGTCTATATTTGGGACAGTTGAGTCTGAGAGAGATGGTGTTTATGGATTGGGTTGTGGATTGTATCTGGAAAAGAATGCCCATTTTGCACGTGGCATTGACTGGGGACCCCCACCTCCTTTTCCGGAGGCACCTGATCCCACAGTAAGTTTAGAATTTGCCCCTGGTCTGATGAATTCTGTGACTATTAGTTGCAAGGAGGGCATGGAATAACCAGAAGATGTTGTTGATTGAGAAGGAATGAATGTTTTAAAGAATCTCAGCACTGTATATAGTTCTGAATGCAGACTTAACCGTCCCCATTAATGGATAGTCTTGTGTTATTAGAAAATGTTATGCCTATGAACCCTATTAAAACAGGCCATGTGGGGTAAGGAGCTTAAACCCTCACTAACATCACAAAGAACCCCAAGTGGTCCTTTGTTTTTTTTAAAAGGAGGGAGTGTGCAGTGTGTGCTATAGAACTTTGAGAGAAAGGAACTATGTTCTCTCAACTTACTAGGGAAACATTATAAATTAATTGGCAAGATGGAAAATTGATTAGAGAAAATCTAAGGTTGAGCTAATAATTTGAGTAGTTTTTCTATTTCAGTGTGTTTGTGTGGTCTGGTTGCTTGTCAAATGTAGGTGGTTGTTGTTGCATGAGATTGAGAACAGGAGTTGTTAAAGCCTGTTTGTTCTTGTGGAGTATTTATTGTGGGCAATAAATGCAATGCTTTACACTTTGGTTTAACTTCAAAGGGGCTGAGGAAGTGTTAAAACTGGTACAATTTAAGTACAAGATTTCTTGAATTTACTTCTGTTTTTGAGTTTAATTACAGTTTGGAAGAAAGAAGAATGAAAGCGACTGTCTTAATCAATGTTCTGTATTTTCTTTAAATGTTTTATTTTCATCCCAGTTTAAAATGTTAAGTTTGAATGAAAGTGGAAGTGCTGTGGAATGAATGTTGGAAGCTTCCATGTGTGTCTGTGTGTGTTTAATAAAGTGGTTGCGTGGATGTTTTTGTTGCTGTTTGCTTTAATGTTTTAATGTTCTTCCCCTAATTGTGATTTTACAACAGTGGGTTTGATACAGAGTTTAAATAAAAATTGGAAATTGGATCGGATTAAATTGAAATAAAGTTTTGGAATTCCTTAACCTTTTAAGTATAATCAATGGCCATGATTATGCTTAAGAGGTATAGAATATAAATACATAAATAATATATATATATATGTATATGTGGGACATTACTTTGAACACAATTTTTGGAAAGTAAATTTCAAAATCAAAGTACATAAATTGAAGTTTGAAATAACCAATTTGAATTTTGAATAATCCTGGGTTCAAATTTTGTTAAGAAAGGATTTAAACCTCGGAGGGAACCATGTGCTCTCTCCTTTGTCTTGAAGAAATCGTGACATCATCACATTGGAATGTGTTTTATTTCTTGTGTTTTTAACTGGCAGAGATTTCACCATCTTCTGTTCCTAATTTGGCAATTAAAAAATTACATACATTGGAGGTTGTAAATTTTATTTTTGTTTTTGTTTTTAATTTGACAGATTTTGAGGCCAAATTAATTCATTTGGCTCCAAGCCGAATGTATATTTTGTGTTTTGTTTTAAATAGATAGCTCGTGAATAACAAGTCTAGCAGCTTCAAGACTCCAGGATTGTTCATCACAACCTAGTGATAATTGAGACTTGAAGAGTTTGGCTCATTCAGATTTTCTCACTGTTAACTTTCAAATTAAAGTGATTGGTTATGTTTAAGCGTTACATAGAACATATAGAACATAGAAAGCCACAGCACAAACAGGCCCTTCGGCCCACAAGTTGCGCCGATCACATCCCCACCTCTAGGCCTATCTATAGCCCTCAATCCCATTAAATCCCATGTACTCATCCAGAAGTCTCTTAAAAGACCCCAACGAGTTTGCCTCCACCACCACCGACGTCAGCCGATTCCACTCACCCACCACCCTCTGAGTGAAAAACTTACCTCTGACATCCCCCCTGTACCTACCCCCCAGCACCTTAAACCTGTGTCCTCTCGTAGCAACCATTTCAGCCCTTGGAAATAGCCTCTGAGAGTCCACCCTATCCAGACCCCTCAACATCTTGTAAACCTCTATCAGGTCACCTCTCATCCTTCGTCTCTCCAGGGAGAAGAGACCAAGCTCCCTCAACCTATCCTCATAAGGCATGCCCCCCAATCCAGGCAACATCCTTGTAAATCTCCTCTGCACCCTTTCAATGGCTTCAACATCTTTCCTGTAATGAGGTGACCAGAACTGCGCGCAGTACTCCAAGTGGGGTCTAACCAGGGTCCTATAAAGCTGCAGCATTATCTCCCGACTCCTAAACTCAATCCCTCGATTAATGAAGGCTAGTACGCCATACGCCTTCTTGACCGCATCCTCCACCTGCGAGGCCGATTTAAGAGTCCTATGGACTCTTACGGTTACGGTTACGGTTACGGTTCTGACATTTAATTGATAGAATAAATTGAGTGCACAAAATAACCAATGTATAAATGGGAAGTTGCCTAAATTCTAAAGAGGTAAATAAGTTTAATTTTGACAAATAAAGGGTAATGGAAAGAGAGTCTGTATGGGTTTGTGTTTCAAAGAGGGATGCATTAAAACATATTCTCAGTTTATGACGGACCCATTTGAATGTGAGATAATTTTACAAAGTAATATCTGTTTGTTTTGTGACTTTCCTATACTGAGTAAATGTTATCTGTGGTAATCCTCATGTTCACATGTAAAGTTTGTTCAGTTCAATGTATGTAAATACTAATAAGTTGGGAGTTAATTTTTCTGGAAAGTTAAGGGCTCTGGAGAGTGTTAATTACTCTACAACAGATAACAGGATTTTTCCTAGTACTTAGTTATTTGGGGTTACAGGAGTTAAAATGCTTAAAAGAGGAACAAATAAACTATTTGTGCAAATCATGTTATTCATAAATAAAATTGGTAGACAGAATGATGGAGGAGGTTCCTCTATAATTTGTTAAACGGGTAGAAAATCATTTGAATTACTTCTAACTTGTACTTTGGTTGCATTGTGTTAATTGGGTCATAAAAGATCATAGCATGTGTATGCTAGAAGGAGATAGATTTTGAGCTGTGACTGTGGAAGTTTAAATCTAAAATGGTAACTGTGACTAAAAGTGTTTATTATGCAAATTTGGATCATTTTTAAATAACAAATACTTTGGAGAGTTAAACCTGCCTCTTCAGCACTTTTGGTGCATGACCCTCCAAAATCCAAATTATTTCCCTTTTGCATCTGTATCAATGATTTATTATTGTCCTGTGCATAACTCTGAACCTAAAATGGTGGTTAGAATATGTGATTGTTTGTATTTTTGGGTAATTAACTTATTGTAATAATGGTGTTTAGAACATGTGGTTGTTTGTATTTGTAGAGTGTTGTTGTCTGTCGCATCTGGAAAATGTTGTAGGGATGTATTATTACTGTGCATGCCAATACCTGGGCCTTACTTGACTGTTGAGTGACTGGGGAATTCCTGACAGATACTGGTCCTGAGTTTGTTATCCATCACGCTTCGCGTTCAGGATCAAAGGGGGGACTGTGGCCAAACGGGCCATCTAAAATGGAAATTTGTAAAGCACTCTGGGACAATTGGGCAAGAATTAAAACAACAGGCTGCAGTTTAAAAGACAGAGACAAACAGGCTGCAACCCGGACGTGTGAATCCACAGGAGATGGGTCATCTCCAGGATCAAAGAGACTTTCTGGTCACACTGGGTTGTTTATCAGACATAAGGGCACCGTGAACCCCTTATTTGGGAGGGAGGTATGTGACCTATGTGCCCCCAGCACCTACAGACATGGCCGCTGGGGACACACCCAGAGATTGGTGTGGCAGCACCCGATTGGGCTTTATCGATCAGGGTGATCAAGTCCTGATCGATTGATTAGCAATGGCCAAAAGGGATATGAAACCCAACGGGGTATAAAGGGTGCTGCGCAACCAAGAATCTCTCTCTCTCTCTAACCCCACGAACGAGCTACAACAACGGTGACCATCGCCAGCGACGACCAGCACGAGGAGAGCCACCACACCCGAGAAGGAAGGAAGGAAGACCAAAGCCAAAGTGCCAGACCAGACTAAAGGACCAGACTACACAGACGACTACCAAGACCAGCGCACAGATAAAGGCCAATATCTGCTTGGGTATTTCCCAGTCACGCTAAGTTAAGTCAAGGTCTCGTATTGGACTTGAACTTTAGTATTTTCCTGTAAGATAACTTATTGTTGGTTGGCTGAGTGATTATTGATTGTGTGGGTTTAAATAAATATTGGTTGTACTAATAAGACGTCTACTCATAGTTATTTGCCCACCGTATAAGGGTTAAAACAGACTGTGTGGCAGACAAGAGGCAACACAGTGCTCGCTGGTGGAGTTATATTCCCATAACAGAATGGCCACATGCTCCAGAGGATGAGTCCCCCATCACACATGATGTTAACTCTTCATTCTGGCATGGATGTCCTTCATTGCGATGCTGAGGGAAGCAACAAAGGTGTTAATGTTCAGGCAGCATGGAAGCACAAGTGAAAAAGGCTCGTATGAGCTCGTTGTCATTATCATTGTCCTGGAACCTTGTGGTTAGAAGCATCTTACATGCACGTCTATTCGTATTGTCCATGCCTTGGCCTCCTCCTCTGGAGCTGCATCTTCCACGTCCTCCTGCTAAATAGGGCATCAGTTACTTCTCGGGTGCATTTATGTGGAGATGTTAGTGATATTCCGCAGATGTCCCCAGTGGAGCCCTCTAACAAGCCATTCACAAAAAGGTTCAGTGCGGATCTCACCTTTAGAGCTTCTGGCAACAGATGGCCTCCCAGTCCTTTTGGAGTCAGTTCCTCCTGAACAATGTTGCAGATGTGATCCAAGGAAAGGCATCTATAGCATTGTCTCTCACTCATCTGTAGGTATGAGAAATGCCCTCGATACACCCTTGTTCATGCCAAGTGCCTCTGTGTAATGGGTCAGTTCACTTCAGCTTCTGGGTCTTCATGAGTCCCACTGGCCAATGTTCCTCTGGGCGAGGCTCTTCCCTTCATCCTGCGTGCCGATGAAAGGCTCTCTTCCCTCCCTCAGTTGCCTGAGTGCCAGGAAAAAGGCAACATTGCCTGCTGCATCTAGTCTCCATTCCAACATATGTTTGTGGACATTCTGAACAGGTCAATGATTGGACCTTCCAGTTGCAAGTTAGTGAGTCACTATGAAACCCTTAGACAGCCCTCAATCCTGGCATTCAATCCCTAGATCATCCCCTGCGGATGTAAAATAGCTTGATCATCAGTAGAAGTGAGACCTGCCTTCTGCACCCACAAATCTGAAGGTCCCAGGCATAACAGCACTTTTAGAAAGGGGGTTGGATCTAAATGAATGCAACCAGGCACTAGTGGTCCCAGTTCAGTCAGGGATTTGTCAGACTGACTCTTTTAGATTAGACTAGAGCCCAACGTTGCACCAATGTAATGACTGTAACTGGGGAGGGGTGTGCAGTCTGCACTGTCAGCTCTGAGGTGTGGATGTCTTTGTGGCTTTAGGCATGTGCAGTTTAGCTGTTGTACCTTTACATTGGATCCTTCTGAAGGTTGTGCCTTCCCATTAGAAGAACAAATGGAATATAATCAAAATCTGGTCCCACTGTGGAATGGATGCTCGCTGGAGCTGAGTTAAATTAAATCCTTCAAAGGGAGTTGAATCTTCCTACCAGGTTTCAGCTGTGCATTGATCACCATTTGGTAAAGTGAAAATGAGTCGGGTGCCCCTTCACTCTGCCCAAAAGTGCAATATTCGATTCCTCTCACAAACCTTGCATCCCTCCCTTGGAGATAATATTTGTAGCTTGTTTTTTGACTGTGTCATTGGATCAGCTTGCAATAAGGTGGTGCTCAGATATTAGAATGAGACCAGGTTCCAAACCCTCACTGCCTCCATTGAAGACATTCCCATTATGCTGGAAGAGCATGAAGTGCAGGTTTCCCTCCTTTCAATCACTCTGCTTCCTTCACCTCTAATCCTGGATCCTATCGTGATTATTGTTGATAACCCTGTCCTCCCCCCTGAATTGTTTGATGTTGATGTCCCGTGTCAACCTCACCCCTCCCCATCTTGAGACCCTATACACAGTAATGTACCGAGACCACCCCACGTTCATAAAATCATTGAGTGCCCAGTGCCCCGCCCACTGTGTTACCAGTTCCCCATTTGCAGGTTGTAGATGCCTCCCCTGAATGTGACTGCGCCACCTGTACCCCAGTACCAATTCAACACCCCAAAATGATGAGTGTGAGGGACTTACCATGCCTTGAAAACCCTGTTGGACATGACTGATACACAATGGACAGGCTCTTTCCCTCTTTGTATTGGGCCCAGGACAGGCTTACCAGGCATGGCCCTGTAAATTGATGTGTAATTGCCAGGACATTCTATGCTTTCTGGCCATGGCTAACTTCCCCCCCAACTCTCCTCCTTCCCCCCCCTCACTATTCACATGCCTCCATCCACCCTTCTCCCCAGGGCCCAGTCAACCCACTCTCCAAAATCCAGCATTTGCATATAGCCCTTTGCTTCTCTCTTGTCTCACCCATAACCTCCCACACCCACCACCATAAACCAATACCCCCAAGTTAAATCATAGTCTTCTAGCTGCTCTCCGCACGCCATCCTGCTGGTCTTGCCTGAGCAGCCTTGGCTCAGGGTCTGAGCAGCTGCAAATGCAGTGAAATGTCGGCAAGTGCTGTGCACACAAACCTTGAGTGAAGTGCATATTGCCAAATGTAGGTCCCTTATATCGGGTCATGGTTCACAGCAGTCTAATTTGATACTGGCGTGGTCACTTGATCTGGGGAGTTGGGGGGTGGGGGGGAGAGGGGCGGGGGGGGGGGGCGGGGGGCGTGATTCCAACGAACTGGGATTTTGATTAGTATTCATGATATTTAAATGCATGCAAATTTATTTCCTGAGATGGCATGGTGGGCTACCTGACTCGCAATGAAAGTTAGGAGCAGAAACATTCCGATTATTTTCACGCTGGCGAGAAACTGACTTTTGGTCCCATACCAAATGTTCCTGTCCTGCCTGTCACTGTGTCCACCACTGGCAGGAGCAGAAAATCCCACCGGATGAAATCCAATTTGCGAGTACAAGTTCTGCCTTTTCAAAGCCAATTTTCCTGCCTTAATCTATTGAGAAAATGTAATTAACTGTTGCAAAGTTCAGGCAAATTGGAAAAGACCTGATTCACTGAGTCTCCACCAGCTTTTCATATCAGTCTCGAGATTTAGGTAGAAGGAGTCCTCAAATAACTCTAGCAACATGCTCTGATTCCCAGACCTCTGCTGTCCAAAAGATTGGTAGATGTCACCAGGAAAGACGAAAGACAGGCAGACAGGTTTTTGTGCTTCTTATAGGAATTAATTAGACAAGCTCATCGAATGTTATCAGTTATTGTAAGGATAATTGAACATTAAAGTAGAGAGAGAATCGAGCTAACTTTTCAAGTCCTAATGAACCTTCGTCTCTCCACAGATGCTGTCAGTCCTGCTGAGATTTTCCAACATTTTCTGTTTTTGTTTCAGATTCCAGCACCCACAATAGAACATAGAACATAGAACAGTACAGCACAGAATAGGCCCTTCGGCCCACGATGTTGTGCCGAGCTTTATCGGAAACCAAGATCAAGCTATCCCACTCCCTATCATCCTGGTGTGCTCCATGTGCCTATCCAATAGCCGCTTAAATGTTCCTAAAGTGTCTGACTCCACTATCACTGCAGGCAGTCCATTCCACACCACAGGGCATTGGTGAGACCATGGCTGGAATTCTCCGGCCGTTCATGCTGGTGGGATTCTCTGGTCCTGCTGGCAGTGCACCCCATTGGGAATTCCCGTTGACAGCAGCGGGACCAGAGAATCCCACCACGAACAAACAATGTGTCACCTCCCGCTGGCAGAATATTTTTAAGGTAGAGCAAAATAGATTCTCCATCAGCAAGGGGTGAAAGATTATCTGGGTAGGTGGGAATGTAAAGTTGAGGTTACAATTCAATCAGTTCATGATCTTACTGGATGGTGGAAGAAGATTGAGGGGCCGAGTGGTCTACTCCTGCTCTTAATTCATATGTATGTTCCTTTTTGACAAATGTTACAATTTTAGGGTTTCATGTGTTATTCTGTGAAACGCGCTTGTGTGTTTGTTTATGTGCTTGAACATAATTTATTTAAGCTTTTTAAAAATTAATTCATGGGAGTGGGCATCACTGGCTGGGCCAGCATTTACTGCCCATCCTGAATTGGACTTGAACTAAGTAGCTTGTTAGGCCATTTCAGAGGGCATTTAAGATTCAGCCACATTGCTGTGGATCTGGAGTCACATGTAGGCCAGATTAAGTAAGGGTTGCAGATTTCTTTCTCCAAAGGATGTAAGTGAACCAGAAGTGTTTTACAGCAATCGACAATGGTTTCATGGTCACCATTAGACTTTTAATTCCAGGTTTATATTGAATTCAAATTTCACCATCTGCCACAGTGAGATTTGAACATTAACCTCTGCTGGATCATAACATTAATGATCAATCATCCCTGAATGAATTGAGTTAACTTGGGCCTTTGCACTGCTGATGGAATGTTGCACTTTCGGAAATTCAATACTTATATGTACACCTGTTTTTCAGACTTTTAAGACCTGCCAAGTGGTTGACATGCACAATGTGTTCCAGGCCATCCCTCTGCTCCTTTACAGGAGCAGCTCTCTTCAGTTGCACTGTACTAGCCCAGTGTCAAGAAGGGGGGGGGGCCGGGGGGCAAGCCATTAAAAATTGCCCTACACTGTTTTGCCAGGATATAATTCATGTTTATGATGGGAGTGTATTTTCTTGCAGAAATAGAAAAATCAGCTGATTTTGCAGGCTTGGCAGACATGCATGACACTCCAACGATTTAATCACAGCAATCTGCTACCGATCATTACTGTGAGTCTTGTACAAATTGGTTGGTTTCGGATTTTCAAAGCTCCTTGGTCTCAAATTCAAATCCCAGCATGATGTTAAAACAATGTTGTGAGGTACCCAAGGTGATTGGTACTGCCCAAAGTTTAGACAACACAAGACTCACGAGGCAGGTATCACTGTTTAAAGACATAACTTTATTTAAACCAGTGGCTGCCAAAAGTTCATCAAAGGGTTAAGTAGCTCTGACATAGAGCAGCAGAACCTCTCTGATGAATCTAACATATACAATCAAAAACAAATCACATATTTTTTCTTATCAATTTTTCCTGCCTTTCAGTGAATTCAAATCAATCATTTTCAGGATACACAAATCAACAATAATACATGTCAAATATATTAGCCAGTTGAATTCCACCCCTCAGCATAATGGTATTTTATTAGTCCATGAAATCCGGAAGCTGACTCCTCTCTCTCCCCTATTCTAATATTACCCTGATTTCCCGGTGCCATAATCTGGGGATTAACTCATCTGCAAACCCAAATTAACCTTATTGTCAGTAATGCAGCTACACAGACTTTGCTGACTCCTATTCTACCAGATTATTCACCCTCTGGGATAATTTCATTGTTGCTGGAGTGCTCATTAGGATATGGTTTTCACTGTGATCAGTGTCGCAATCACGGACTGTAATTCTCATTAATTAGAACACATGTTTGTCCTGTGACAATTACACTAAAAGACCCTTCCCATCGGACTCTTGGTCCTTTTTTGTCTGTTATGAGTTTTACCATTTCCTTATCCCATAAGTTACATAACTTCAGAATGTTCTCTTCTGCTAATTTCATCCAATCTCTGTGCTGTTGTTGAGTGATTATCTGCTTTTTGAGAGAATATAAATGGTCTACCAAATCTCTCATACACTGAAACATTGCTTCTCTGCTAATCTCAAGTTCTCCACTTCCTGTTGTTACATCCTCTCGGAGGCGCATTGCCCTACCAATCATCAGGTCAAATTACATCTAGCCTTTGGCATTTCTGGAACTTTGATAGCATATATCATAATAATACTAAGTTCTGAAGCTTTCAACAGAGTACCGGCACCTTGACCTCTTTTCAGAGCTGGTCTAATTTGTGTATCTATGGCACCAGACATATATAGCTGTAAGGAGGATGAGAATAATGTGCAATTATCCTTCAGGGAAGTATACGCTTTCTCATCCATATTATAGACCTGGAATACGTTAATCAAAGGAGGTGTCAAAAAATAAATAAATAGTTACCAAATTACTCCAGAGGGATATAAGTCATATGTATATTAATAATATTGAAAGATGAGTGTTAAATTTATTTCTTACATTTATATTCTGGCTTTTCCTAAAATGTAATTTCATAACTAAACCATATTCTGGCAGCTGTTGATCATATTTATGTGTGCTGACTGAGTTGGAGGAAGGATTATTTTATCACAGTATTTTCATAACATGCTGTTAAAGCACCCGTTCTAGATTTCTAATTCTGGCACCTACTTACTTACATATTAACAAGTATTTGCTAGTAATCCTTTGCTGAAAAAAAACGGTCACAGTCTTCTCTGAACCTCAATTTACATGTAGGTTTGAGCACAAATCGCATTGTGCTTTGTACGAATAATACGATAGGAAGAAATAGCAGAAAATGCAACAAGGATTGCTTCCCATACAAAACTGAAGAAACTGCAGAATATTAAAAGAAGCATTTAAATAGATTAGAAGAAAACTGTGCCCTGCTCATATGATGACAGCGAATTTATACCCAATCCCTTTCTGCTGCCCCCCACCCCATATTGTTGTCAAATTATAATGTTGCTCGTAATCTCCTCTAAGGCACAAATAGGTGTTTGTCTTTGTAAAGTTCCGTGAAGAAAATTGAATAATGTTGATTTTTAACAAAATATATTAGGTTAGGTTATATGGATTGGCAATGCTAAATTGCCCCTTAGTGTCAGGGAGACTAGCTAGGGTAAATGCATGGTGTTATGGGGATAGGGCCTGGGTGAGATTGTGGTCAGTGCAGATTTGATGGGCTGAATGGCCTCCTTCTGCACTGTAGGATTCTATGATTACTTCCACAATACAAAGGATGAGCAAAATACAGGATATATCATCTAGTTAACCTTTTTACTTCTTGTTCACTGTACCTTTCATTGTAGCCTTCTGTGTGGTGAAGGAAGCACTTCCACCAGCCTTCTGATATATGCTAGCTATGGGGCAGGAGGGTCCCATTTTTAATTAGAAACATGGGATTTGTCAGCAGAGAAGGAGGTCAGGTCTGTGGCAGTTCTTTGAAAGAGCTATATAATTAAAACATTCACATTGCTTTTGCCTTCACCCTGACAACTTTGACTTCAGGTTAGTTTTTCTTAGAGAAGCAAGCATAGTTTACTTTGCTCCAAAAAACAGTTTATGAGGAAAAAGGTATTTTAGGAAGGAAACGCTGGAAGTTCATATTTGGTCGAACGTTCTTTGACAGTCAATACGATATCAGTGCACATAGCCTTCTATTGTCACACTAATATTCATTCTGCAGGGATAAGAGTTTGTGAATATTCTCAAAACTGTGTTGCAATTAAAACTATATTCTTTATTTTGTAAGAGTGTATAATGACGAAAATACAAATAATAACAGGAGTAGGCCATTAACCCCCTGAGCCTGATCTGCCAGTCAATAAGATCATGGCTGATCTGATTGTAACCCCAACCCGATATTCCCAATAACCTTTCACCCCTTACTTAATCAAGAATTCGGACTTTGAAGCCTGTACCAGCTCTTGATTTCATATTACCCTGTTAGATAAGAGCACCTACTAAAGATGTTAGTTGTAACACATGAAGATGTGATAGGCATAAATCTGCAGAACTGGTTACCTTTATGCAGGCCATATACATTTCTTCCTACTTATTGAGTAAATGTTACCTATTTAATCCCAAAACTGGACAATCCCACCCAAGGGCAACGAACCTTTGCATGGTTCGCTCCCCACCCGCTATGATTCCCATGGCAGGCGGGACAGGAGAAGTGCCCCCGTGGTACCTTTGCTTCTGAACCAGAAGCTCTGGGTTGAAGTCCCAGTCCAGAACATAATGGTTAAGGAAGGTGTGTTCACAATGTGGCTATGCATGTTAAGTATCAACCTGTCGATCCTTCCAGCATATGCCATGGCCAATGTCTTTGAAGCAAAAAACATAAGTATAATCTGAAGAGCCTCCTTAAAATGTTACAAATTTTGAAAGCTTAGGGGAGTGATCTTCCGGTCCCACCAAAGTCGACAATCACCATTGGTTCCCCAGCGGCGGGATGGGCAAGTTATGCAAATTGCTATTGACTTCACCGGGACAGGAAGATGGCACTGGTGTCCAATGGCAACCCACCTCTGTCACAGCAAGGTTGCTAGAAAATTCTAGCCTTGATTTATACTCACTGTTACTTACAGTTAAAACTCCTTGACCTTTTACACAGATGTGGCTGATTTCAGACTAATCATGGATCTAGGCCAGCTATTTAAAATTTTTGTTACCCCATTCTGAAAGGAAATTGTGGAAGGGGATTCCTAATCAGCTAATAAGATTTAAAGGCAGAATGCAGTCTTTAAGAGGACAAGGGATCAATAAAGAGTTAAATGATTATTGGACAAGCTAATACAAACAGCTTACACATATGTGAATGCAGTAAATTAATCAAAACAAGTAGTTATGATTTTAAAACATATATGCTGATATTTTAAATGTATTTTAATGTATTGTACACTTTAGTCAAGCAAGGTTATCAAAACGTATGGTGGTAAATGTCAATAGTTTAAAGCCAAAGGTCTGGGAACCGGCTAGTCAGTAAATCTTATCAGGTTAATTCCTATGACGGTACATATTATGCAACATTATTGAATAGATGCATTCACTGCCCAGAGACAAGGATAGAAATGCCCCTGGACACAGGAACACACCTCTATTCAACTTGGCAGTGAACCGGTGGTCAAGTCCATTTTGTCCTTGCAGTAGCGTCTGTTGTTACTAGGCAACAGGGATATAATTAGAGCCAAAAAGGGAAAGATGTCTGGATTTGAAGGACAAATAGAATATCAACATGCTATTAAGTATCATATGGTCGGCTTAGGTACTTGACAGAGAGTTGCATTGATGTATGACTGTTAAATGAAATTGATTTTAAACTAATGAAATGCGGAATTATTGATTATGAAAAAGTATAATTGATCTGTATTTGACTCTGTACTTCAGAGCTTTCAGAGAGGTTCTGTCACTCTGTCCTTGGAGCTATTTAGCCCTTTGGAAATCTCGAGTAGGCTGTACATTTGTATTGTCTTCTTTTATGTTTTATGTTAAATAAATTTTGTTACATCTTTGCACAGAGATATTTGCCTGGCGAGTTTTGAATTATTTAAGTTTAAGACACAATTGGCCACCATCAAATTTCCCCACAACAGGGATGTTAAGACCAGACAAATGAATTCTGGGGGCCCATGGCTATCTTTCTGAGATATGGTAATCTTGAACCAGTCTAAAATCCAACAGCAAGAAAAATGCATTCACAAGAATAAAAATAAAGTCAATTACAGATGTGAAAATGATGGTGATGTGTTAAATGCTTCACAATTATGCTCTTGAAAGAAAAAAAGTCACCATGTAGCAGATGAAACAGGAGATTGAGATGAGGACAGAGAGAACAGGCAGAATATTTGAATTTTTACTGACTTAGCATTGGATGAAAGCGTAGGGAATCGGGTGGTGGAGTTTGAGGATGACTTTGGGACATTTAAACAGCTTTTCACTGTGTTACTGAATGATTGTGAGAGCAGTGAGTGGGTAGCGGGCTATGGTGGTAAGGTGATAAGGTGATGGGTAGTAGGGTGATTGGCTGATACAACCATCCGGAGACTGGAAGATTCGGGCCAATATTTCAACCACTTTACGCACCTATCCATTCATTTCCTGGTACAGAAATCTGTCTCCAAATAGTTAAACTCTTTGTATAAAGCAACAATCCAATTTCAAAAATATAACAATTGCAACATAGTGCACCAATGTACTGTCAAAGTTAATTTTTTTTCTCTGTGATTTCCCCTTGTGACTATGAATGGTGACTATCTAATCATAGAATCTTAGAGGACAGAAACAGACCATTTCATAGAATCATAGAATCATACAGTGCAGAAGGAGACCATGCCTGCTAATCCCCCTGACACGATGGGCAATTGAGCATGGCCAGTCAACCTAACTCGCACATTTTTGGACTGTGGGAGGAAACCGGAGCACCCGAGGAAACCCACGCAGACATGGGGAGGATGTGCAAACTCCACACAGTCAGTCACCCAAGGCCGGAATTGAACCCAGGTCCATGGCGCTGTGAGGCAGCAGTGCTAACCACTGTGCCACCATGCCGCCCCTATTTCTCGCTAATATGCTTTATTTTTCACTAGTAAATCATTTGCCTGTGACAGTTTCTCAAGTTCAGAGACATACCAGAAATTATCCCATGATGGGGGAGGTGATGGGTATGGTATTAAAACGAACAATAACTGGAATGTATTGTCCACCTCCTGATTTGAAACCATATGCATCAAGAAAACTTGAGTTGACTGTCCAAGGTGAGTGGCTATTGTGGGAAATCCAAGTGATTATTCCTCCCAGTCAGCATGGAAGAGTTCTTGAACAACTGCACAAAGAACATCCTGGTATAGTGCAGATGAAGGGATTAGCACATGGTTATGTTTGGCGGCGGGTCTGAAGCTCAGATTGGGTGGCACCGTGGCACAGTGGTTAGCACTGCGGCCTCACAGTGCCAGGGACCCAGGTTCGATTGCCGGCTTGGGTCACTGTCTCTGTGGAGTCTGCACGTTCTCCTCACATCTGCGTCTGTTTCCTCCGGGTGCTCTGCTTTCCTCCCATGACTGTTCAATATTATAGAGTTTACCTAGCCTCATGGCACTGGCCTATTACATGTGAGGATGCTGTATGCACCTGAAGGCCTGGTTGGTGTGGTTTGACATAATCCCCATGCTTGATTTCGTAAGGGAAATCAACATGGTTATCTGATCAAGACAGTGCCATCAGTATCCTTGTCTTCCTCGCCATTGCCTATTTCGCTTGAGTTTTTAAAGTTTATTTATTAGTGTCACAATTAGGCTTACATTAACACTGCAATGAAGTTACTATAAAAATCCCCTTGTCGCCACACGCTGGCACCTGTTCAGGTACGCAGCGGGAGAATTGTTAATATATACAGCAAGTGGGATTAACAAAATGTAAACATCATTAAACTATTACAACACAATGCTTGTGTTTCTTTTTTCACTTATTCCCAGTCTTTAACTCAGCAAAGAATGTCTCATTTAAGTCCACAGCCCAGTTGCCCTCCTTTTTGTTAGCTGGTGGTGTAATTCCTTCATCAAGATAATTTTCCTCAAATCTGGTAAATTCTCATTTCAAGACAATAAGATCAAAATGGCATTTTTATGCATTAACAACTCATTTCTCATCTGACCAAAACCTATTTCAGCCTTCTCCGGGATGTTCTTGAGATGCTTTATATGTTCACACAAAAGAGTTTCATACTCCTGCTTGGCTGATCGTTGAACATTTTAAGATCTTCAAATTTCTCCTGATCGCATTTCACACAGATGTTATTTAATTCTCTTTGATCAAGATCAGTCACTTCTTCCCTCTGGAGTTTCATTGTTCGTTCCAATACTTCAATTCTTTTACCTAATTCATAAACCATTCTGTTTCATTCCTTTGCAGGCTTTGAATGGTCTTTTGCAAACTGCCCACTTGCCTGGATTCCAGCTTATGTACCCTGTGTGCTGGCACTTATTAATCTGTGTCTCTGATCATTGGCCCTTCTAGAACATACATTTCATTTCCCATATTCTCCAGATTACATCAAAGTTCAAGAATCTTGGCCGTGATTCTCCCAAAAATGCTGAATTGGCAGGAACATTGTTCTAGATCCCAACTGTTTTGACAGTTCAGCTTCTCACCTGAATCTCCGCACTCTGTGCACAGCACAGGGCCCAGTCGTGAATCTCGTTAAAAGCCCAGGAGGGCAGGGCCTACTCGTGCCGGAGTCTGACACTTCTGGAACTCTGCGCATAGGCAGAGGCCCCGATCTGTTAGTCTCCCCATTTGCTGGCCACCTTGATCGCTGGCCAGCCCGAGACCCCCGCAGTGCTGCCCCTCCAGCCCCTCCCACAGCCTGATCGCGGCCCCCACAACAATTCCCAGGCCAGTCCTGACCGCCCCCCCCCCCGGCCCTGGAGCACCCCGATGTCCAGCCCACCCTCCCCAGCAGTGGTGATCCCCCCACCCCCTTCACCCTGGCAGAACCGCCCCCCCCCCTCCCCGCTCACCCCTCCCGGGGGTCAGACCACCCCCCCACCCCGGGGGGCAGGCCCCCCCTGGCAGACCACCCCCTCCCCTCCAGCCCACCCCAATCGCTGGCCTCCCTCCATCCCAGACTGATCGCCGTGCAGAGTGGCAGCGGGACCCCTCACCCTCACCGATCGCCCCTTGGCCCCGCCCACAATAGGTCCCGCCTTCTTGGCACTGCCCGATGCCTAGTGTGCAGTGCCAGGGTGCCCTCTGGCCATGGGCACTTTGCCCCTTTGGCAGTTCCAGGGGGCATGACCCCCTGCCATCTGACCCCCTGAGGGGCCTGTGGGCATGGGCACTTTGCCCCTTGGGCAGTCCCAGGGGGCACCTCCCCTCGCCATCCGACCCCCTGAGGGACCCCGATTGCCCCCCTTCATTCAGGCAGGGTCTCCTGCTAGTTCCCCAAACGTGGGGAGCTAGTCCCCACATCCTGGAGGGGTGGGAGATTCAATCAGGACCGGTAAGTTTCCAATAATTACATTCAAACTACATTTAAAACATATTAAAAACAGATTTAAATGGCTTACCTGCCTTCCCGCCGGTGTCCAGCGTGGTCTGACTGGCGACTGTTCGCCGGCTCTGGGAGATGCACATGCATTCCTGGCACATGTGCAAATCCCTGTACAAGGCCAGAAAAGTTGCAGGTCGCAATGGGAGAATCGTGGCCCTTAATTCTCTTTTTACAACAAAGTTCTAACAGTTCATTGGTGTTGCTTTTTAATTTTGCATTTAGCCAACTGTTCTGATTCACCAGCAATTCCTTTTCCTGTTCAAGGTTTTTCTCACAATACGTCATAAAAATTTCTGACATTTGAAGTTTATCAGGTTTTAAGTGAATATCTACCTTTGTGGCACTTCCTTCTATCAGTTTATGATTTAAACATTCCAAGTCCTCATTCAAGTTCTCTAATTCCTGTGACTAATGTTCAATTACTCTCTTCAATTCTCAATTTTTATTCGCAAACTCATCTTTCATGCATGCAAGTTGGTTCTCCACATTCATCAATATTTCCTTCACTCACTCATCGGCGATAAGCTTCTCATGTTTGCAACAGTTTGGAGTTTGATAAGATCAGCATGATCAAACACCTGTTGCAATACAGTTATGCCATATTACAGCCTCCACTAACAAAATTATTACCCAGAATAAAATCTACCCCTTGAATTGGCGACCGAGTAATAACTCCCACCGTAAAAATTTTCATCCATTGAGTCACTTCATAAATTTACTTTACACAAAGGAACAGGTTCACAAACTCGAAATATCTCATATTATTATCTTTACTTTCAACAAACTGTTTGGAATATTAGCCATTATCAATGACTGCTCTGCCCCTGTATTTCTCAAAATATTAATTTGTTTACTTGTTTTGTTGGGTAAGTAAGGGAATACTTCTCCTTTTGAGACAAAACAACTAGAACTTCCTGACTTTTCAGCAGTAGCCAAAGACAAATTCTCTGGACTACCCTGAGCCATGTGTCACTTTCCAATGGGTTCTGAGGGAACATGCTTCATCTGCACCAGTGTTACAGTTTTAAAACGCATTTTCTTTTCTGGAATCGTCTTTTATGTGGATTTATTAAACATTCCCATTACTGCCACTGACTGACCACTTAGTTTCCAATGATGGGGTTTGAGATGCCCTGTCTTGTGACACTAAAAGCATATTGGTTTATTTTTACCCTTTTTATTCTCTATGCGTTTTTCTTGACTGGAACATCTTCTGCCTTCTGCATAAAGCTAGACTATTTCCTATTCCACCAGTTTCCATGTTGATTCACACAGTCCAAAGATGTGCGGGTTAGGTTGATTGGCCAGGTTAAAAATTGTCCCTTAGAGTCCTGGGATGCGTAGGTTAGAGGGATTAGCGGGTAAAATATGTGGGGGTAGGGCCTGGGTGGGATTGTGGTCGGTGCAGACTCGATGGGCCGAATGGCCTCCTTCTGCACTGTAGGGTTTCTATGTTTCTATGTTTCATGCTCATTTCCTCACATGTAAATGGGTGAGATATCGTAAGTATTAGCAAAAAGTGCTACTCCTCAGATCTCTTCTATTTGTTGCTCATCCAAATAAGTCTTAGTAGTTACTGGAATTCTAGTTCACAATTCTGCTGTAATTATAATTTTGCGCAGGTTCTCAAAATTTTTCTTTAACTTTAGTGATCAATACCATCCACAGCATTTCTGACTGTCTTGCAAATTTTGTAAATGATTAAGTTACTTTCTTATGATCCTATACTTTAATTGATCAGTTTTAGGGGCAAGTAAACAATGGGGGTGATTTTCCCAGCCCGCTGCGCTGCTTGAGTAGCGCAGTGGGCCATATGACATCAGCAGCAGCCGTTTCACGGACTTGCCGCTGGGCGGTTGGGCCTCCGCGTGACTTCCAGCCTATGTTTATCAGCTTGAACAGATTCTCGCTGAAAATCAGCAATTTTCATGCGCTACCATACCTTTACATATGATTAGCGGGCCCGCGACCGAATTCTTTCCCCCCCCACTAGTGTCTCCCCCCTCTCCAGCGTGACTCACACTGGTGGCATTTATAACTGCTCTATAAAAGTCGGGTCCTGGCGTGGCAGCGCTGAAGAGGAGCAAGGAGGTAAGTGTTATGGGGCTGCAGCTCCCAGAGTGCAGGGGAGAGTGAAGGCAGGGGCTTTCTGGGTGGGATGGGGGAGTTAATTGAGTGCTGGAGGTGCTGTCCCCAGGCCAAGGGATGTTCTGTTGTTGTCTCTGTGGGGTGGGGTCCTTTACTAAGTGCGAGGTGCGCTGCTGTTTCCAGGCCCAGGGATGTCCCATTCTCCTGGCTGTGGAGTGTGGTGGGGGACTTTACTCAGTGCTGGGGTTTTGAGGTGGGGCGGGGGGGGGGGGGGCGTGGAGGGGGGTGTTGGGGAGGTCACCATGTGCTGATTGAGGGCTCATCAATCAGGCAGCTGGTGATCCAAGCAGAGGCGCTCATGTTAATGCAGCCACTCAAACTGCATGGACTCCGCAGTGAATGGGAACCCATATTGTGATAATGAGGAGGCTGTCCCTGCCCCGTGTGCCTGACCTGCAACACATGACTGGAAGGGAACGCTGTAGTAGCACCCATGGCATTGGCTCAAGGGTGTGCAACGGCGACGCCCGCACACCAACCTATATGCTCTCCCTGCCTGCTGTGGCCACAATGCCAATGGCAGGCAACCTAATCAGGTGATGCATGGCACACCAGATTATGTTGTGTTGCCAACATCCACAAGTGGGAACACTGATCCCACTGACGGATTGCGGGGGGGTGGGGGGGGGGGGGTGTTGTTGGGATAGTAAAAAGCAAAGACATGTATCTATCACTCTCTCTCTCTCTCTAACCCCCACCATGCAGATGGATTTTGGACCAATAGGTCTAGAGCTGGTCATCATGTTGGCAGGTGCTGAGGAGGAGGAGGCGGCGGCTCAGGAGTTGGAGTGAGTTGCATGGCCACTGCAAGAGCAGCCAGTGGCAGAACCTGCAGAAGGAGGGCAGGGGGCTGCCGGTGAGGCCCAGGAAGTGGCAGCGCAGTCTCCCGCATGGAGGAGCCAGGAGAAGGAGGATGCTGAGTCAGCGACTGGACAGGACAAGGAGATCCTTTGAGGGCCTATCTGAGGCTATGTGCCAGCGCCGGCTCCACCTGCACAAGGAGAAGGTGCGGCACTTATGTCAGGTCCTGGCAGACCTGGTGCCTCAGGGGAGCGGAAGGCACCCACTCCCAGTAGAAGTCAAGGTGGCGGCAGCCCTGAACGTCCACGCCACAGGATCGTTCCAGACACCCAGTAGGGACATCTGTGGCATATCACAGGTCTCTGTGTACAGGTGTGTGCGCCAGGTCATGGATGCCTTGTATGCCCAGACAGGCCAGTACATACACTTTGATATTGGCCTGGCGCAGCAGGAGGCCCGGACTACAGGCTTTGCCGCCATCGCTGGAATGCCCCATGTGCAGGAGGCCGTGGAAGGGATGCTCTGCGGTCCCTGCGAGGTGAGAGGCAATCATTTATCAGTAGGAAGGACTTCCACTCACTAAACGTGCAGATAGTCTGTGAGTACAGACTGATCATTATGCCAGTCTGTGCATGCCACCCAGGGAGTGTCCATGGCAGCTATGTCCTGAGGCATTCGGACATCCCTGGGATCTTTGAAGACCAGCCCAGGCTGTCAGGATGGCTCATAGGGGACATGGGCTAACCGCTGTGATCATGGCTGATTACAGCACTGCGGAGGTTTGAGACCGAGGCGGAGATGAGGCCTACGCTGCCATCCAGTCCATTGTTGAGCAGTGCATAGGCCCGTTTAAAATGTGGTTTTGGTGTCTGGACCACTCTGGGGTTTCCCTCCAATACGGCCCTGTGTGGGTGTACTGCATCATCATTGTGTGCTGTACAATATAGCGCAGCAGCAGGGAGACCACCTCGAGGAGGAGGAGAAGGAGGATTGCCAACTGCGGGATGTGGAGGAGCAGGAGGATGGGGGACAAGTGGCAATGGTGAGGTTCCGGCAGGGCAGGGCAACAAGGGATGCTTTAATTGCAGCACGATTCACCTAGTTGCTGTCGTGCAGTGTGGCAGCTGCTACCATCATCCTGCTACCACACCCCAGGAGAAGCTTTAGCCAACGCCCACCCAAACCCCAAGCTTCCCCCTCAACCCTCCTGACCCTTCCCCACCCCCACCCTCTTTCACCCCTCTCCCCCACTTCTCCCCCCACTCTCCCGCAGGTTACGAGTCACATCACAACAGGGTAATGGATCTGGGCTGGCTGTGCTAGCAAATCTTTGGTCAAGGCTGGAGGGTGATGCTGAATCGCTGTAAGGCACATTGGGATCCTTACCTGGTGCCACACAAGTCTGACTCCCACCTGCTCTCTGGTTGTACATTGGCAGCTGGGCCCATGTAGGAGTAAGGGTTTTGACCACAAGCATGTGGGCCAATGGGCCGGGGGTTTAGGGCGTGGTGGGGTGGCACCACAATGCCAGGGGTGGTGGTTGACAAAGGGTCCAGTGGGTGCTGCGGAAAGTAGGTCAGGCGGTCTGTAACCTTTGGCCGAAGGGCCGGTAACACGCAGCACAGCAGCCTGTGCCTCGATGCGTGGGATTGGGGTACACTCACTCTGTGGGAGGAGAATCAGAGACAGATTAGTCACAGTGAGGTGCAAATAACATTTAGTTGTGATCTTAACATTGACAAAAACCTTCACCCTGACTACTGTTCACATTCATCCGTGCCCTCTTAGTGACCCACAACTTTCTAATCTTGTGTGGCCTATTGCTTCATCTAGGTGCCCCCCCAGGATGTACATCGGAGGTGGAGGGGTCCAGCTGTGATCCGTGAACACCCTGTTGCCTGTGATGCCTTTGGCGGGCATCCCCTGGTGGGCTGAGACCTGGAGGACCCCGGCCAACTTGCAGATGACACTGATGTTTCTGTGCCATCCTGTTCATCCTGCTGGCCCTGAGATGTCCCACCGTGGGGAAGGGGGAGTCAGAAGGTCTTGGGATGTCTGGAGTCTCCTGGGTGGAAAGCCCCGGCATGGGCTCTGGCCCTTCCTCCTTCCTCAGGGCGTACATAGGCCCTGGAGACACTCCATGGGATGCCAGGGCAGCTGGACTGAGCTCCAGGAGCTTTGGCATCACCTGGCTTTGCCAGTCTTGGAGGCCCAGATGCGTCTGCCCCATGATGTGTGATCCCTCAGTTCTGGCCCTCTGAGACCGGGTCAAGCTCTGGAGTCCCTCCACTACAGCATTCTGTGAGCAAGCCAAGTTCTGGAGCCCCCTCAGCATTAGCACTCTGAGCCTGAGCTAAGTTGTCTAGAGACACGGCCTGCTGTGTCTCGAGAAGAAGTCTCACAACACCAAGTTAAAGTCCAACAGGTTTATTTGGTAGCAAATACCATAAGCTTTCGGAGCGCTGCTCCTTCGTCAGATGGAATGGAAATGTATTCTCAAACAGTGCACAGAGACACAAAATCAAGTTACAGAATACTAATTAGAATGCGAATCCCTACAACCAGCCAGGTCTTAAAGATACAGACAATGTGGGTGGAAGGAGCATTAAGCACAGGTTAAAGAGATGCGTATTGTCTCCAGACAGGATAGCCCGCAAGTCCAGGAGGCAAGCTGTATTGGTTTCAGAATGGGATGCATACTCACCCTTGCTGCCCGAAGAAGGTCGTTTATCTGTTTGCACCACTGGTCTCCAGAACAAATGTGCCAGTGCATGGGCACTTACAACTGCAGCCACAGCCTCCCAGATGGCATTTTCTGTGTGACCTCTTGAGCGACGTCCTTTAGTGGGGTAGAGAACCTCGTGCCTCTCCTCCACTGCATCCAGCAACGGGGCCTGCTCACCCTCTGAGAATCTGGGGGCATTTCTCCTCTGTGCCATCTTCCTGGCGTGACTGCCTGTGTGTCCATCCAGGTAAATACGTGGATTGTCAGGGTAAGTAAATACATGAGGTTATGGGGATAGGGACTTGGTGGGATTGTTGGTGGTGCAGGCTCACTGGGCCGGATGGCCTCCTCCTGCACTGTAGGGATTCTGTGGTTCTTTGAACTGGAAACTGAGAGATATTCCATCAGTACAATTGTCTTTCTGATGGTATGAAATAATGAGCAGGCCATATCAATGGCTTGATTTCCTTTATAATTCTGAACCCAAATGCTAAACTTCTAAGCATAAAAATGTTTGCCTTTGGTGTTTTCTGTTTAAGAACCTGTCCGGCTTCCTTAATAAAAGCAAATTACTGCAGATGCTGGAATCTGAAACCAAAAGAGAGAATGCTGGAAAATCTCAGCAGGTCTGGCAGCATCTGTAAGGAGAGAAAAGTGCTGACGTTTCGAGTCCAGGTGACCCTTTGTCAAAGCTCTTTTGACCAGTTTCCTCTGTGTTTTTCTCTCTGTCTCCCTATTTTCACAACCTCAAAGTATGTGGCTGACACCTCCACAGGCAAATATCCATCAAAAAACTGCTGTTCATATTTCTCAGTAACCAAGGAAAGCTAATTATTTGCAATTTTTGGGAAATTTAGTATCAAATTTTTGTCTCAGGGAACTTTTCCAAAAATACCTTAACATTTTCTGATCCTATTGCTGTGTGTGATCCCTCAACAGGTCCAGACAAATTTGAAGCAGAAGTCATTACGGTCTATAATTTTATATCCTGTTGCAATTTGGAGATTGTGCAAACTATTTTGCACATTTCTCTACCAGTTTAAGCTTCCTTTAGGTTTCTGCAGAAGTTCCACGTGCAGTGAATGAAGTTAAAATTGTGTCAAAGTGCATCTCCAATCATGACTCACAGTGTGAGCAAAACGTGACACGCTCCGACAGATATTGTAATAGAAAATTACTGACAGAGAACAAAATCACACAATGAATCAAAGCCATTAGTTTCAGCAGTGACTTTAGGGACCCTTTGAGAGTGAGACTTCAGGATAGAATTATTTGCTGTGTAGCAAAAAAGTCGCAAAGTAAATAAAATCAAAGAAGCTAATTAAAATAACAAGCTTGAGACAGATCATACAGGGACAGAGGTGATAAAAGTGTGTTTAACTAAATGTGTAGTGAAATGAAGGTAAGCTCGTCATTTAAGACTGGTTGAGAACATGTATATTATATTCCAAATATATGCAATGAGAATGTACAACAACTGATTGTATTGGAGTCTGAGATGAGGAAAAGGCACAGAAATTCCTGGGGGTTTCGTTCAAGGGGTCTAAACCCAATGGCATTGAGCCACACCTGCCCTTCATTCACCCTTAATCCAGCTAAAGGCCAGCCATCCAAATCATATACAGAGTCTATCGTGCATCCAATGTTCACTACCAGTCACTGCAAAGAACTTTTGCAGCAGCTTTACAACACCTGCCCCATCCCTTCTAACGTGGAACAATGACTTGAAGCATATAAGAGGCAAAGTCAAATACAAATTCTTTTGATGGTTTAGAGCATTAGTTCAGTAACATGGCACACGTCAATGAGACAAACTAATCCACGGCACACCCACTTCTTTTCACTCAATAGATTGCTCATTAACGTCCCACAATATAGTGAACCAAAAGTGGTCAATCACATACAGTAGGCTGAATGGCCTACTCCTGCTTCTGTTTTCTATGTTTCTATGAGAGAATGAATGGAGTACAAAAAACAGGAAGTTATCATGTGCTGTTATAAAATACTGGCTTGCTTTCAACTGGAGTATTGTGTCCAATTCTGGGCACCATACTTCAGGGAGGATGTGAAGACTTTAGAGAAGATATGGAGAAGATTTAAAAGAATGATTCCAGGGATGGGGATAGGAGAGATTGGAGAAGTTGTAATTGAGAAGAGATAATTGAGCTTGATAGTGGTGTTCTAAATAATGAATAATCTAGACAGAGTGGATGGAGAGAGATTTCCCTTTGGCAAGGGGTCAAGGACAAGAAGACACAAATTTGAGATGATCGACAAAAAAAAAATCAAAGGTGATACAAATTTTTTTTTGTGCAGTGATTGTTTAGGCTCTGGAATGTATTGTGTAAGAGGGTGAGAGAGGCAGATTCAAGTGTGACATTCAAAAGGGAATTGTGTAAGCAGCTGAAGATAAAAAAAATCAGGGTTAGAAGGACAAGACAGGAAAGTGGAACAAGATATTTTATGATTCATACATAGAAATATACATATTAAGTAGAGCAGGAGTAGGCCATTCGACCCTCGGAGCCTTGTCTGCCATGCATTATGATCATGGCTGATCATCAAATTCAATACCCTGATCCCACCTTCCCCACTTACCCCTTGATCCCTTTGGCCCCAATATCTATATCTAATTCCATCTTGAAATCATGCGATTCTTTGGCCTCAACTACTTTCTGTGGTAGTGAATTCCACACATTCACCACACTCTGGGTGAAGAAATTTCTCCTCATCTCAGTCCTAAAACATTTATCCCTTATCCTCAAGCTATGACCATTTCTTGTGGGATTCAATTCCACATCTTTACCACACTTTGGGTAAAGACATTTATTCTGCATTCCCCACTGGAATTTTTGGTGACTGTCTCAGATTGATAGCCTCTAGTTATGCTCTTTCCCAGAAGCGGAAATATTTCCTCTGTATCCACCCAATCAAAAATCTTTCATAATTTTAAATACCTGTAGGTCACCCCTCAGCCTTTTCTTTCCAAGCGAAAAGGGATCCCTTCTTTATATACATTACCCATGCATTTCTGGTATCATCCTTGTAAATCTCCTTTGCACTCACTCCAGTGTCTTTATATCCTTTTTTAATAATATGGCAACCAGCATTGCATGCAGTACTCAAGTGTCGTCCAACTAAGAATTTGATACAAGATGAACATAACTTCCCTACTTTTCAGTTCTATATCTCTAGAAATGAAACAAAGTTCTTGTTTTTTTATCACCCTGCTAACCTTTTTATGATTGAATTTGTATTCCAAGCTTTCTTTGTTCCTCTACCCGACCTCTTTTCTTGTTTCAGATTCCAGCATCTGCAGTGTTCTGCTTATTTTTATGTTGGAAATAGCCAATTGGTCTATAATTTGTCAATAATGAAAAAAGGGCCAAGCCTTTGGCTTTAGCTAATCACACAAGTTGTCTTAACCTTAAGACAATGGCTTCCCTTAAGCTATATCTCTTATCTTAAGTTAGACGAAATGTCAAATAATAATTCATTAACACAACTGTTTGTCAATGTATAATTGAGACAACAGCACGGTGGCACAGTGGTTAGCACTGCTGCCTCACAGCGCCAGGGGCCTGGGTTCAATTCCGGCTTGGGTCTGTGTGGAGTCTGCACGTTCTCCCCATGTCTACGTGGGTTTCCTCCAGGTGCTCCAGATTCCTCCCACAGTCTGAAAGACGTGCTGGTTAGTTGCTCTGGCCATGCTAAATTTCCCTCAATGTACCCAAGCAGGCACCGGAGTGTGGCGACTAGGGGATTTTCACAGTAACTTCATTGCAAGCCAACTTGTGACTAATAAATAAACTTTACTTTAATCATGCCCCATTCATTCTTTCAGTCAAAGCCAACAAAAACTCAAAATTCATGTTGGGTGGAATTCTCGCCCAAAAATTCTAAGTGTTGAATTTGCGCAAAAACTGGAGTAAATCACGTTGATTATTTTCAGCGGGATTTTCAAAATGTATCTCCCACCCTCTGTGCACTGCAGAGTGCACTGGCGTGAATCTTGCGAAAAATCAGTGTGTGGGGTCTATTCCCGCTGGAGAGGCTGGCAGCATAACGGTGAACGGGCCTCTGCACATGTGCCATTCTGTTAGCGCCGGGATCGGCACATGTGCAGTAGCCACACACTGCCGACCTACCGATCGCTGGCCCGCTTGATTTCTCCCCCATTGCTTGCTGTGTGACCCCCCCACACCCGGATCGCTGGCCCCCTGGACATGTCTGGCCCAGCTACGACTCAATATCCTTCCAGCACCGACCTCCTGGCAGTCTCGATCTCCACCCCTGTCTCCCTACTGGCAGCTCCGCTCCCCCCCGACGCCCTCCGCCACAGTCCTGACCACGCCCAGCAGGCTGACCCCCCCCCCCCAAGATGGCCACTCCTGATCGCTGACCTCTCTCCCTCTGTCCCTGCCGAGTGCAAAGTGGCAGAGGGAGCCTCCACCCCCTCTGATCTCCCCCCAGTGGGCCCCCCCATTAGCCCACCTTCTGGCCCCACCCCCTTGACACTGCCCGATGGTCGGTGGGCAGTGCATAGATGCCCCCGTGCATAGCCACTTTGCCTCCTGGGCAGTGCCAGTGGGCCAGGCTGGTATTGGCAAGCTGGCAATGCCCAAGGGGCACCCCCCTTATCCCTGACCTCCTGAGGGACTTCATGACCCCCTTTCATGCCAGCGTGGTCGGGCTGCCAGCTACCCCGCTAGTGGGGAACTGTTGAAAACCCCGCTGGAGTGGAACACTGCTGGAGGGGGAAGGGACGACCCTAACTGGCCCAGAGATTACAGTCCCCGGCCCACTAATCAGATGTAAATTCTAACTTGAATAAATTATACAGCTCCACGCTAAACCGACAGACCGCAGTCAGTAAGGATATGCAACAACACCTCCTCCACAATCATCCTCAACACCAATGCCCCACAAGGCTGTGTCCTCAGCCCCTTGCAGTACTCCTTATACATCTATGACGGTGTGGCCAAATTCCCCTCCAACTCGATTTTCAAGTTTGCTGATGACACCACCGTAGTGGGTCAGATTTCAAACAATGATGAGACGGAGTACAGGAAAGAGATAGAGGAACTGGTGAGCCAACAATAATCTCTCCCTCAATGTCAACAAAATGAAGGCGATAGTCATCGACTTCAGGAAGCATAAAGGAGAACATGTTCCTGTCTCCATCAACGGGGACGAAGTAGAAATGGTCAAGAGCTTCAAGTTTTTCGGTGTCCAGATCACCAACAATCTGTCCTGGTCCCTCCATACTGATGCTATAGTTAAGAAAGTCCACCAATGCCTCTACTTTTTCAGAAGACTAAGGAAATTTGACATGTTCACTACAATTCTCACCAACATTTACAGATGCAGCATAGAAAGCATTCTTTCTAGTTGTATCACAGCTCCTGCTCTACTCAAGAACGTACAAAGGGTCATGAACGAAGCCTTGTCCATCATTCAAATCAGCCTCCTATCTACTGACACTTCCCGCTGCATTGGAAAAGCAGCCAGTATAATTAAGGACCCCATGCATCCCGGATATACCCTCTTCCACCTTCTTCCATCGGGAAAAAGATACAAACATCTGAGGACACGTATCAACTGACTGCAGAACAGCTCCTTCCCTGCTGCCATCACACCTCTGAATGGATCTACCTTGCATTAAGTTGATCTTTTTCTACACTTGACCTATGACTGTAACAGTACATTCTGCACTCTCTCCTTTCCTTCTCTATATATAGTATGCTTTGTCTGTGTAGTGCGCAAGAAACAATACTTTTCACTGCATACTAATACATATGACAATAATAAACAAATCAAATCAAAGATTTTTGACGCAGAACTGACAGTGCCGGAAATCTGGTGGCTGGAGCCTTGCGGAAGCCTGCTAGAGCAGTGCAGCGTGTTGGGGGAATTGCCCCCGTTATTTTTCCAGATTGCCTGGGATGACACCATTTTACAATTTCCATAATTTAATATGAGTACTCTAAAAACCAAGTGTCAATTATGTACAATTAAAAAAAACTTAATAAACGTTTTTGCTTGAGCTCATATTAACAGCCTTACTAATACATCTATTGATTAATTGCTTATTCTTCAAATGTCTCACAATTAATGCTCTCTATCTAACCCACCTGGCTGGTTTGCAATAACGCAGTAACTGGTTTAGTTCTTCAGATGGCTCCTTATCTGATTTAAGCACAAAAAGGATTTTGACTATGTTAGGTTTATTATGCTATATAACATATTGATTCAGACTACTAATGACTGTCACATTTCAACTATTAATTTTGAAACTACCAACAAGAAGAGATTATTGAAGAGATTGGGAGGGGTGGGGGAAAAGAGTGTAACGATGAACAGCGGTAAAGGTTTGTTTTAGTATTTTAATGATACTGGTATATGATGAGGCTCCTTTATGTTTTTGTGAGGAAATACTAGTTCTGTCAAACAATTTTAAAAATCTCGAGAGAAAAATGTTTAAGATGGGTAAATCTTCGTTTTCATTGCATGTGTAATTAGTGCATTCATCTCATTCAAGTTTATTTTATTACCAATGATTATTGTTATGGGAAATTACATGGTAAAACTCATAAACTGAAAGTGTTTTTTTTAAAGAATGCATCTGTGATTCTGGAATGCAGCTTGGCAGTAACCCAAGTATCCACCTTTCTGACAGAATATATGGAAAAATTAAATGGTTCATTCATAGGCTTTTCACTTCTGGGCTGGAAATTCTCGGCAGTTCATACCGGCGGGATTTTCCTGTCCCGTTGCGGTGAACTGAGATTTGGCTGAGTGCCAAATTCTCTGCCTTCGCTTAGAGTAGCGGCAGGGTGTGAACAGTCGAAAAATTCTGACCCTGATGTTTTGTTCCGTAGGGCAGTACTTTTCTTTGTTTCAAAGTGTTGGCTTAGGCGAGAAAAGTGGTGCAAATATTGCCAGCTGCACTGCCCACTCTTCCAGCCATGTTTTTAAACCTTTTGAAGAGAGAGGCTGGAATTGTGCCTCACACACTCACACTGGCAGCGTGGGGCCAATAAAAGCCAACAATCGGGAAACCCGAGATCGGGGCGCCCTGATCTCCGTTATATAAGGAAACCGCCTCCCCATCCCATTTACAAGGGGAAACCCCCCTCCCCCCCCATAGAGCTCCCCAGAGGGCCTGCCCCTGGCAGTGCCACCCTGTGCCAGGGGTCTTTAGCAGTGCCAGGGTGTCAGGGGACAATACAAGGCCACTGTCCTGGCTTGTTCCTCTCCCCCCAGGAGCTGTACTTACCTATGCACCCCTGGCTGTTTCCCTCAGACTGCTTTGTTTGTGAACAGCTGTTGCAAACCTCGACGGTGAATTCCAAAGGTGGAGAGACAATATGGCCGCTAATTCTATTAAAATGGAGATGAGGTTCCTGCCCTTCCTGGACAGGGGCAGAGAGGTGAGGAAAATCTGAAAATGCGATCTTACCAATGAGATTCTTGTTTGCCAAGTCACATGAGATTTTATGCCCACATTGCTGTTCGCTCTCATGGTGGATGCGGACACAAATTCACCATAGTGTTTAAGTTTGCTGTTACATTCTCTTTCAAATGCCTTCTATTGAATCTGGGTATATGTCAACGACATTTCTTTTCATCCATTCGACAGCCCCACTTTCTTTTTCTACTTGTATGCACTTTTCTTCCTTCAGGATGGTTGTGTGTCCTCTTTTGCCTTATCCAACATTTCTACCCACCTATCATAGAATAGAAGAATCCCTACAGTGCAGAAGCAGGCCATTTGACCCATCCAGTCTGCACTGACAACAATCCCACCCAAGCCCAATCCTCGTAACCCCATGTATTAACTCTGCTAGACCCACTGACACTAAGAGGCAATTTAGCATGGCCAATCAACCTAACCCACACATCTTTGGACTGTGGAAGGAAACCGGAGCACCCAGAGGAAACCCACGCAGACATGGGAAGAATGTGCAAACTCCACACAGACAGTCACCTGAGGCCAGAATTGAACCCAGGTCGCTGGTGCTGTGAAGTAGCAGTGCTATCCACTGTGCCACCGTGGCACTCCAAATTGAATATCTTTCTGTCTGACCACGTGACAAAGATTAGATGGTGTTTGAGAAAAGCATTTTTGAATAGAGCTCCATTTTTTGAAACCAAGTATCATTTTTGTAACTTCCATGGTTAACATAAAATAAATGTCAAATGTCACAAATACGTGATTTATTTGGGCTTTCAGTCCTTAACTGAGTCATCTTGACCATCAAAGCATCTCGGTAGTTCTGGAGGCAGTAAAACAGAGGAGTTGAATGTAAGGGACTGAGGAAAATTTGTGGGGAAGACAGTTACCAGTGTTCTTTGTCCCTGGTGGGCTTCAGTGTCCTGTTTGCCGGGTGGGTGCTGTGAACAGGATGCTGTTGGTTGAGTGATGTGGGCTGGGCCAATGGGATTGCTCTGGGGGCGGGAGGAAAATAAAAAGGCGCCAGGAAGTGAAGCAGTGCAGAGAGAGAGGCAGAGAGCTGAAGGTGCAGAGCTGGAGAGACAGAGAGCTGAAGGTGCAGAGCTGAAGGTGCAGAGCTGAAGAGAGAGAGCTTTTTCCAGGCAGGGAGAATTCGGTTTGGAGTGAGAGGCAGCCAGGCGTTCCCCTGCCTGTTCTTTTCATTACTGCCGAGGAGGACAGCATTCAGCGCACTCGACCTACGTTGCTGCACGGATAGCTGGCGGCACCTCTGCCTCCTGACAGGGTGGAAATGAAGACAAACGTAGATGTCACTGTCCATTGTGACCTGCTGCAGCCAGACCAGAAGCCCATGTTGAATGATGCACATGCATTGCCTATGGCCATCAAGGTCATGACAATTCAAAATTATTTTGCTTCCGGTTACTCCAGGCAGCAGGAAGCAAAATGGTGCATATCAGGCAGTTGATTCCATCCAGCACATTGTGAACACTGTGTACAGAAGTATCAGCAGTTTAATTAAATACTTCATGGACAGTAGGAGTCAGCATATATAACATGTTGACTTTGCCATCATTGCAGCCTTCTTGCAAGTGTAGGAAGGCTATCATAAACTTCCCATGAGCCTACGGCCTTCATGAAGAGAAGGGGCTTTCAAACCATAATGTGTGAGTAGTCACAGAGCATTAAATAAAAATTCTGCACATGTTGGTTTCAAGGTCGATGCTTTGATGTTGCCACAGTGCATCGGGTCACAGTCCCTGTATTTGTATAAGACCAGAAAGACCTTGAATGGCCCTTTGGTGCTAAAGGTCATCCTTAATCTACAAGGTTGATGATACAACAGTCTCCCATAGATCATCACTGTAATAATAACTGCCATCTGCACTTATCAAGGAGGTCCTTAGAATATTGGAGCAACACTTCAGCTGCTTGGATTTGGCCAAAAAATGGCTTGCCAAAGGTGTAATGCACAGTGATAACAGGACATATCTTAAATAATTTCACCATCAATTGTAGGATGATATAGGAACTGGAGCAGTAGGAAACCTTGCAGAATCCTGATGAGAAGATGGAGAACCTGCAGATCAGCAACACCCTATAGTGTGTGCAATCCAAGAATAGGAAATAAAGAAGGAATTGTATCTAAAGGAAGTGATCACCCAATGATTCAGTGGAATTGCTTCCTCTGAAACCCACAGACAATATTCTTTCCTTAATCTAGTCCAGTATTGCTATCCTACCCAAATACATGAAACACTATGGGGGACATAAAAACAGCAATGTACAGTGAAAGTATTGGATCGCTTAATGAATCAATCTGTGGGAAAACTCTGCATCTCTTAATGAACTAATCTGTGGAAATTGGCAGTGATGAAAGTCTAATTTTCTTTAATACAGTGAACAAGTTCTACTGAGCTAAATACTGACCCAGATGTTACCCAGTAATATCTTTTGTAAATGTGCTTTCTCTAAATGTAATTACTTTATGTTATGTTTCCTATGTGGGTTCAGAATGTTAGAATGTCAGAATGTTATGTGGTTAGAAGAATGTTGCAGCTCTTGTCAAGAGGACACTGGAGGTATTTATGTTGGGCAATCTCTAAAGTATGGCCCCAAAGGGAACTAGCTGCATCTGATGGAGCAATCTTGCCCAGCTGACATAGCAGCAGCTCTGTGGGCATTAGACAAGAGTTTGACAAGTGCAGAGAAGCTCTCCCCTCCACAGTATTATAGCTTTAATAGATTGGATATTTGTGGTGGTGACACAGTGCTTTAAAATGTCTGCTCCATGCTCTAGCTCTGGCTTCCAGTTCATTCAGCAGGTTTTTTTACTTTTCTCTGAGTTCATATCCATCCTTACACAAGTGCCAATTGTAAACAAACTCGCATAATAAAACACAGGAAAACTGAACACAACGGGCACAATCTTACTGGCCGTTCATGCTGCACTCCCGCAGCAGCGAAGTTGGAGAATTTGGCATCCAGCCTTTTCCCCTTATAAAACTAAAGACCTTGTTTTAAATTAATACACCCTCAACAACAAATGAATTGATTTGATTTATTATTGTCACATGTATTAGTATACAGTGAAAAGTATTGTTTCTTGTACACTATACAGACAAAGCGTACCATTCATAGAGAAGGAAAGGAGAGAGTGCAGAAAGTAGTGTTACAGTTGTAGCTAGGGTGTAGAGAAAGATAACTTAATATGAGGTAGGTCCATTCAAAAGTCTCATGGCAGCAGGGAAGAAGCTGTTCTTGAGTCAGTTGGTACATGTCCCCAGAGGTTTCAGATCTCTGGGTCAGAGAGTTTGGGGGCCAGTGGAGTGGAGGCCCTGGCTCTAGACTTGCTGGTCTGGCCATTGGGGTCAGTGAAGGCTAGAGGGGAAGCAGGCCCCAGTCCTGGAGGTGGAGTTCTGATCAGTGGGGGCCAGGGGTGTGAAGGGCCCAGCCTATGGGGTGGTGTCTTGGATGATGGGAGCTGGGAGAGTGAAGGCCTTGGCTCCCGAGATGGTGAACTGGTTGGTGGAGGCTGGGGGAGTGCAGGCCCTGGCCCCAGTGGTCGAGTCCAGGTCAGTTGAGGCTGGGATAGGGAAGGTCCCGGCTCCAGAGATGGAGGTCTGGTCAATGGAGGATGGGGGAGTGGAAGCCCTCGCTCTGGAGACATTTTCCTGGGCGGTAGGAGCCGGTAGAGTGAAAGCCCCAGCTCTGGGATTGCAGCGCCGGCTGCAGGTCCCATGTGGTTGGCTGGTCTGGGTTAATTTCAGGTCAGGAGTCTCCAGGGTCATAAGGATTGCCAAATCTGTAAAGGATTGAGAAATATATATACATCAAGTAATTTTTTTTGAGTAAAGCTTGTCAGTTTTCTTTAAGTACAGAAATAATCCTTGAAATATGATAATTATGGCGAGATCTGTGAACTTAATGTTGTGGTTCTGCCTGATTCATTTGATTGCGTGAACCTCTGAGATACACATTAGAGTTATAATGGTGAAGATGATCTGACCATTTGTAAATGTGTCGAGGTTGAAGATCAGATCCTGACATGGCTAACAGTATCATCAGTACTTAGTGATCTGCATTGAGAGCGGACTTTCTACACTAGAAATTGTGAGAATGTTTTTTTATTTTTGGGGCAAATTATGTTATTCTCTAAAGAAGACTGTTGCCGGAATTTTATCTCCCCGCCCACCATGGAATCAAAACGGGCGAGGAGCGGACAATGGAAATGTCCGTTGATCTCAGGTGGGATTTTATGGTTTTGGATCGAGCGAGGTCGATGTGTCTGTGTGTCTAAATGATTCACTCAAACTGGGAAAGGATAAGTGAAGATGTTTTGACTGGAAGAGGTGACAGAAAAGGTGCTAGTTGTATGCATTCATAAAGACTTTCTTGGTCAAGTGGTTTAGAAGTAAATAAACTAGGTTTAGAAATTTGCATCAGGAGATAGCTAGGGATTGATTTCAGCTGTTAGATTTCAAAGAGAAGTAAAAAGGCTTTTACAACTTGCAAAGATTTCATAAATGAAAAAGGGAAGATCATACATTTTATTTTAACCTGAATGTAGGGGCCATCGGAAAATATGAAAGATTTTTATATTTTGGAAAAGTCAAGTTCAAAGGAGTGCTGAGAAAAATAAAACCTGAGATGAAAGAAGAGAAAGGGTATTTTAGAGTTACTGAAGAGAGCTTAGGGATTGGCAGTGTAAGGAAGAGCTGCTGGAAACAGCTCTGGGATAGGAAGAGGTGAAATTTGTATCAACCACCCAGTCAAGCCAGGAAGATCTTGGGCTGCGAAATGCAGTTTTATGTCTGAATGTTTCTTGGATTTCAGCAGCAGAGTGGAAGAGAGTGAAAGGTTGTGTGGTCTGCATTATTGAAGAGACAGCAGATTTGTCTTGGGTTATTACTACCAGACTTTTTCTGTTAAACGCCGATAAGGGATTGTTGCCTGGGTGATGTTTGCTTGTGGTTCTCTGATCAAGCAGGGAGTCTTCTTGGGGTAACATTTAGACTAAGTTGCGTGCTATTGTGTGCTAAAGTTTTCTTTTCCCCTTGTTAAAAACCTTTTACTTTTTAATTTTAAAATTCCAAAAACGTTACTGCATTTTGTGTGGTTAAGTTTCGTACATTTACTTCTCATTTTCAGAATACAAAATAAAGTGTATGGTCCAGTAAGCTAAGTTTCTCTCTGGGATTTGGTTTGCTTAGCAATTAACATCTGCTGTGGTAATAACATGATACATTGCCAGTGTTCACAAGCGTAGATGCAGACCAGTGTTTCATGCTCTCCAGCAGAGTATTTGCATTCAGTTTCCAACAACTGGTTGTTTGCTTCTTTCAAGGTACTGTGAAAGTAGAGCTCCAGTCACATTTCTTGATACAGCTAATGTGACATACATTTCTGCATGTGGGTTGAAATGCGTAAGGACTGGCAGAGAGCTATCTTTGTCTTCGCCGTATCTAATGCTGTTTGCTGTCAGATTGTTCATTCTCACTGTGCATCTTTATATAGTACCTTCCTAAGAGGCCCTGTTAGAGGGGTTCAGAAAACCCTGAGATTTTAAAAACGAACAAGATTACTAAAGGGGGGAAATTAACTTAGAATAAGGACCATAATGTGCCTTATACTTATTTTATACAAAGGTATTACTTGCAAAGACATTCACGTAACTACTACTATGAAAATTAAACATATATTTTAGATTGAAACAAGTATTTTTTAATGTATTGTGCACTTTGGCCAAAATGCATACTGCCCTGGAGCATAATGGGAAGAGTAGACAAGACAGGCCACATTCTTTGGGAACAATAAGCCACAGAATACAGTTATGTTATCAGAAAAGTCATGGAGAGTTCAAATTTGCATTCTCTAGAAAATCAATAGAAGTATTCACAAAATATATAAAGTATTCAATTCCACTGATTAAAATATTCAATTCTTACTGATAACAAGGCAGAACGAGATGGTAGAAACATTATCTTTTCAACTCTGTGGCTTACAGTGAGAAAGTAATCTTTGAACCTTACGGATTTATATAAGTGAAGTTGCTTAGTAACAGTGGGTAGGAACTTCTAGGTCCTATAGACCAATGAATTCCTAATTCTGCTCGGAAATAGAATGCAATTGGCCAAGGTAAATAATGTGTACTAATGCAATTGGAGCATCCAGTTAGGATGGCAGAGTAGATGGGAGAAGTGAAGTTTCGAAAATGTATAACCGTTTTGCCATTGCATTGTAAACTTCAGAAAATAGTTGGTGTGTCCGGCTGCCTTTCTCCCAGCACGTGTTGGTTAACAAATACGTCTTTAACCAGCATACTGTCTTTCACAAGTCTTTGTGTTTAGCTGGGTTCAGCTCAATACTTAGCACCTGAGAGAAAACCCTCACTTCAGGCCCCATATTCTCTGTATATTTAGGAACAAATTTGTGCTAAATGTTGGTAATACTGAGGAACGATGCCAATTCTTTCATATTATATGGGATCAGAAGTGGCTTTGGCATTGTCATGTTTGCTCCAGCTGCTGTGACTCAGTGCCTTAGAAATTTAACCTCGGGTGTCACAGATTTGCATGTGTTCCTTTGAGGGTCAAATTGTGTGATCGCCACTGATAACTGCTGATCATGTTCTGCTTTATCCCTTCCATGGACAAAAAAGTCATGAAATCGATTAAATGTCCTCTCAATGTCTGACAAGACTGAAGAAACAATCCTCTGAAATGTGCTAGGTGGTGAACTTTGTCCATGGGCATTCTGCATTACTGAACCACATCTTCCTGACTAACAAAAGCTGTAAGAAATTGGTATTGCTCTTCTATTAGTATCTGAAGATAACTTCATCATTTGTTAAACTTTATGAAGACTATGGAGCTGTAAAATGTTGCCGATAGTTCTTGGATTGTGGGAAGGGGATACTTGACTGGAATGATAGATTTGTTTACCATCTTAAGGTGGACACATAGTTTAAGTTTGCCATTTTTGCATTGTGCAATGACTAGGTTCAAGACCCATGGTGATAAGTTGATTCATTCCATGATACTGCTTGCTTCTAGTCATTTCAGTTCCTGTCATTCTACATGACGGATTGCAAATGACAACCATCTCAACTTTTGCAAAACTGATGGAATTGATGTGCTAACACAAGTAGCTCTCAAATCGATAAATATGGAAACATATATAATCTGCATGACAAATCACGTTAACATGTTCTTCAGTGGGATCTTCAGATTTGAATCCAAGTTTATCAAAAAGATTTACCCCCTCATACGTCTTCAGACATTAGGCACATAGAACAAGGGTGATATTTGTGTAATGCGCCTGAGCTGTGATCTTTCCCAAATCCAGAATAACTGAGTCATTGCAACTTTGATGAGTGTCTGTAACAGGAGTGAGATAAAGTTGCAAAAAATACCAATGATAGTTGAGCAAAAATAGACACCTTCACGCCAACATTGATGAGAAGTGACATTGTTATGCTCACGATCTTGACTGAGCCTATCTTAAAATTACCTAGTGCTTTATCATTTGTGTTTAATATTGTTATGCATGCCATAGTTCACTTTCAGGAAAATAACCCTCTTCATATTGAACCGATGAAGTTCTTCTCTTTTGATCTACATACCTTAGCAAAATTGTTCCACTTTAGGGATGAGTTACAGGTTTTCCCTCAAGCTAAGTATGAATCGATGAGCGCTTTCACAATTTAGGCACAATTGTAAAAGTATCTGACCATGATGGAAAATGTATTGATGAGCCTGCTAAGGTATTGAAATCATAGAAACCCTACAGTACAGAAAGAGGCCATTCGGCCCACCGGTTCTGCACTGACCACAATCCCACCGAGGCCCTACCCCCATATCCCAACATATTTTACCCGCCAATTCCTCTAACCTAGAGGACACTAGGACATCCCAGGACACTAAGGGGCAATATCAGCATGGCCAATCAACCTAACCCGCACATCTTTGGACTGTGGGAGGAAACCAGAGCACACGGAGGAAACCCACGCAGACATGAGGAGAATGTGCAAACTCCACACAGACAGTGACCCAAGCCAGGAACCGAAACCAGGTCCCTGGAGCTGTGAAGCAGCAGTGCTAACCACTGTGCTACCGTGCCGTCTATATGTCCTTAATCCTTGTTGGGTTCATAAGTTGTGTCCGCAACACTGAGTTTGGGGATCTGTGTAAGCTTTTTGAATCAAACATGGCAGATTTAATTTGGACTGCCAAGATCTTCGCTTTTTCCATGGTTAAAATTTTAGCTTCCATCAGGAGACTTTCCCTAATTTGTAGAATTTAAGCCTTTTCAATTAATTGGTCACAAATTAGCTTTTGGTTAGTGTGTCAAATTGTCATTTTAGTGGCCAATTACTGGAACTCTGCTACACCTTATTTTATGGGCTCACCATTTCCCAGGCATCTCTGGTGGAATGTATATTGTTAGGTCATTCCAATTTTCTTTGGCCCCAAGTATTTTTTGAGAGTGCTGACCATCATAACAAACCGAGATGTTACACCTGTGAGCTGCTTAAATATTCACTGATCTTCTACTCTAAGACAATGTATGAATACCACCTTCTTGCGGATCACTGCTACATTCAGATTGCCTATCTCTGTAGGGAGCAAATAAGCCTTAAACCCTGAAATCCATCTATCCCGTGGCATGGGTGGATCTTCTGGTTAAGAAAGACTGTTCATGAGACAATAGATTTAAACAATTCTAAACAAATCAAGGCTAAACAAATCAAGCACAATGAACATTAATTGCAAACAGACTCACAGGGGTGATTTTATGAGAAAAATTCAAAGTGCCCATCTGGCGTGAACACGGAAGAGTTTCAGATCCATTTTTTGGGTAAGGCTTTACTCCCAATCTTATGCACTTAGACAATGAAAGAAGGGGCTGGACCGTTTCAGCCACTAGAAGCAATGAGTGGGGCTTAATTTGCCAGCCAGCTTGTTCTAGCAGCAGAGGGAGCCATTGCACTTGTGCAGACCGCTGTGGCTGCACATGCACAATTGCAACAGCAGAGGCCTGACAGAACGAGAGAGAAATCTTTCAGGCCTCTGCCGCTGCAGTCGGCTTCAACGAACCTCCCCCCAGCTACCATGGGGGCCCACGGCCGATCACCCCCCCGCTGCCCAGACCGATCGTACCCCCACCCCCCCCCTCCACCGATCGCCTGCAGAATGGCAGTGGGCCCGTCTCCCTCCCCATACCGATCACCTGCAGAGTGCGCAGCGTCCCCCCTCCAACCCCATGCCGATTGCCTGCAGAGCCTTCACTGCCCCGCCCCCAGAGGCCCTGCCCCCAAACACTGCCAGGAGGGCAGTTGCCAAAGTGCCCGGTGGGCAGTGCCAGGGTGCCAGGGTGCTGAGGTGGCACTACCCAAGGGACACCCCCTTGCCCTCAGTCTCTCCAGGGGGCCTCAATGGCCTCTGGCAAGGCCAACATTTCTGTTCCCCGTTGCTGGGGACCAAATGTTTCCCTCGCCAGAGAGAACCTCTCCCAGCGAAGCCACAAAGGCAAATGAGCCCAGACGATTGAGTCCCGGGCTCCCTAATTTCATTTAAATGACCATTTAAATAAATTTAAGTAAAATATTGAGCCTCTCACCGGAAATGGTGAGAGAAGCTGATTGTGCCGGATATCCAGCGCTGGTAAGATTGCAAGAGCTGAGAAATTGGGCGCTAACCTGATTTCTCGGCTCTCGCAGGATTATACTGACTCAACCCCATTTGGTGGAATTCTTCCATTTTCAGACTAAGGCCCCAGGCCAGCAGAAAAACAGGAGTGTTTCCCCTTGGCATTGACAGTTTCTGTCAGGTGGGATTCAGCCACCAGAAATATGCAAATGAGGCCATCTCGGGGAACCTGCCATCCACTCCTACTGATCAGAGATAGGCTCGCCTCCCCAGAAAAAATGAAATGGTGACCGTCCCTCCCCGCCGACCAGGGGAGCATCACCAACCTCTCACCAAAGTGGGAAATCCTTCCCTCACCCACAAATAACAGGTCACCTCTCCACACCATGCAGGCATGAGGGTGACCCAGTAAGATCTCCCCACCATCAGAACCCCTCTCAGGCCCCCACTCAGTTCTCCCTTCACTCTCAGAACCCCCACTCAGCCCTCTGCCCCATTAAACTCCCACTCAGCCCCTCCTTCAGGCCACATGCCTTGGCAGTGCCAATGGGGCGTGGATTGGTACTTGGGACTACGATGTTGTGGCCATTACGGAGACGTGGGTAGAACAAGGACAGGAATGGTTGTTGGACGTTCCAGGGTATAGATGTTTCACTAAGTGTAGGGAAGCTGGTGAAAGAGGTGGAGGAGTGGCATTGTTAATCAAGGATAGTTTAACGGCTGCGGAAAGGCACTTCGAGGGGGATCTGCACACTGAGGTAATATGGGCTGAGGTTAGAAATAGGAAAGGAGCGGTCACGTTGTTAGGAGTTTACTATAGGCCCCCAAATAGTAATAGAGATGTGGAGGAAGAAATTGCTAAGCAGACTATGGATATGTGTGGGGGTCACAGGGTAGTTGTCATGGGGGACTTTAACTTTCCAAATATTGATTGGAACCTTTGTAGGTCAAATAGTTCGGATGGGGCAGTTTTTGTGCAGTGTGTGCAGGAGGGTTTCCTGACACAATATGTGGATAGGCCGACAAGAGGTGAGGCCACATTGGATTTGGTACTGGGAAATGAACCGGGCCAAGTGTTAGATTTGGTTGTGGGAGAGCACTTTGGAGATAGTGACCACAATTCAGTGTCTTGCTATTGCAATGGAGAGGTATAGGGCCGTACGGCAGGGCAAGGTTTACAATTGGGGGAGAGGTAATTATGATGCGATGAGGCAAGAATTAGGGGGCATAAGTTGGGAACAGAAACTGTCAGAGAAAAGAACTAATGAAAAGTGGAACTTTTTCAAGGAACAAATACTGGATGTCCTTGATAGGTATGTCCCTGTCAGGCAGGGAGGAAATGGCCGAGTGAGGGAACCATGGTTCACGAAAGAGGTGGAATGTCTTGTGAAAAGGAAGAGGGAAGCTTATGTAGGGATGAGGAAACAAGGTTCAGATGGCTCGATTGAGGGTTACAAGTTAGCAAGGAATGAGCTGAAAAAGGGGCTTAGGAGAGCTAGGAGGGGACACGAGAAGTCCTTGGCGGGTCAGATCAAGGAAAACCCTAAGGCTTTTTACTCTTGTGTGAGGAATAAAAGAATGATCAGGGTGAGGTTAGGGCCGGTCAAGGACAGTAGTTGGAACTTGTGTATGGAGTCAGTAGAGATAGGCGAGGTGATGAATGAATACTTTTCTTCAGTGTTCACCAAGGAGAGGGGCCATGTTTTTGAGGAAGAGAAGGTGTTACAGGCTAATAGGCTGGAGGAAATAGATGTTCGGAGGGAGGATGTCCTGGCAGTTTTGAATAAATTGAAGGTCGATAAGTCCCCTGGGCCTGATGAAATGTATCCTAAGATTCTTTGGGAGGCAAGGGATGAGATTGCAGAGCCTTTGGCTTTGATCTTTGGGTCCTCGCTGTCCACGGGGATGGTGCCAGAGGACTAGAGAATGGTGAATGTTGTTCCTCTGTTTAAGAAAGGGAATAGAAATGACCCTGGTAATTATAGACCGGTTACTCTTACTTCGGTGGTTGGTAAATTGATGGAAAAGGTCCTTAGAGATGGGATTTACGACCATTTAGAAAGATGCGGATTAATCCGGGATAGTCAGCACGGATTCGTGAAGGGCAAGTCGTGCCTCACAAATTTGATAGAATTTTTTGAGGAGGTAACTAAGTGTGTTGATGAAGGTAGGGCAGTTGATGTCATATACATGGATTTTAGTAAGGCGTTTGATAAGGTCCCCCATGGTCGGCTTATGATGAAAGTGAGGAGGTGTGGGATAGAGGGAAAGTTGGCCGATTGGATAGGTAACTGGCTGTCTGATCGAAGACAGAGGGTGGTGGTCGATGGAAAATTTTCGGATTGGAGGCAGGTTGCTAGCGGAGTGCCGTAGGGATCAGTGCTTGGTCCTCTGCTCTTTGTGATTTTTATTAATGACTTAGAGGAGGGGGCTGAAGGGTGGATCAGTAAATTTGCTGATGACACCAAGATTGGTGGAGTAGTGGATGAGGTGGAGGGCTGTTGTAGGCTGCAAAGAGACATAGATAGGATGCAAAGCTGGGCTGAAAAATGGCAAATGGAGTTTAACCCTGATAAATGTGAGGTGATTCATTTTGGTAGGACTAATTTAAATGTGGATTACAAGGTCAAAGGTAGGGTTCTGAAGACTGTGGAGGAACAGAGAGATCTTGGGGTTCATATCCACAGATCTCTAAAGGTTGCCAGTCAAGTGGATAGAGCTGTGAAGAAGGCCTATAGTGTGTTAGCTTTTATTAACAGGGGGTTGGAGTTTAAGAGCCGTGGGGTTATGCTGCAACTGTACAGGACCTTGGTGAGACCACATTTGGAATATTGTGTGCAGTTCTGGTCACCTCACTATAAGAAGGATGTGGAAGCACTGGAACGAGTGCAAAGGAGATTGACCAGGATGCTGCCTGGTTTGGAGGGTAGGTCTTATGAGGAAAGGTTGCGGGAGCTAGGGCTGTTCTCTCTGGAGCGGAGGAGGCTGAGGGGAGACTTAATAGAGGTTTATAAAATGATGAAGGGGATAGATAGAGTGAACGTTCAACGACTATTTCCTCGGGTGGATGGAGCTATTACAAGGGGGCATAACTATAGGGTTCGTGGTGGGAGATACAGAAAGGATATCAGAGGTAGGTTCTTTACGCAGAGAGTGGTTGGGGTGTGGAATGGACTACCTGCAGTGATAGTGGAGTCACACACTTTAGGAACATTTAAGCGGTTATTGGATAGGCACATGGAGCACACCAGGATGATAGGGGGTGGGATAGCTTGATCTTGGTTTCAGATAAAGCTCGGCACAACATCTTGGGCCGAAGGGCCTGTTCTGTGCTGTACTGTTCTATGTTCTATGTTCTATGTTGTGGCATCCTGCCACTGACACCCTGGTCTGGTGCCTTGGATCCTGAGAAAGATCCAGTGGCCATCTGCCACTCTGCTGTTGCCAGGCTGCAGAGGAAGTGTCTCTCAAGGGTCCTTGAGGTTGGGTGGGTTTGGGCTGGTGGAAAGTGGTTGACCTCACCGCTCTCCCCCAGGATAGGGGGCTCGTGGCTGGATTTCCCTTTCTAGCCCTGGCAGACCTGAATATCACCCTGGCATGGTGATTTATGATGTGGAGATGCCGGCGTTGGACTGGGGTAAGCACAGTAAGAAGTCTCACAACACCAGGTTAAAGTCCAACAGGTTTATTTGGTAGCAAATACCTTAAGCTTTCGGAGCACAGCTCCTTCGTCAGATGGAGTGGATATCTGTTCTCCAACAGTGCACAGAGACACAGACAACAAGTTACAGAATACTGATTAGAATGCAAATCTCTACAGCCAGCTTTAAAGGACCCCCTTTAAAGGACCTTTAAGACCTGGCTGGCTGTAGAGATTTGCATTCTAATTAGTATTCTGTAACTTGATTTCTGTGTCTGTGCACTGTTGGAGAACAGATATCCACTCCATCTGACGAAGGAGCTGTGCTCCGAAAGCTTATGGTATTTGCTACCAAATAAACCTGTTGGACTTTAACCTGGTGTTGTGAGACTTCTTATGGTGATTTAGACAGCCCTGTGATCAACATCTGCCTGTCAGCTCTGAAAATTTTGAAGTGTCCAGGCCACTTTAATCTCCATGCCCCCAGTCACCTTGCAGCCTTTAATGTCACTGAAGCACTCTATTCTGCAGCAAAGATTTCCCTTTCTCCCTGTCAGAGGCTACAGGTGTGAGCAAGCACCTTCTAGGTCCTATGACAGAGAAGAGATATCAATTTCACCTGGCGGAGTGAGGGGGGATGGGGTGTCCATTCTGAACAGCTATACACTTAGCCCCAAAGTACTTGCACAGAGTCTCTGAGTCTTCCCAGCAAGCTGAAACCTTTCAAACACTCTTTATTCAATTGGAAACCTTTGATCTTTTCCAATTTCAAAGTTCAGTGCTTTGAAAGACGCTTCCATGGACAGCTTTATGGATTTCTACTCAGGGTCCAGCCAGCTGTGCTTATAGACATTTTCCTTCATGTTTGAATGCATCTCAAATGCCTTCTTTGCTCCTAATTGCAATGTTAACATTGACTCTTAAGCTTAATTGACAACTTTAGTTTCTTCAAAGGGAATAAATGATCTGCAAAAGAGGAAGTTAAATCAAAGCAGACCAGAGTGTCAGTGTAAGGATGCCAGGGGGCAGTGCACCATTGGCACTGCCAAGGTGCATGGCCTGAAGGGGGACCTAAGTGAGGATCTGAGGAGAAAAGTGGGCTGAGTGGGGGGCCTGAGGATAAAATAAGTGAGTGGGAGGTCTGAGGGGGAGGCAGGCTGAATGATGGGTCTAAGGGGTTTGGGGAGTGAGTGAAAAGTGTGAGGGATAGGGGCTGACAGGGGTCTGAGGAGAAGGAGAGCTGAGGGTAGGTTGGGTTGGTTCACCCATGGCCAGTGGGGGTGATCCATGATTTGAGTAGTGGGGGGGAAGGTGCCCCTCTTTTCTGAGTGGTTGGTGATGCTCCCCTGGGTCCTCTGGGTCGATGATGTGGAGATGCCGGCTGGGGTAAACACAGTAAGAAGTCTAACAACACCAGGTTAAAGTCCAACAGGTTTATTTGGTAGCAGACGCCACTAGCTTTCGGAGCGTGCTGCTTCTTCGTCAGGTGGAGTTGGAGATCTGCTCACAAACAGGGCACAGAGACACAAACTCAATTTACAGAATAATGATTGGAATGAGATTCTTTACAGCTAATCAAGTCTTAAAGGTACAGACAATGTGAGTGGAGAGAGCATTAAGCACAGGTTAAAGAGAGGTTTATAGAGGTTTATAAAATGATGAAGGGGATAAATAGAGTGAACGTTCAAAGACTATTTCCTCGGGTGGATGGAGCTATTACAAGGGGGCATAACTATAGGGTTCATGATGGGAGATATAGGAAGGATGTCCGAGGTAGGTGCGAGGTAGGTTCTTTACTCAGAGAGTGGTTGGGGTGTGGAATGGACTGCGTGCAGTGATAGTGGAGCCAGACACTTGAGGAACATTTGAGCGGTTATTGGATAGGCACATGGAGCAAACCAGGATGATAGGGAGTGGGATAGCTTGATCTTGGTTTCAGATAAAACTCGGCACAACATCGTGGTCCGAAGGGCCTGTTCTGTGCTGTACGGTTCTATGTTCTATGTTCTAGATGTGTATTGTCTCCAGACAGGACAGCTAGTGAGCTTTTGCAAGTCCAGGCAAGTTGCGGGGGTTACAGATAGTGTGACATGAACCCAAGATCCCGGTTGAGGCCGTCCTCATGTGTGCGGAACTTGGCTATCAGTTTCTGCTCAGCGACTCTGCGTTGTCATGTGTCGTGAAGGCTGCCTTGGAGAACCCTTACCCGAAGATCAGAGGCTGAATGCCCGTGACCGCTGAAGTGCTCCCCGACAGGAAGAGAACAGTCTTGCCTGGTGATTGTCGAGCGGTGTTCATTCATCCGTTGTCGTAGCGTCTGCATGGTTTCCCCAATGTACCATGCCTCGGGACATCCTTTCCTGTAGCGTATCAGGTAGACAATGTTGGCCGGGTTGCAAGAGTATGTACCGTGTACCTGGTGGATGGTGTTCTTACGTGAGATGATGGCATCCATGTCGATGATCCAGCACGTCTTGCAGAGGTTGCTGTGGCAGGGTTGTGTGGTGTCGTGGTCACTGTTCTCCTGAAGGCTGGGTAGTTTGCTGCGGACAATGATCTGTTTGAGGTTGTGCGGTTGTTTGAAGGCAAGAACTGAGGGTGTGAGGATGGCCTTGGCGAGATGTTCGTCTTCATCAATGACATGTTGAAGGCTCCGGAGAAGATGTCGTAGCTTCTCCGCTCCGGGGAAGCACTGGACGACAAATGGTACTCTGTCCACTGTGTCCCATGTTTGTCTTCTGAGGAGGTCGGTGCGGTTTTTCGCTGTGGCGCGTCGAAACTGTCGACCGATGAGTCGAGTGCCATATCCTGTTCTTATGAGGGCATCTTTCAGTGTCTGGAGGTGTCTGTTGCGATCCTCCTCATCCGAGCAGATCGTGTGTATTCGGAGGGCTTGTCTGTGGGGGATGGCTTCTTTAACGTGTTTAGGGTGGAAGCTGGAGAAGTGAAGCATTGTGAGGTTATCCGTGGGCTTGCGGTACAATGAGGTGCTGAGGTGACCGTCCTTAATGGAGAAGGTGCACAGTTCAACTGATGCTATACACTAGATACATCGGTGACATTTTCTTCCTTTGGAGTCATGGTGAGCAATCACTGAAACAACTATATGATGACATCAACAAGTTCCATCCCACCATCAGACTCACCATGGACTACTCTCCGGAATCGGTTGCATTCTTGGACACACGCATCTCCATTAAGGACGGTCACCTCAGCACCTCACTGTACCGTAAACCCACGGATAACCTCATGATGCTCCACTTCTCCAGCTTCCACCCTAAACATGTAAAAGAAGCCATCCCCTACGGACAAGCCCTCCGAATACACAGGATCTGCTCGGATGAGGAGGATTGCAACAGACACCTCCAGACGCTGAAAGATGCCCTCATAAGAACAGGATATGGCACTCGACTCATCGATCAACAGTTCCGACGCGCCACAGCGAAAAACCGCACCGACCTCCTCAGAAGACAAACACGGGACACGGTGGACAGAGTACCCTTCGTCGTCCAGTACTTCCCCGGAGCGGAGAAGCTATGGCATCTCCTCCGGAGCCTTCAACATGTCATTGATGAAGACGAACATCTCGCCAAGGCCATCCCCACACCCCCACTTCTTGCCTTCAAACAACCACGCAACCTCAAACAGACCATTGTCCGCAGCAAACTACCCAGCCTTCAGGAGAACAGTGACCATGACACCGCACAACCCTGCCACAGCAACCTCTGCAAGACGTGCCGGATCATCGACACGGATGCCATCATCTCACGTGAGAACACCATCTACCAGGTACACGGTACATACTCTTGCAACTCGGCCAACGTTGTCTACCTGATACGCTGCAGGAAAAGATGTCCCGAGGCATGGTACATTGGGGAAACCATGCAGACGCTACGACAACGGATGAATGAACACTGCTCGACAATCACCAGGCAAGACTGTTCTCTTCCTGTTGGGGAGCACTTCAGCAGTCACGGGCATTCAGCCTTGGATCTTCAGGTAAGCGTTCTCCAAGGTGGCCTTCACGACACACGACAGCACAGAGTCGCTGAGCAGAAACTGATAGCCAAGTTCCGCACACATGAGGACGGCCTAAACCGGGATGTTGGATTTATGTCACATTATCAGTAACCCCCACAGCTTTCCCCCTGATCTTGCAGAATCTTACTAGCTGTTCTGTCTGGAGACAATACACATCTCTTTAACCTGTGTTTAATGTTCCCTCCAACCACATTATCTGAACCTTTAAGACCTGACTGGCTGTAGAGATTTGCATTCTAGTTAGTATTCTGTAACTTGATATCTATGTCTCTGTGCACTGTTGGAGAACAGATTTTCACTCCATCTGACGAAGGGGCAGCGCTCTGAAAGCTTATGGTATTTGCTACGAAAAAAAACCTGTTGGACTTTAACCTGGTGTTGTGAGACTTCTTACTGTGCTTACCCCAGTCCAACGCCGGCATCTCCACATCAGAACTTTTACCTGTGGCAGCAAATGGGGCCTTGGTTTCATCACTGTAATTTGGTATCTCTTACATTGCTACATTGTCATTTGGAGTATTGTGAGCAGTTTTGGACCCCATATCTAAGGAAGGATGTGCTGGCCTTGGAAAAGGTCCAGAGGAGGTTCACACGAATGATCCCTGGAATGAAGAGCTTGTTGTATGAGGAACAGTTGAGGACTCTTGGTCTGTACTCATTGGAGTTTAGAAGGATGAGGGGGGATCTTATTGAAACTTACAGGATACTGCGAGGCCTGGATAGAGTGGATGTGGAGAGGATGTTTCCACTAGTAGGAAAAGCTAGAACCAGAGGGCATAACCTCAGGCTAAAGGGACGATCTTTTAAAATAGATATGAGGAGGAATTTCTTCAGCCAGAGAGTGGTGAATCTGTGGAACTCTTTGCCGCAGAAGGCTATGGAGGCCAGGTCATTGAGTGTCTTTATGGCAGAGATGGAGAGGCCCTTGATTAGTAAGGGGATCAGGGGTTATGGGGAAAAGGCAGGAGAATTAGGATGAGAAAAAAATCAGCCATAATTGAATGGTGGAGCAGACTCGATGGGCCGATTGGCCTAATTCTGCTCCTATGTCTTATGGTCTTATGGTCATACAGCAGTACCCCCATTCTGCACTGAATTGTCAGCTTAGACTATGAGAATCCCTGAAGTGGAACATAAATCCGCAAACCTCTGACTTAAATGCAAATGTGCTATCACTGAACCAAGTCTGACACTTAGGGCCCTATTTTACTATTTTGATTCTAAGTGCTGAGCGGAGCAGACTTGAAACGGGGAGAGTTTCAGATCCGACTTTTAGACCCGTTATGAGGCGCCCCCATACACACTCTGCCTGCAAAAATATCAGCGAGCCCAAATCGCGCTGCCCAAGCCTGTGGGCGGGGCTTAATGCGTTCGAAACCCTGCAGTTCAGATTGGAGTCTCCAACTGCGCATGCGCAGAAAAAAAAAGATAGAGTGCTGCTCCCCTGTCACATCCCTCCCAGGCCAGATAATGTCTCCCCCAGTCCCCACAGACATTGCCCCACCCCCACAACATTACTGACCCCCTTATCCCCCTACCCCCCACCACCCAGACCAATCGCAGGCCCCTACCCCCTTCCCCCCACCAATCTCAAGATGAGAGCCGTCGGATGTTAGGCACTTACCTCTTCACTAACTGGAGCGCCCGAATAGGACTTAAATGGAATATATGTCTGCTTTGCGCCGATTCTGGATGGGCGAACGCGGTGTTAAAGGGGGAAGTGCTGGTAAAGTTGGACGTGCAGCCCATTAAGTCAATTTAAATGCATGCAAATGCATTTGAATGGCCGTCGCATCTGTTTTGGGCGCAGTCCCGATTGCGGCCATTTTCGGGCTTTGGTAAAAGGGGAACCAGTGCAGAGATGGATGCAGATCTCACAACTCACCTCACGCCCGACTCCACCAAGTTCTCGCGCCCAAAAACAGGCACAACATGATGGTAAAATCGGGCCCTTAGAGTCAGCTCTATGGGAACAGAGAAGAAAATCTTTAAAGAAATGGATCAATATATTGTCACAATATTTAGTACACACAATAAAAGTAAATAAAATCAATTGACAGGAGATTCTGTGAAACTTCCAGCAGTTTAAGGCCCGTTATTGATAAATATAAGTCAATACATGCTGCTGCTAAAATGTCTATTCATGCAATTTCATGATTGATATCAGGAAAGCATTTGCAAGGAAAATAATGCTCCAAGTTCAGTGAGGATTATTTACCTTATAACATTTGCAATAAATTAGTAAGTACTAATTGCCTTCAATATGCGCACAGGTAAGCATGGTTTAGGTTTGTGAGTGGGGGTAATCTAAAAGTGGATCTTGATATGTTTAAATGAATGGGCCATTCAAAACAGTTTGGAGCACTGGAAGACATTATTGAGCTGAAGGAAGTGTTCAGCTCTGTGCTAGCTATAATTGAATGCATAAAGAACTCAAACATGAACGTGAAGGCAATACTTCAGGGGTAATTACCAAAGTTGTAGCTGATTGAAACAAATTAAACATTACCAATTAAATATTTTCTGTGAGGGATATTAATACAATCAACAGCAGTGCCTCAGTCCTTGCTTCAGCACAGCAAACCCATAAAGGGACAAATGGCACACCGCAATTTCATTATTTGCCAATATCTCAGTTACATGGAATTGTAACAACCCACACGTATTTATGTATTGTGTCATCAAATTACATTAGTGCGAATAATTGACAGTTAAAGTAAATTAATACAAGGCACATCAAACTATTTAAATGAATGTAACACGTGGCTTGGGAATTATGAATATCCAGTGAGCTGTTGATGCGTGTTTTATGAAGAAATGGAAATTTTGAATTCCTTCATAACATTGTAAAGTTTAAGAGCTACAAGTATATTGTTGGCCTTACTCAATTAATACAAAATAATGCTTCAATCTGAAAAGGACATCTGCATCCTCAAACATCACACAGCAAACCACCTTGCTCAATTAAGGGCTGGACAAATACTGTTTAAGCATGGAATTGAATGTTATGCAGATAAATATGAATATAAAAGATCAAATATTGAATAATCTGTTGGTTTAAAGATGTTAGAACCATGTCAATGCCATAAGGAAAGCACAAACAATACCTGTGCAAATCAACTGCTTTTGTTAGGAGATTTAGGCCATGGTGTGACATAAACTACACTAATTAATTTGTCTCCAGTTGAATTTGTGAATTAGATTTCAGAGAATTTAAGGGACAAATTTTGATAGAAGAAAATTTTAGACTTGTTAACTCAACCATAGCTTGCATTTATAAAGCATCTTTAATGTGGCAAAACGCCCCAAGGCGCTTCACAGGAACACTATCAAACAAAATGTGACATTGAACCACAAAATGAGATATTAGCGCTGGATTTCCCAGAGAAGGGCATCTCAGAGTGTACCCCATTAGTTCGATTTCTATAATGGAATTCAAAACCATTGGAGGCCATAAGTTGCTGGAATAGTAGTCTCAGAATGGCACAGCATGGCCAAGAGTATCTGAGACTCAGGCAACTGGTGAAACGATCAGTCTGAGAGAAAAGATAGAAACAGAAAGGAAAAACTATGAAAGAAAAAATCACTTTTAAATTTAGAAACCTCTAAGAATAATTTACGACCTGTTTTGCTTGTTGCTTTCATTTGAAGAGGTCATTGGGCATTGCAGAAACATAAATTTTATTAATAAAAGGGTCTTTACACTGTTAAGTACTAAATTTTCTCTGCAAGTTTAAGTTATATTTATAGTGCAAACGCAGCACATTTTTAAAGTTCAGAAGGAGGTTGGTAGTGAAATCCGATTTGCACAAGGTCAAAGCTGGAGTGATTTGTGATGGTTTGCAACTCATTGGAATTGTTTTATCACCCCAACTTGCTGGACTTTGGACACATTAATATCACTGCATGCATTAAATGGCTGGTAATTTTCTAGAAATGTCTGCGCCATTATGGCAGGTGATCAAAAGCTCCATCAACCAGCTTTAGGGAAGAAATTCTGGAATGGAAAGCCATGGCAGCCATAGGCATGACATTGAAAATTGTTGATTTATACAAAACTGGAGGGAATGCAGAAATCTTGCAAGACTGGGGACGGATGAGACCATGAAGGATTTGAAAATAAGAATAAGAATTTTTTATTTGAGGTGTGGCTGGACTGGGAGCCAATATAGGTTGATGAGCACGTTGTGGTGGGCAAACAGGACTTGATGGAGTTCAGATCTGGGCAGGAGAGATTTGGATAAGATAAAGGCTGAAATTCTCTGGCTGTTCCCATCAGCAGGATTTTGCAGTCCCACCACGGTGTGGAGAGTCTGAATAATGGGAAAATACATTGACAGCAGCGGGACCAGATGATCCCGCTTCTTTCCATTAGTGGATCACCTCTACCACCACAAAACACATCATGGGCAGGGGGAGTTAGTGGCGATTGGGGGTGACGGGCGAGGTAGGAAAATCCTACCCAATGTTTATAAAAGCCAGAATAAGGTACGGGGCCAACCAATAAATGATGGAATCATCAAGTCTGGAGGTTTTTGGGACATAAAACAGCCTGAGAGAACAACAAATTGCACAAGTAACAATGGTTTCCTTCTTCTTCTGCATCAATACCACTTTAAATGGACTAAAGTTAGCCACAAAGCAAAAACACACAACTATATTAAAAGTGAAATAAACTGTCCAAGGAAACAAATTTATCACATCTCTTTAAGTATCTCAGTGATAAAATATTCTTTACAAACCATAGTTCTATCTTAACAGACTCCATCGTTATATTTTTTCTTTCTAACATCTTAGTGAAACAAATTGAAAATGACACATTCCACTGACGTTGGAGACAAATGCCTGAAGGCACATTCTGCTTGAATTATGACATAAGGAGTAAAAGTGCCCAATTATTTGAAAAGGAATATAACCAAAAGTATACAATTTGATCAATGATCATATCATGTAGTAAGATTATTCAATCAGTAGCACATATTTTCCAACTAACATAGTTGGCCAAACCCATCAATTAAAACAATTATAAGAGCCAGAAAAAACTCAACTAACCACTATTACTTAAGCATTGGAATTCAAATCAACTGAAATCCGAACTGTGTCCCTATAAATAGCATATAATATTTATAATTAAATCCATTGTACAATTGCATTTTTCAATTTTGAATCATTCTTGGGATATGCAGTGCACATTAGTGGATGCCCAATTATACAATGTTACATCTTTATACTAGCAATGCCCCACATTGCATCTTTAACAAGTATGCTTGTGAAAATGTACACTTATGCAAAATCATGCACACGTATTAATAAAGTGGTGACATTTGCATCACATATTTCAACTGATATATAAATTAAAGCGAGGCCCACACAAAATAAATGGGTGATGACTGAAACTGTTCAATGATGTCTCAGCCTCCCCATCAAAGGTGAATTTAAAATGCATGTTTTATGGAAAATCTGAATTGTATATAACGATACAAAACTGCAAATAACAATGACCCCCATTACCCCAAAAAAACAAATTAAAAAATCAGCATAGACGTTGATTAGAAGTTACATAAAATATAATTCAGTATCATTCAGTATATCATAATCAAATACTCGCCTACATGTACAACACTTAAGGTAGAGAGAAATAAAACCGCACTTTAGTACCATGACAAGCATACTCTCAAGGTTTTTGAATCATAAGATGATGCTTCTTGTCATTAATCATATTTAAATTTGCTTAATTTGATTAAATATAAATCATTTTCAAAGTGATGTCTGATTAATAAATTGATATATTCCTCTCAACTCTTGTAAATAAAATTGGTTGTTGCTGACAGCGAGTCAGCCTTAACATACTGCTTTGTTACGCTGAATAACATTTTGACCTAGTCACAGTCAATTTAGTTGAATTCTGTAAAGAACAGGTTTCACACACGGAAATAAGAGTCTTACACTGTTTTGTATATATGTTAGTGTATTGAAGACCACCTCAAAGGAGCAGGCTGAGAAAGTGTTGAAAAGATTTTTGGATCATCTGTCAAATGAGATTTTCATTTTGTCAGAACAGGGAGATGAGTGTCGTAATGTTTCTTCAGGGTTGTGGAAATCCTCAGGGTTGTGGAAATCCTCAGGGTTGAGAATTGTGACAGCTGTCAGGGGAGGGGAGGAGGTAGGTCCGAGGGATTCAGCAGATTAGTCCAAGTGCAGGAGGATCATGGTTAGAAGATGAGGCTGAGGGGTAGATTGGGAACTGGGAATGGCGATAATGGGCAGGGAGGTTCAATATGGGATCAGGAGAAATGGAGTTCTTGCTGAATCCACAGTTAAACCACTTGCTTACCTTTTTTGTAGCATGAAGTCGATGGACTTTTTTTTGTTTGAGGGCAGTCCCTGATGATGCTGGCTGCTTCAGGGAGATTTTGGACAGGGGCCTCAAACAGGCACCCATTTGCACATTTAAAGACCTATTGCCTGCTTCACGTATGGTTAAAGAATGCCTTGTTTGTCCTAACCACATAATGGCAGGGGACTCACTTCTGGCCATAAGAACATAAGAAATGGGAGCAGGAGTAGGCCATCTAACCCCTCGAGCCTGCCCCGGCATTCAATAAGATCATGGCTGATCTGAAGTGGATCAGTTCCACTTACCCGCCTGATCCCCATAATCCCTAATTCCCTTTCCGATCAGGAATCCATCTATCCGTGATTTAAACATATTCAACGAGGTAGCCTCCCCCACTTCAGTGGGCAGAGAATTCCAGAGATTCACTACCCTCTGAGAGAAGAAGTTCCTCCTCAACTCTGTCCTAAACTGACCCCCCTTAATTTTGAGGCTGTGCCCTCTAGTTTTAGTTTCCTTTCTAAGTGGAAAGAATCTCTCCATCTCTACCCTCTCCAGCCCCTTCATTATCTTATAGGTCTCTATAAGATCCCCCCTCAGTCTTCTAAATTCCAACAAATACAAACCCAATCTGCTCAGTCTCTCCTCATAGTCAACACCCCTCATCTCTGGTATCAACCTGGTGAACCTTCTCTGCACTCCCTCCAAGGCCAATATATCCTTCCGCAAATAAGGGGCCAGAAATGCAGGTCATGATGTGGAACCCCCACAGCTTGTCTGGACCTGCAGAATCTCACTCGCTGTCCTGTCTGGAGACAATACACATTTCTTTAACCTGTGCTAATGCTCTCTCCACTCACATTGTCTGTATCTTTAAGACTTGATTAGCTATCAAGATTCGCATTCTAATCAGTATTCTGTAACTTGAGTTTGTGTCTCTGTATGCCCTGTTTGAGAGCAGATGTCCACTCCATCTGATGAAGGAGCAGCGTTCCGAAAGCTAATGGCATTTGCTACCAAATAAACCTGTTAGACTTTAACCTGGTGTTGTTAAAACTCTTACTACAGAAATGCAGGCACATTCCCTATGCCAAATTGGGGCTTTAGTAGTCCAAGTAGCACTACATGGAATGTTTTTGAGGCTGCTATCTTGTAATGGAATTTTCTATCTTCTGATCTTCCAATCTTCAAACACCAGAAGATCATGAAAAGTAAAATAATGCTATCAAAATCTACCTTATTAAGTCTTAAACAGTTAACAGAAATTATATAAAGATTTAAATTAGATATTAAAAATCTTTCATCAAATATTGAATAATACTAAACATTAACTGGTAAATATTCTTAAATCCTAATGCATTAAATAATTATTCCAGCCTTTATGCAATAAACATTACCTAAGAAATATTATGCATTAAGCTATTAATATTAAGTATTGAGATGTAAGGATCATTCAAAAAATATCAAATGTTAAACATTCCATTAAAGTCCCTCAATATTTGGATAATAAGTTGAGACAGCTCTTGTCTACTGTAAAAACAGCTGAATTATCTATCTTATTCATCTGGGCCTGGTAAATAATTTACTGAAGTTTTTCAGGAGCAACCTGACATGACCCAGCTTTTCCTCCTCATTCCACTTACTACAATTAAACTGACCAAGATCAGTGGGAAATGTAACCAAGTAGAGACCATGACATGACCATGAATGCATTACATAAACTCATTCCTTCATTCAAACATCAACTTTTTTTTTCTTCATTCGTGGGACATGGGTGTCGCTGGCTAGCCAGCATTTATTGCCCATTCCGAGTTGACCTTGGAGAGCAGTTGACAGTAAACCACATTGCAGTGGCTCTGGAGTCACATGTAGGCCAGACCAGGTAAGGGCAGTAGATTTCCTTCCCTAAAGGACATCAGTGAACCAGATGGGTCTTTTTGACAATTGACAATGGTTTCATGGTCATCAGTAAATCCAGATATTTTTTATTGAATTCAAATTCCTACTGTGGCGGGATTCGAACCCAGGTCCCCAGAACATTAGCTGAGTTTCTGGATTAATAGTCTAGCGATAATACCACGAGGCCATTGTCTTCCCGCTATACACTGTTAATGGAAACTCAAGTCAATCCAACTGTGCAACAAAGATGTTTTGCCTACATTTTGTTACTTCTACCTGGCACTTCCCATGTGGATTCAGCAGAGTTTGAGACAGACTGTTCATGTCCCATCCTCAGATACATGAAGTGTATCTTGATCAATTCGGCCAGTGGGCTGATGAATGGCAGATGGAGTTTAATTTAGGTAAATGTGAGGTGATGCATTTTGGTAGATTGAACCAGGGCAGGACTTACTCAGTTAATGGTAGGGCATTGGGGAGAGTTACAGAACAAAGAGATCTAGGGGTACATGTTCATAGCTCCTTGAAAGTGGAGTCACAGGTGGACAGAGTGGTGAAGAAGGCATTCAGCATGCTTGGTTTCATAGGGTCAGAACATTGAATACAGGAATTGGAACGTCTTGTTGAAGTTGTACAAGACATTGGTAAGGCCACATTTGGAATACTGTATACAGTTCTGGTCACCCTTTTATAGAAAGGATATTATTAAACTAGAAAGAGTACAGAAGAGATTTACTCGGATGCTACCGGGACTTGATGGTTTGAGTTATAAGGAGGGGCTGGATAGACTGGGACTTTTTCTCTGAAGGCTGAGGAGTGATCTTATAGAGGTCTATAAAATAATGAAGGGCATAGATCAGCTAGATAGTCAATATATTTTCCCAAAGGTAGGGGAGTCTAAAACTAGAGGGCATAGGTTTAAGGTGAGGGAGAGAGATACAAAAGTGTCCAGAGGGGCAATTTTTTCACACAGAGTGTGGTGAGTATCTGGAACAAGCTGCCAGAGGTAGTAGTAGAGGCGGGTACAATTTTGTTTTTTAAAAAGCATTTAGACAGTTACATGGGTAAGATGGGTAAGAGGGATATGGGCCAAATGCGGGCAATTGGGATTAGTTTAGGAGTTTAAAAAAAAAAGGGTGGCATGGGCAAGTTGGGCCGAAGGGGCTGTTTCCATGCTATTAACCTCTATGACTCTATGACACCATGACTAAGTGCCCATGCTGGATATTCTCTGTTTTTTAGGGCACTGCTGAAGGCTATCCCACCTACATATGTGCATGGTAAAAATCTGTGATTAGAGCAGGAGGAAGATTGTGCAACCCTGTCTGAGAAATGTCATGAACATGCAGTTATGAAGTTTAAAGATTATTTATTATTGTCACAAGTAGGCTTACATTAACAATGCAATGAAGTTACTGTGAAAATCTCCAAGTTGCCACACTCCGGTGCCTGTTTGGGTACATTGAGGGAGAATTTAGCATGGCCAATGCACCTAATTAGCACGTCTTTTGGACTGTGGGAGAAAACCGGAGCACCCGGAGAAAACCCACGCAGACACGGGGAGAATGTGCAAACTCCACACAGACAGTGACCCAAGCCAGGAATCGAACCTGGGTCCCTGCAGCTGTGAGGCAGCAGTGCTAACCACTGTGCCACCGTGCCACGTGACATATATTTTAAGGACAGTTGTTTGAAATATATATTTTTGCTAAAAACAAGGGCATAAAAACTTTTGTTGAGAAAAGGAATGTATGGATAAGCAAGTTAGCACCTTTCTGTGCTGGTTCCAAAATATTATCAAGCTGCTGATCTCAAGCGATACCACATGAGACACTTTGTAGTTCAATGAATGATCCACACATGTAAATTGGTTCCTTCCACTTGCTGGTCTTCTTTCAGAACAAAGACAACTAACCGATAAGGAACTTAGTGAAAAAAAGAACTCCAGGTGGGAGGAAGGTTGTTTGAATGCCTAATACCGAATATGTAAGTGTGAACCATCAGTTTTGGAGTAACCACCTTTGGGTTTCATACCATAAGAAAAGGCTGGAAGCTGACTAAAGACAGAACCATCTTGAACATAATGAGAAAAAGCACCTTGAAACAGAAAATGCTTCTCAACAGGGAAAGATTGAGGAACGTTTCCAAAAACAACTGTTGGATTGCTTTACTAAATCAGGATACTAAGAGCCACCACCTGCAGGACCATGAAAGTGAAGCAAGAACATTCACTCACTACCAGGACAGGTTCTCCTTGTTAAGTTCACCTGCAAAGATAAATCTCCAAGTAGTCAACTATAGGCGCCATCAGACGGGGACGAAGTAGAAATGGTCGAGAGCTTCATGTTTTTAGGTGTCCAGATCACCTGTCCAGGCCCCCCCATGCTGACACTATAGTTAAGAAAGCCCACCAATGCCTCAATTTTCTCAGAAGACTAAGGAAATTTGGCACATCTGCTACAACTCTCATCTTCTTCTACTGATGCACCATAGAAAGCATTCTTTCTGGTTATATCACAGCTTGGTATGGCTCCTGCTCTGCCCAAAACCACAAGAATGAAGCCCAATCCATCACCAAACCAGCCTCCCATCCATTGACTCTGTCTCCACTTCCCGCTGCTTTGGCAAAGCAGCCAGCATAATCAAGGATCCCACACACCCCGGACATCCTCTCTTCCACCTTCTTTCATCAGGAAAAAATCTGAGCTCACATACCAACCGACTCAAGAACAGTTTCTTCCCTGCTGCCATCAGACTTTTGAATGGATCTACCCCGCACTAAGTTGATCTTTCTCTACACCGTAGCTATGACTGTAACACTACATTGTGCACTCTCTCCTTTCCTTCTCTATGAACAGAATGCTTTGTCTGCTTAGCATGCAAGAAACAATACTTTTCACTGTACAATAATGCATGTGACAATAATAAATCAAATCAAATCAAATCAAATTTCCAAGCAGCCAACTCCAGGAGCCATCACAGCTGCTAACCAGAACCTCAAGTTTCAGCCACTTCATTTCAGAAGGAAGGAATTCACAATGACATCCCACAGAGCTTGATTTGAAAGTTTTTAACCTTTCTATCTGTATTTTTGTTAATAACTTTATCATTTTTACCTAAGTAACTTACATGGATAGTGTTTGTCATAAACTAACATTTTTATTCATTTTGTTTGAAACTAAAGCTTGTCTGGCATGTGCCCTGAGAAGAATCTCCACTCCGTGAGTCTTTCCTCCCTCTCTTGGCTCACCTTCACTTCTCTTCTAACCAGAAGCAGGAGAATGCCTGACTGCATGTCAGTAAACTGCTCAGCCAACAAGATGATGCTTAGATTAATCTTATGCAAACTGGCAGCCAGAGTGTACAGACCATGGGTGTGGGCCAGCACACGCTCAATGATCCATTGTGTCTGAGACATCATTGCACGGAAGCCAGAGATGAACTCCTTCATCCTCTTTGCAAGTGTGCACATTACCTCTCGTTATGCCCTATAAATCCAAACACGTGCAGGTTAGGTGCATTGGCCATGCTAAATTCTCCCTCAGTGTACCAGAACAGGTGCCAGAGTGTGGCGACTAGGGGATTTTCACAGTAACTTCATTGCAGTGTTAATGTAAGCCAACTTGTGACTAATAAATAAACTTTAACTTTAAACTTTAAATTTAAATATATGTCATTTTCATAAATTTAGATATGAGGAGACATTGGAGGCTGTTTCACGTGCTTCCAACTGGGCGCCATGATCTCTGTGAGTCTGCAAGACTAAGATTTCCAACATAATCAGCTCCATGGCAGAAATTGGTGAGGAGCTGATTACAATATGGAAATCGTGATTTACTTTTCATTAACGGGCTCGGGGCTGAAGTCTCCGGGCCCGTTAGCGTCTCCTGCCTCTGCTGTGAGTGGTTCATTCCAGTGGCATTTACTCCTGCTCCTCACTAATGGGGAACAGGTGGCCCAACTCCATTGCAGGGAAGAGAGGCCATTGAGGGCCCCCTGGGAGGTCAAGGGTAAAGGAGGGTGCCCCTTAGGCAGTGCCAGCCTGACACTGCCCAAGGAGCAAACTGACACTACCCAAGGGGCACCTTGGCACTGCTGACTGGGCATCAGGCACTACCAAGGGGCTGGAGCCTACTGGGGGGGCAATTGATGATGGGGGGTGAGGAGGAAATGCTGTCACTGTGCACTTGGGGTAATTGGGAGAGGGAGGGAGGATGGCAATCAGGACTCGCCATCATTGTGGGGATGGGTGTCGGGGCTGCCAGAGGAGAAGGGGGGAATTGGGAGATTGGGACTACCCGGGGGTGGGAGGGAATCAGGAGATCGGGACTACCAGGAGCGGGGGAGGGGGATAGGGGAAATCGGGACATCGGGGCTGGCTCGGCGATAGTTCCAGGAGGCCAGTGATTGGGTGGTGAGGCAATGGCGGAGGCCACTGCACATGCGCCTGTCTCCGCATTAACAGATCAGTGCATGCACAGTGGTCCATTCAGCGCTATGCTGCTGGCCTCATGAGCGGGAATAGGCTCTGCCCACAGCTTTTCAGAGTGAATCACGCTGAGGCACTCTGCAGTGCACAGAGTGTTGGAGATTCATTCTGGAAATCACAGTGAAAAAACCAGGCAGATTTATTCCCATTTTCCTGCATGATGTGGGTTTAGAATTTTTTTGGGAGAATCCCGGCCATGGACTTGTACCAAAGTTTCTGGAAATGTGTTTCATTTGCATATCCAGGGGGAACCTATCAGTGGAATTTGCTTCCACTAATTATTTATGCGTTCCCTAAAAATTGAAATCAGTAAACCCCCAACCTCCTCCCTCATGTTCTCCACCCGTGCCATCAATATATCCATGCGAGATGAAATACATGAGTTTGTGTTGAATCGAGGTTCCAAGTTAGTATAGGTCAGACCATGATATTTAATATATTGGTGACATTGATTGAACATAAGTGACAGTTCAGTCCCGAGTGGCAGTGTGTTTTCTAATGTTGTACCCAGGGACGGAATTCTCCATTCTCGCACGCCCTGTTGCCACTGCCAGCAAGAGCAGGGAATTTGGCACTCAGCCAAATCTCCAGTCACAGCAGCGGGACTGGAGAATCCCAGCTGCAGATGAGGTTGGAGAATTTCAGCCTGGGTCTCTGATCCAACTCCATGTCTCTATCAGCAATGTGCTGAACTGCTGCCACCATCTCCAGGGATTTCTCCTTCTTTGTGATCTAGTTGCAGCTCCACCCAGTTCTCTGCCTTTCCCTGGTGCTGAGGTCTTTTTTCTCCTCCGATAAAGGGCAAAATGTGTTAGCAGTGTGGGAAGTGGAAAGTGTGCTGAAGATGGAGGATGAAAACGTATGGAGGGTGACTTTGAGGAATGGGCGTGAAAGGACAACTGGAAAAGGGTGAGTTTGAGTGTTGTGATGGTGATTTGACAAGAATGGTGGAGAAAAAGTAAACTATGTGGCTGAAAGGTGAGTTAATCAGAGGTGTGCTGTGCAGAAGATCGATCAGGTGATAAGAAAGTGGTTGCTGCCAATTGTAGGGCACTTAACTTGAGAGGTCAAATGAGGTCAATAAATCTTTCTTGGCACTGGATCCAGCTCATTGGCAACACACCTTGGCCCCTGACAGCTTCTACAACTTGCAGCCACACTGGCTTTGTGGGAGAGGCTGGCTGACCTCTGCTTGTTGCCCTCAGGCAAGAAGACTTATTTTCCTGACCTCACTGCATGACCTCAGGGAGAGTCTGAGACCCTGGGGCGGGAGGACACCTCTTCACATCTTCTTTCTATTCTGCAACTCTTTCCTCTTTCCTATTCATATCCAGCTGACATGGTGGGTCCTGCTGTGGTCTCTTTAAATAGAGATCTCTCGTTGCTTGTTTAGGCATCATAATCCTTGATTGGGAACCCCTAAAGTAGGATGATACTGCTGTTGATCTGGGAAATGGCCACATAGTTATGCAGAGTAGAATCATAGAATTTTAGAATAGAATCCCTACTGTGCAGAAGAAGGCCATTCGGCCCATCAAGCCTGCACCAACAACAATCCCACCCAGGCCTTATCAACTTAACCCCACATATTACCCTGCTATTCCCCCTGACACAAAGGGACAATTTAGTATGGCCAATCAACCTGACCCGCACATCTTTGGAGCACCTGGAGGAAACCCACGCAGACATGGGGAGAATGTGCAAACTCCACACAGACAGTGACTCACAACAGGAATTGAACCTGTGTACCTGGCACTGTGAGGCAGCAGTGCTAACTACTGTGCCACCATGCCGCCCATTGATTGAGTTCCTGACCTGAAAATGATCCTGCCATTAACTAAGTCCAAAAGACTTCCACCCCAAGATTCAGATTTCCATATTTAGTCACAGTTTATAACATACTTTTTGGGTTAAGTTCCATTTTAGATGAAGAGATTTAATGAAAAAACGAAACCAAATACATATGGTGATCTGTCAGCATGATGAGCTGTCCACAGTTGTTGAAGATGTCACATTCTGCCTCTAACCTTGATTATATGCAAACAATTTTACTTTGAATTAATAGGGAGATCGTACCTGTTCTTAAGATGGCAGCTAAAATTAAAGATGTGCTGATGATATCGGACATTAAGCCAAAAGCTAGCCCAAGTTACCTTAGTTACGTCAAAATCATTCCAGATCATGCTCTGTGTCTTATTCATTATGTGGTTAATGTAGTTGTATACAAGGGAAGATAATGATGACTGAAAAGGCTGTCTATTAGATTTGAGAAGTGTCATTGTGCCTGAGGGATGCTTGTGGTCCTGAGCATTTCCTTGTGTTTATCATACAGCCACAATATACACATCTTTCCCAATCACTGTTGTTAATTCAGCCCATTTTTTGCACTAAACTGACTTGAATTCTTAAATTATTTGGATAAAGCAACTTTAAATTAAAAGTTTTCTTTGCAATAATTATAACATTTATTTTAATTACATTTTTAGCCCATTCCACAGCAGCCACCCTATTAGACAATGATATTAGTCCATGTTGATGCTGTGATTGTCGAATCCCAGTATTGCATTCTCTACACGCCTCTGAACGAAGATTCTGGTTGCTGCTGGTGCATCTGTTTAATATTAATTCTATTGGTATGCGTTTTTTTTTAATATGTAGAACAAAACACCCTGGGACAAATCTTCAATGTGTGATGTTGTTTGCTGCCAACTGTCAAATAAATTATCGGGCACAAATTCAATTTGAATAGATTTACTCTGTTTAGAATTTGCACTGTAAGTTGATTGTAGGTATTAATAGTTACCAATGGACTAAATAAAGAATTAACCGTATAATTGAGGGGCGTGGTGTAATTTAGAATAATTTTATGCAGACTTGACATGTTGTATGTATGAAAGCTGCCTGAACTATGATTTAATATTTCTACTCTACCATAAAAGATTGCACAGACAAATCTTCTGTGCTTTAGGTGGTAACAATAATAGAGACAGTTTTTATTGTAATATAGGAAATCATTTAAAATGACTGTCAGCCAGTACCTAAAGCATTGTATGATTCATATGCAATTCATGATTTAATTAAACTTGCCGCAGTGCAAGGGCTCTTACTGGAACATACACATTACGATACTTAAAGGTACAGTATTCAATCATTTCAGAAAGAAATGTCACAGTCTTAAATCCATTTGATGAATAACCTGGAACAAACAGGTCAGGCCAACCTCTATACATATATGATCAGTACAAGGTAATTTTACAGGAAGAGTGCAACCTGTGTGACAAACCTCATCAAGAATTCAACTATTGATCATCAAGGATGAGTTGTATGTATTATATCTAACAGGACCGTGTCTTCATATTAATGGCTTTTATGATTTAATTTATAAATGACTATCTTGATTGGAACATTGGAAAATAGGAATTGCCAGATAATGAAAGGCCAATATCCATCTTGTTCACCTTCTGCCATCCTGATAGTTGCATGATAGACAATAGAGTTGTTGCCTATAGTTTTCACTCTCAATTAGACTGCAGCAGATTGCAATGAGAAAAGATCTTGATAAAAGAATGATCATCAGATGCATGTTATTCAACATTTTTGTAGTTATGAAAAGCAAGGAAACACAGAATAATAAAAAACTAAATATATTGGACTGATACTTGGTTTCATCACTGCCTGAATAATTTATCTTTTCAACTGCCGGTCGTGACATTTCTCATAAAGGTATTATTTCTCAGAGTGATATGTTCAGCTAGAGTGGCAGTCAATATTCTTTCAATATGTCCACCATATGTCAGGCACTTGGAAAAGGAGGACTGATATTGCAGTGTTGCTTGGCTAACTGCGTGGTCATCATGCACCTTGAAATTTCTAAAAGGATTTCATCAAGTTAATTTTGAACTGAAATTGGGCTATCTTCATAATTGCAACTGAAAGTGGACAGCAGATGGTTGAGAAAAAATTGAACTAATTGACATGTTTTTTAACTGTTTCTTATCAAAGTATTTGAGTTTTCAAGGTCAACTTAAAACTGGCCCCTACAATGCACTGGAGTGGTATTGCTTGCATCTCAGAAGTGGGCAGGTTGGAGTTGAAACTGAAGTAAACATTTTAAAAATCTCAACTGTGACCTCAACCGGCTCCAATCTGTCCATTTCAATGTTTAATAGAGTTGGGACAAGAGGCATGAGGAAGCAGTTGGCAATTTAAATCACATAATAAGGCTGGTGGCCTTTGATATAACTTACTTTGCAGTTATTACTGTGGGTGGTCTTGGGAAATCCTCAGCAGGTGAAGGGAGGCAATGTGAGCTTTGGAGTAAAAGTAAGTGCCTTACAGCAATGCATGTGGGCTAGGAGGAACAGGAATGCATCTCCATGAGCCCCATAAGCTTCCAACGCAATCCCCCACCCTTCCAGATACCCCAGGCAAAGATCTGGGGAGTGGGGATTGGATCTCTGAGGTTCTCTGCCCAGAATTCCTCATCTCCACCTATGCAACCCACTTCTATTAATATCCAGGTCATAGTTTCTTCCTTGTAATATTTTATTTTCTAATATACAAAAATAGAAAAAACATCTGACTCGACAAAGAACCTCATTTATCATCATGCATATTAATTTGCAATATGTACTGTTCCGTTGTTCTGCATTTGATTAGGTGAATCTGTTTACAATTGGTGCTCAGCTTGCTTGATTGATTAAGCCTGGGTGTGGACTTGGGGGAAAGTATACAAATCTATAGAGTGAGCTGGCAGCCTGAGCTGAAGATAGAGTAGACTTTTTAATGCACTATGGATAAAACCTGTTATGCACATAGAAACTAGTGTCATCTTAGCATAGTTCTGAGATGTGAAATATCATTTGTTTGGTGGGATTAGGTAGTAAAAGGTCAACATTACCTCTTTTGGTGCTCACACATTGGAAATTTTACCATGCAAGTTGTTGGGGAATAATTGACATAATGGAAACACTAGCCCCAAAATTACCTGTGAGCTGCCTTGGGAGTGAAAGGTAAGGGTCTAATATCACATGGGAAATCTCAATGTTATTTCAGCACATCTGTCAGCAGCATTCTGCTCAGGTATCATTTTATTTCCTATATTGGCACTGATTGCCTGACAGCAGACATGATACGAGCCCCCATAACATGGCCTCAGTTGGAATATTTAACTAGACAATCCAAAGATGCAATTTGGAGGAGGTGGGAGTTGGAAGCAAGAGAGAAAGAAGTTTCCAAATGGATTTGACCTGGTCAAACCCTATAGCATCCGTTACTGACACCTGCCTTGTCGCACTGCTGGGGAAGCGAGGAACCAGAAAGAAATACTCTTACCCAGAGATAGGAGGAAGGAACAACATGCTGCCACAAAGAACATGTGGCTGAATGTGATTCAGGAGGTCAGCAGCAGGAGTGTTGTGCCATACTCTTGGCTTTAGTTCAGGATGTGCTTTAATGACATAATTAGCTCAAGAAATGTAAGCATAGTTGCGTATTTAGCTCTGTTCTGCTGTGTACATGACTGCATCATCTCTCCCATTACTCTGCTTTGTCAAGCCTGCTCCTTTACATAGCTTCTCACATTCTCACACTTGCCTTGCAAACACAACCATCCTCTTTCTATTCAATTTCTTACATCCTCTCTATCGACCACTATCACTCATCCTGATCCCTGAGAAATTTGTTTCCCCCTCAACAAATGTACAAAATCCATCTGGTGAAACTTGCCATTGCACTCTTTCACAGACCTGTTAATCCCATTGCAGAAGTGAAGTATAACAGATGGGAAAGGAACATGATTGGAGCTGCTCCTCCACAGATCTCACAACTGTCAACTGCACAACGAAAACAATGGAAATCTGTGGTATCATGACAACCCTTAGCACTGGAGTTGGGAAAATGGGGAGATGGTGGTTTTTCAGCTACCCTTTGACAGAATCAAATAAAGTTGATATAGAATGTAGTTTTTTAATGTTAGTTCTTGTGAAAAGGTTGCTGGGATGTTCTGTAACAGAGGGGTGTAACAGTGGTGAAATGTGAACAAGTGGTGATTTGGTAATTTTATCATGGGAACCAGAGTCTAATGGACAGACAATCCAGTGTTATTATGCCCTCCCTTCCTCTTCCCCATCCTCTGGAGGTGGTATTGAAGGTTGGCTGGCAATGACTGTGCACCCCTGGTTGCTAGATTGTATAGGATGCAGCAGACCATTATGAATCACAAGATAATATGTGGCGACCAGGGGATTTTCACAGTAACTTCATTGCAGTGTTAATCTAAGCCTACTTGTGACACTAAATAATACATAAAAGGACATAATCTCAGATGAGAACTATAGCACTTCCCAAAGAGGTTTAAGCAGTAGAATTGTTATCTTAGGATGCTGATGGCCTACTCTGTGGTGCTCCTTGTCACAGCATGCCTCTAATTGTCAAAGCATTGTTTGCATCATGTGGTCGGGTGGCAGAGAGGAATCATTAGTCCTGTGAAGTGCAGGTAGCCCTTAATGCTGAGCAGCCACCCTCTGATTCAATGTGGTGGTTCAAAGATGACGGGAACGCTGACTGGTGCAAGATTGCTGCCAGGATAGTGGGCATTCACTATTATGATGGTTGTTACACACCAACTGCACATTCAGGGAGTGGAATGTTTTGCAGTTTTTATGCATCTACCCATTGAGATGTGCCACCCACAGAGACACACACATACATACAGTTGATTTTTCCCTGCATCACTGAGAATCCCACTAGCCTGGCAAAATCACTCTCTGGTTCGAGAGAAGGCAATAAGTCTCATTTGCTTGCATCCAGGGCCATGGTTATCTTCCTGATGCAGGGGTGCACAGTGAACCGAGAAATTCTGGTGATATGGTATGCTGCAGCCTGGAAGGATCTTGAACTGTAGAAACTGAAGGCTACAGAAACCTTAACAGCCACTGCAGTGTCATCCTTGTCTTCCTCTGCAGCTGCAGATCCAATTTAAGGTGGTGACATAATTTAATGGCCACTTCCTTGGTAGACCTTATTTAAGATGTGGAGATGCCGGCGTTGGACCGGGGTAAACACAGTAAGAAGTTGAACAACACCAGGTTAAAGTCCAACAGGTTTATTTGGTAGCAAAAGCCACACAAGCTTTCGGAGCTCCAAGCCCCTTCTTCAGGTGAGTGGGAATTCTGTTCACAAACAGGGCATATAAAGACACAAACTCAATTTACAGAATAATGGTTGGAATGCGAATACTTACAGCTAATCAAGTCTTTAAGATACAAACAACGTGAGTGGAGAGAGCATCAAGACAGGCTAAAAAGATGTGTATTGTCTCCAGACAAGACAGCCAGTGAAACTCTGCAGGTCCAGGCAGGCTGTGGGGGTTACAAATAGTGTGACATGAACCCAATGTCATGTCACTGTTCATGTCACTGGAATTTATTTAAGGGGCTCTGACAGAGGCGTCTGCTGTCACACTGAGATGATCAGATGGTCAAAGTGTGCCTTGCTGGCGTTAATCATATCCGGACTCAGAAGGAGAGGTTCAGTTAGCCTGGAAAAGAATGCTGAAACTGCCAGCAAACTAGGAGAAACTCTGTGACTATCCTTGGTGCAAGATTTGTGCCAGAGGCATTTGTGATGTCAGTTTCAAGTGAAAATTGCTTTTCTGCTTAAAGTCAGTTGCCTGTTAATTACTGTTTGAATAAGTTAATTTTGGTTTGTTTGTTATAGTAAAAGTTTTAAAAAGTAAAATGTTGTTCATCAGTTTCTTCCATTTGGTTATTAGAGAAATTCATTTCCTTTTAAAAGTTATCAGTCTCCAAGTGAATCAATTCACCCTTCCGAACATGTTGATCAGTGTGGGCCATGGTTTTGTGGCAGGTAGGTCGTGCCTTACTAACCTTATTGAGTTTTTTGAGAAAGTGACCAAGGAGGTGGATGGGGGCAAGGCAGTGGACGTGGTATATATGGATTTTAGTAAGGCGTTTGATAAGGTTCACCATGGTAGGCTTCTGCAGAAAATGCAGATGTATGGGATTGGGGGTGATCTAGGAAATTGGATCAGGAATTGGCTAGCGGATAGGAAACAGAGGGTGGTGGTTGATAGTAAATATTCATCATGGAGTGCGGTTACAAGTGGTGTACCTCAGGGATCTGTTTTGGGGCCACTGCTGTTTGTAATATTTATTAATGATCTGGATGAGGGTATAGTTGGGTGGATTAGCAAATTTGCTGATGACACCAAAGTCGGTGGTGTGGTAGACAGTGAGGAAGGGTGTCGTAGTTTGCAGGAAGACTTAGACAGGTTGCAAAGTTGGGCCGAGAGGTGGCGGATGGAGTTTAATGCGGAGAAGTGTGAGGTAATTCACTTTGGTAGGAATAACAGATGTGTTGAGTATAGGGCTAACGGGAGGACTTTGAATAGTGTGGAGGAGCAGAGGGATCTAGGTGTATGTGTGCATAGATCCCTGAAAGTTGGGAATCAAGTAGATAAGGTTGTTAAGAAGGCATATGGTGTCTTGGCGTTTATTGGTAGGGGGATTGAATTTAGGAGTCGTAGCGTTATGTTGCAACTGTACACAACTCTGGTGCGGCCGCACTTGGAGTACTGTGTGCAGTTCTGGTCCCCACATTACAGGAAGGATGTGGAGGCTTTGGAGAGGGTGCAGAGGAGGTTTACCAGGATGTTGCCTGGTATGGAGGGGAGATCCTATGAGGAGAGGCTGAGGGATTTGGGATTGTTTTCGCTGGAAAGGCGGCGGCTAAGAGGGGATCTTATTGAAACATATAAGATGATTAGAGGTTTAGATAGGGTGGATAGTGATAGCCTTTTTCCTCTGATGGAGAAATCCAGCACGAGGGGGCATGGCTTTAAATTGAGGGGGGGTAGTTATAGAACCGATGTCAGGGGTAGGTTCTTTACCCAGAGGGTGGTGAGGGATTGGAATGCCCTGCCAGCATCAGTAGTAAATGCGCCTAGTTTGGGGGCGTTTAAGAGATCCGTAGATAGGTTCATGGACGAAAAGAAATTGGTTTAGGTTGGAGGGTCACAGTTTTTTTTTTTTAACTGGTCGGTGCAACATCGTGGGCCGAAGGGCCTGTTCTGCGCTGTAATGTTCTATGTTCTATGTTCTATGCTGGAGATCAATGGGGTTGGAATTGAAAATTACTGCTTTGTTTCATCGCTATCTTTAATGGTGCCGAAATCAGTGGTGCGACAGCGCTGAATTTTATAGTCCATTTGAGAAAACAAAGTAAATAATTTCATGGTCAAGTGATGGGAAGCTTGGGTTAGAAAGTTTGTAGATTGTAGGGGAAAGTGAAAACTGAGAACGGTGTGGAGTTCTGGAATTTGAAACCTGGAGGAAGAATGAAATAGAGGAGAAAGCAAACTATTGGAAACTAAAGCCTAAATTGTCAACAACCATAAATTTAAGACTTTAATTCCAAAATAATCACATAATCACAGAAAATCTTCCATAGTAAATAAATTGTGCATTTTAATTAATACCTTGGTATTTAAAGAGTGCGCATTTGTTATGCGTGAACAATTATAGCTTAGGAACAAGCAATTTTTGGCTATGTTCTTCAGGCTTATATCAGGAGCACTGAAAGAAAAATTGTTACCTTATAAACCCATATCATGTTTGTTACCACATAAAGCCTCAGAAAATGAAATTACTGCTTTGTTTCTCTATATCCACCCTACCAGTAACTAACCTGCAACGCCATCCCTCTCTCGAAAGCATTCATTCATGGGGTTACCATTGACCAAAAACTCAACTGGACTCACCACATAAACACAGAAGCTACAAGAGCAGGTCAGAGGTTAAGAATACTGCAGTGAGTAACTCACCTCCTGACTCCTCAAAGCCTGCCCACCATCTACAAGGCAGAAGTCAGGAATGTGATGGAATACTCCCTACTTGCCTGGATGGGTGCAGCTCCAACAACACTCAAGAGCTTGACATCATCCAGGACAAAGCAGCCCGCTTGATTGGCACCACATCTACAAAAATCCACTTTCTCCTTCACCGATGCTCAGTAGCAGCAGTGTATACTATCTACAAGATGCATTGCAGCAATTCACCAAACAGCACTTTCCAAACCCACAACCACTTCCATCTAGAAGGCAAGGGCAGCAGATACATGGGAACACCACCACCTGCAAATTCCCCTCCAAGTCACTCACCATCTGACTTGGAAATATATCGCCGTTCCTTCACAGACGCTGGGTCAAAATCCTTGCGTTCCCTCCCTAACAGCATTGTGGGTCAACCCACAGCACATGGACTGCAGTGATTCAAGAAGCCAGCTCACCACCACCTTCTCAAGGGTAACTAGGGGTGGACAATAAATGTTGGCCAGCCAGCGATGCCCATGTCCCACGAATGAATAAAAAAAAATCCTGATTTGTTTGTATTGCCACAAAGGCCAGTCAAACGTATCCAAATTTTGACAGATAAAGTCAGTATGGAGGCCATTATAATTTAGCCTGACCAAAATCAGTACAGATATGAACATGAAAGAGGTCAGATGTGATTTTGGATCAAAGATGAATAGGGACTTCTAATGGAATGATTGGTGCTTTGTGCTGACTTTTAACATGGTCTTGACATGCCTTGCACTTCTTGATGATGACTTCAATGCCATTGTTCATGCAGGATGATAGTCTGTCCCTCTTGTGAATTTTCTCGTCTCATCAATGCCCATGCATGGTTGCTGAATTTGTTGAAGAATATCGGGTCACAAAGATTATGTATGACCTGCTGGCCTTTAAAAAAGACTCCTCCTGTGATGCTTAGATTGTTAGGAATGGGTTAAATGCAATCTACCATTTTGGACCTAATTTGTATGTTAATAGTACTCACCGGGATATATAAAGGGGTTACAACTGGATGTTGGGTGTGTGTATGTGGAGTTGTAAAAGAGAATAAAGTGAGTTTGCAAAGAAGCTGAACTTTGCATCATCTTTTATTACTGGACTGCAACTGAGAGGCTTAACATAGCTGTCAACATAGCTTGTTAAGGCCAAAATGGTCTCATGTTCGTGGACATGCTGAATTAAATCTGACCATCCTGCAATAATCAATTTCTACAGTTTCTGTAGTCTGGAATCTTTTGCTGTTTCTTCTTGTAGCTTCTGGCATTTTCATTGTGCAAAATGCGTCCAATCAATTTGGAAAAGAATCTTCAAGTGCGATGACAACAAAATCAACATCTGGATCTAGAGATGTACCTTGCATTTTTGCTGGGTAAGGTAACTTGCTAAGTGTTTCTGATGTGACCTTCAAATAACTTGGCTCATAGTGTAAACTCGAATCTTTATCAAAAGATGTTGCAATCTTGACAGTGCACCAGTCAACGTTTTTGTCAAATCATCTCCTGTGGCTTGTGATCAGTCTTGATCACAAACATTTTGCAAAATAGATAGGTATGAAAATGCATAATTCCAAACTCTAAGAATCTTGGACCTGTAAAACTGAGATTTAACTGTTCTAATGTAGGATATGTCATTAAGGACAAAGTTTCAAAGCTGCATTTAAATGTCATGGATCAAGGGATACTCTCAATGATCCGTCTTTTATTATGGCACATGTTATTGAGTTGTACGAGTCTGTGCTTTTGTACTCTGCTAATGATTCAATTTTCCTCAATTTTGTCTAGCTCAACCTTCAGTTTGTCTTGTATGTGGCTGATGTACTAATGTGGTGGATCAATTGGCGGACTTGCATTCTCTTCAAAGTGCAATGTTGCAGATCCCTAAAAACTGTCAATTTTGCAGAAACATCTATTTCATTTGGTCATTAACTGTGGTGATCTGCCTTGAGATACCAGTCTGATTCCATGGATTGTTACTAGTGAAGTCACAAAATGCTGGAAGACCTGCAATCGCTACGCCTTTAGTTTTTATGGTGTAGAATATCCGTGACATCCAGGAAGATTTACTGTGTATAAGGTCTGCACATGGAATTGGTGAACTGTCATATGCTGAAAGTTTCAGAGCAGTAATTTTTGCCATGCCTTTCCATATCTTTTAGAATTCAGAGGCAGTATTTTAGAACTTGTCTGTGTCAAGCTTCTCCAATAATGAATGGTTACCAACTTTCTTAGGACAGATGATCCAAATCTTGGCAAACACTTCAGATAGTGTGATGACATTCATATTTTCTATGAGATTGATAATGTATGAAACATGTGTTCACTGCTCTTCGTCTTGTGTACATCATTGTCATTTTCTAGACCATCAATCATTTTATGTATATGTTTTTGACAGGATACTGGATTCTCATTCGTTTGCTTGAAGGCACCCATTGTGTATTGTCTATTTGGATCAGTGCACCACTCTTTGTAACTGCATCAACCATTGCTATAGTGCACTGCCACTGCCAGCGGTCCTTTCTGCCACATGCCTTGCAGAATTTGGGAAGTGGCACTGTGGTATTGTCACTAGATCAGTAAGCCAAAGACCTAGGGTAATTCTGCGGGGACCAGAGTTTGAATCTCACCATGACAGATGGTGAAATTTAAATTCAATAGCAAATTTGGAATTAGAAATCTAATGATGACCATGAAACCATTGTCAATTGTCGTAAAAACCCACCCAATCTGGCCTACCATTAATGCCAGACCAATAGCAACGTGGTTGACTCTTATCTGACCTCTGAAATGGCCCAGCAAGCTATTCAGTTCAAGGGCATTTAAGGATGGGTACCAAATGCTGGCCCAACCAGCAAAACCTACATCCCATGAATGAATTTTTCAAAAATGATGGAAAGTTGGACATTCCATTGGTGCAGAACATCATGTCGCACTATTATGATATCATCCTTGGGCTTATTTATTGTACAAGACACAAGGCACCAATCGCTCATCAGGGGTTAGATAAACATGTTGTGAGTTTATTTATTGAGACTAGGCACATGAGAACGTTTAGACATAGGTATGAAATTTGAAGATATCAGAGCTGTGTGTGTGTGCTCTACTCAAAGCAAAAGTGAAACTAAGGGGGGAATTTTACGATTTTGAGTCTAAGTACCGAATCCGGGCGTCAAATAGATCTGCGGCTGGAATCCTCTTTGTAGCGCGCCCATACGCATTTTGCCGGCTCCGGCCCGATCCGCGCTGTGGGCGGGGCTTAGTGCAGTTCGAAAAAAATCTGACAGAGCACGCCCGGGCGCAAAAGAAAGAAAAAGCGGAGAGAGCGGCTCTCTGACGATTATCCTCTGGTCGGGGGAGGAGGCGGGGGTGGTAGGAGGAGGGGAGGCAGGACCCAGATCATCCTCTGGTTGGGGGGGTAGGAAAGGGAGTGTGACGTCTCATCCTCTGGGGGGGGCGGGCGGTGGGAGGGGAGGGGATGTGACTGAACATCCCGTGGGGGGGAGGAGAGGGGGTGTGACGTATCGTCCTCTGGTCGGCGGGGTTCCGCTGCCTGTCTGCGGCCGATCCCTCCTGCCGGAGTGGACGTGCGGCCATGCCATCCCACAAAACCTTCAGGATGAAGCGATTCCTCGCTAAGAAGATGAAGCAGAACCGACTGATTCCACAGTGGATCCGCATGAAAACCGGCTACAAGATCAGTACAAGTCCAAGAGGAGACACTGGAGAAGGACCAAGCTGGGCCTGTAAAGGGATACACTATCACTGGTACACTACCAGCCACAGATTACTCTTCCCTATAGGGGCAAGAGAGCGGGAGAGATGGCCGGAGGAGAACCACACAGACACAGGGGAGAACGTGCAGACTTCATACAGTCACCCATACATTCATACAGCATTCATACAGTAGGTTACAGAGGGACATAGATAAGCTGCAGTGCTGGGCTGAGAGGTGGCAAATGGAGTTCAATGCAGAAAAGTGTGAGGTGATTCACTTTGGAAGGAGTAATAGGATTACAGAGTACTGGGCTAATGGTAAGATACTTGGTAGTGTGGATGAACAGAGAGATCTCGGTGTCCATGTGCATAGATCCCTGAAAGTTGGCACCCAGGTTGATAGGGTTGTTAAGAAGGCGTATGGAGTGTTAGCTTTTATTGGTAGAGTGATTGAATTTCGGAGCCAGGAGGTCATGTTGCAGCTGTACAAAACTCTGGTGCAGCCGCACTTGGAGTATTGTGTACAGTTCTGGTCACCGCATTATAGGAAAGATGTGGAAGCATTGGAAAGGGTGCAGAGGAGATTTACTAGGATGTTGCCTGGTATGGTGAGAAGGTCTTATGAGGAAAGGCTGAGGGATTTGAGGTTGTTTTCGTTAGAGAGAAGAAGGTTATCAGGTGACTTAATAGAGGCATACAAGATGATCAGAGGATTAGATAGGGTGGATAGTGAGAGCCTTTTTCCTCGGATGGTGATAGCTGGCATAAGGGGACATAGCTTTAAATTGACGGGTGATAGATATAGGACAGATGTCAGAGGTAGGTTCTTCACTCAGAGAGTAGTAAGGGTGTGGAATGCCCTGCCTGCAGCAGTAGTGGACTCGCCAACATTAAGGGCATTTAAATGGTCATTGGATAAACATATGGATGATATTGGAATAGTGTCGGTTAGATGGGCTTTAGATTGGTTTCACTGGTCGGCGCAACATCGAGGGCCGAAGGGCCTGGACTGCGCTGTAATGTTCTATGTTCTATGTTCTAAGCCAGGAATCGAACCCGGGTCCCTGGCTCTTTGAGGATTGAGGCCTCATTTGTTTTTGAAATCTCTTATGATAGTTGTTGTAGGTAAAATAATACCTCTGAGACTAGTCATGAGTCAAAGTACAGTGGCTTTATTACAAAAGCTTTTGGGAGAAGTTGGTTCCTAAAAGCGGTCTGCCAAGCTTCTCCCTGAATACAAATAAGTGTGGGTATTTATACACCATGGTTCCCAACCCCAGTCAAGACGCAGTCCCCGGTTCCCGTCACGAGCCGCAGTTCCTGGCTTCAGTCACGACCCAGTCCCCGGTTCCAGTCACAATCCACAGCTCTTCCGGCAGCTTCGGCAGTTTCTCCCTTGAAATAACTTGTGGTTGCGGCTGTCCCAGCAGGATTCCTCCTTTCAAACAGCCGTTAATGCGCTTTAACATCTGCAGCTGTTTAGCCATGTTTAGCTAGCAGCTAGCACACAAGTCTGCACAAACAGGTAAGGTTTACAACGTCCTTGCATAGATTTTAGGTACAAAATTCATTAACCCTTTTGGTACAAAATTCATTAACCCTTTCCCTTCTTCAGTCCCCCCTTTTGGTCGGAGCCAGGTCTAAACTTGGCCCCATGACCAATTCAGAACCAAATGTTACCAGCATATGGGCCTACCTCCTTCGTCAGGAGGTCTGCCCCTTCTGCCTGTACACTTGCACTCGGCATAATCCGGGCTGTCACCGTTTTATAACAAGTGTTCGATAATGCCATACAAACACAACAAGCGATAACAATGACAATTAATACAATCAACCCATGCATCAGGTATGATCCCCACGACCCGAACCCAGCCATCCCAGAGGATTATAATTATGATATTGGCTTCCTTCATCTTGTATTGTCTTCGCTACTCGTTTGATATGATCTGCCAAATGAGTTATATTTTCCGAATCATCTGGGATATACGCGCAGCATTCGGATCCAATTATAGCGCACGTTCCTCCCTGGGAAGCTAACATATAATCGAGTGCCAATCGGTTCTGTAAAGCAACAGTTCGGATAGCTACAACCTCAGCTAACACCTCAGAGATAGCCGTGCTCACCTCCTCGAGCCCATCTCTAGTTTCATTTGCAATTCTCTCTAAGGTCGAGGCCATATGTATAAGTTCCTGAGCTGCTTTGGCCGTCCCATAAGGTGGATAGGCTATCATGAAGAACCGTGCTGTCTCTCTGATGGCTCGCTTAGCCCTAAGCAGGTGTAACTCGGGGTGGTCCCGTAAGTCAGTGTAATGGTGAATAGGGCACCACACGTGCTAAATAACATGATTCTGCCTAATCCCAGGGGAGCCACGGGTAGGCATTGTTTCTACAGACAAAATAGGTACCATTATATGCAGTCATGCTGCTCACATAAGCAGAGGAGAGGCTGACCGGGACATCGGCTGTGGGGCAATGAATTGTAATCAGTTGCACCAAAGCCCAGGTGCCACTGGTGACATTAACCTGTTGAGTACAGTAGCTACGGCCAACAGGTATGGTTCCGTTTCTTACCAAGCAGATAGATTCCCCTTGTTGGTTTTTCACAACAAAGTGAGGAGGAGAGTCTGATCTATTATAGCTAGGCTGGTAATGGTTCTTAAAGGCTGATAGAGTGGGCGGCACGGTAGCACAGTGGTTAGCACTGCTGCTTCACAGCTCCAGGGACTTGGGTTCGAATCCCGGCTAGGGTCGCTGTCTATGTGGAGTTTGCACCTTCTCCCTGTGTCTGCGTGGGTTTCCTCCGGGTGCTCCAGTTTCCTCCCACAGTCCAAAGATGTGCGGGCTAGGTTGATTGGCCATTCTAAATTGCCCCTTAGTGTCCTGGGATGCATAGGTTAGAGAGGTTAGTGGGTAAATATGTAGGGATATGTGGATAGGGCCTGGGTGGGATTGTGGTTGGTGCAGACTCGATGGGCCGAATGGCCTCTTTCTGCACTGTAGGATTCTATGATTCGAGTGCACCCTCTGCCTCCTAAACCCAAAACAGCATCGCTGTCACTGATATTGAAAGTACCTTGCATAGTGGTGCCTGATGGGGTTTTAAATGTCACTTTCCTTGCCCCGTCCTGGGTTCCATTCTGATTCAAAATCCATTCTACCATTTCCGGAGTTGACAAAGGGAGAGGGAATAAAGGACTTCCCCCCTTTCCTCCGTGCATGGGAAAGTGTGAGCAGACCCAGCACTTACTCAAATTTGACTGTAATACATACAAGTGAGACATATACATGAAAGTGTTCATGTGATGGGGTCTGACTTTAGAGGATTGGTACAATGATCGCTTGGATCGGCCAAATCTCGTGTTGATGTACTCATCCTCCCGAACCTTCTGCTGTTGCCGGATACAGGTCCATCCCGATCCCTCAGCTAAACACCGAAAATTCCAGTTGCACCAAGTTACATTGCATAGGAGACCCCAATCACCTCGCCCCTCCATCAGAGTTGGCAACATAGTATGGTTAAGGAATCCCGAGCAGCGGTCCCTATGGGTTCCCTCCCAGGGGCCTATTCCATGTGTTGGAAGGTTACAATAGACAGAATCATCGTTACAGAGATGCTTGCGATGCTCTGTCCCCAAGTCTACACAATTCCACCTATACTTCCCCTCCGTAACTAGCAGGGCAAGGGTCATGAGAAGCAGCAAAAGAATCATCCTATCACTTAATCATAACCCGCGTGACCGTTATACAATGGACCAAAGGCTATATTGCCCGTGCGCAACTTCCCGCGCACCTATTCAGCTTGCTTGGAGATTAGTCATCTCATGAACCTGTGAATTGAGCACATTACATACTTTTCCAATTGGCACCGGTATATTCTTTCAACTGAGTCCAATGCGTCCATTCGCCCCTGCCTTGCATATCTAAGCAGGCACAAGTATCACCACTGATTATGACCGCATAAGGGCCATTCCATTTTGGGGCGAATCCCGGCTTTCCAGGTAATATCTTCACCATAACTGTGCTGCCCGCCGGGGGTACCTCAGGGGTCTGTTCTAGCTCATTTTGCTCATCCTTCACTACTTGGTTTTCCCTTACTGTTTTTCGCATATCCTTCAATTGGGCGCTTAGTTCTAAAACATAGCGTCTAATTCTATCCCGTAATGGGCCTACATCTGCCCCACCGGTAATAATGGACTCGGGCAGTTGCATAGCATGAATTCCACATTTCAAGGCCTCATCAAGTAGCAGGATGTGAAAGTGGTACATGAGTTCATGCCATGGACTAAATTGAGGCAGAAGCTCGGGGGAAGGTGGTAGTTTCCCTACCTGTCACCCTCCTGCCTGATTAAATGGGCCCCTGTCTCCAAACTTGCCATGGGGAGGGCATTGTATTCTTACATAGTCTTTTTCTCTTCTAACAAATGTTTATTAATTAAATGTATATGGTGAGGTAGTTCAGTTCTTTGAAACATTTCTTTTGCACTCCAAAGTTAGTTTTTAAAAAAGTTTCGAGAGGATAAGTGGCAAGTATTTCTTTTTTATTCATTGAAAGGACGTAGGCTTCACTGGCTGGCCAGCATTTATTGTAAGAAGTCTCACAACACCAGGTTAAAGTCCAACAGGTTTATTTGGTAGCAAATACCATAAGCTTTCGGAGCAATTGCTCCGAAGGCTTATGGTATTTGCTACCAAATAAACCTGTTGGACTTTAACCTGGTGTTGTGAGACTTCTTACTGTGTTTACCCCAGTCCAACGCCGGCATCTCCACATCAGCATTTATTGTCCATCCCTAACAACCCTTGAGAAGGTGGTGGCGAGCTGCCTTCTTGAACTGCTGCAGTCCATGTGGTGTAGGTACACCCACAATGCTGTTGGGGAGGGAGTTCCAGGGTTTTACCCATTGAAGGGTATATTTCCAAGTCAGAATGATGAGTGACTTGGAGGGGAGCTTCCAGGAGGTGTTGTTCCCATGTATCTGCTGCTGTTGTCCTTCTAATAGTAGTGGTTGTGGATTTTGGAGGTGTTGTCTAAGGGGACTTGGGAACTTCCTGCGTTGCATATTGTAGATGCTGCACACTGGTGCTCTGTGCATCAATGGTGCACAGAGTGAATGTTTGTGGATAGGATGCCAATCAAGTGGGCTGCTTTGTCCTGGATGGTCTCAAGCTTCTTGAGTGTTTTTGGAGCTGCCCTTATCCAGGCAAGGGGAGAATATTCCATCACGGGGCGGTAATTGAATCCTCTTTTGTTGGAGATGGTCAATACCTGGCTCATGTGTGATGTGAATGTTACTTGCCACTTGTCAGCCCATGGCTGGATGTTGGTCCAGGTCTTGCTGCATTTGGGTATCATAGAACCCTACAGTGCAGAAAGAAGCCATTCAGCCCATCGAGTCTGCGCCGACCACAATCCCACCCAGGCCCTACCCCCATATCCCTGCATATTTTATCCACTAATCCCTCTAACCTACACATCTCAGGAAACTAAGGGGCAAATTTATCATGGCCAATCAACCTAACCCGCACATCTTTGGACTGTGGGAGGAAACCGGAGCACCCGGAGGAAACCCACGCAGACATGAGGAGAATGTGCAAACTGTTTCGGTATCTGAGGAGTCGCAAATGACGCTGAACATTGTGCAATCATTAGTGAACATCCACACTTCTGACCTTATGATGGAAGGAAGGTCATTTATGAAGCAGTTGAAGATGGTTGGGCCTAGGACACTAACCTGAGGAACTTCTGCAGTGATGTCCTGGAGCTGAGGTGACTGACTGCCAGCAACCACAACTATCTTCCTTTGTGCTAGTATGAATTTAATCAACAGTGAGTTTTTTCCCTGATTCCCATTGACTGCAGTTTTCCTCGGTTTTCTTGATTTCATACTTGGTCATATTCGGTTAAATGCAGCCATGATGTCAAGGGCTGTCACTCTCACCTCACTTCTGGCATTCAGTTGTTTTGTCCTATGTTTGAACCAAGGTTGTAATGAGGTCAGGAGTGATCCTGACAAAACCCAAGCTGAGTATTCATGAGCAGGTTATTGCTAAGCAAGTGCCACTTGATAACACTGTTAATGACCCCTTCTGTCATTTCACTGATGGTTGGGAGTAGATTGATGGCAATTGGCTGGGTTGGATTTGTCCTGTTTTTTGTGTATAGGACATACTTGGCAAGTTTCAACATTGCTGAGTGGATGCCAATGTTATAGCAGCTTGGCTGAAGATGGGGGCAACATCTGGAGCACAAGTTATCAGTATTATTGCCAGAATATTGTCAGAGTTCAAAGCCTTTGCAGTATCCAGTGCCTTAATATCATGTGGAGTGAAACAAATTGGCTGAAGACTGACATCTGTGATGCTGGAGACTTCCAGAGGAGGCTGAGATGAATCATTCACTCAATACTTCTGGCTGAAGATTGTTGCAAAAGCTTCAGCCTTATCTCTTGCACTGATTTGCTGGGCTCCTCCATCATTGAGGATGGGGATATTTGTGGAGCCTCCTCCTCCAGTGAGTTGTTTAATTATCCATCACCATCCACAACTGGGTGTAACAGGACTGCAGAGCTTAGATCTGATCTGTTGGTTGTGGAATGGTTTAGCCCTGTCTGTCACTTGCACTGTTTATGTTGTTTTGCATGAAAGTAGTCCTGTGTTGTAGCTTCACCAGGCTGACACCTCATTTTTAGGTATGCCTGGTGTTGCTCTTGGCATGCCCTACTGCCCTCTTCATTGAGCCAGAGTTGATCCCCTGGATTTGTGCTGAGTGGGTGACATCAATGTCCATCACTAGGAGTGGCTCAATAGCACCAGTATTGACCGAACTGGTTGAGTCCTGAAGACATAGATGTTAGACTGGGTCTGTGGCAAGTGGTGAAGGAACCAACAAGAGTGGAAAAAAATGGGTGTGTGACTTCAATGTCCATTACCAAGAGCATATTCTGCACCACAGAAGTACCAGGCAATGACTATCTCCAACAAGAGAGAATCTAACCATCTCCCCTGCGAAATACAAAGGTATTGTTAATACTGAATTCCCCACCATCCCCCACCTGGAGTTACCATTGCCCAGAAACGCAGCTGAACCAGCCAGATAAATACATAGCTACAGAGGCTGGATAGCCTATGGCAAATAACTCACATCCTGGCACCCCAAAGCCTGTTCACCATGTACAAGGCACAAATCAGGAGTGTGATGGAATACTCTCCACTTGCCTGGATGAGTGCATCTCCAACAACACTAAGAAACTCAACACCTTCCAAGGACAAAACCACCTCTGAAATAACACCCCACCCACCACCTTAAATGTTCACTCCCACCCCCACCAACATACTGTGGCTGCAGTGGGTACCATACAAAGATATATTGCAGCAACGCGCCGAAGCTCCTTCAACAGCATCTTCCAAACCTGCTACTTCCACTGCCTATTAAAACTAAAGCAACAAGGGATGGGAACACCAGCATTTTCAAGTTCCCTTACAATTCATGCGCTATCCTGACTTGAGCTATATCATCATTGCTTCATTGTCGCCGGTCAAAGTCCTGGAACTTTCTCCCTAACTGCATTATAAGTCACATGTACTGCAGTGATTCAAGACCTTCTCAAGGATAATGAGGGATGGGCAACAGATACAGGCCTTGATAGCCATGTTCACATCCTATTAATGAGTAAATGCTGAAAAGCTTGACAAAATGATCCTGGGATAGTCATTCAGTATTTAGAATCTTTATCCATTTTATTGTTTTGTTCAAGGGACAACGGATAATAATCTTGGATTAAAAATCAGTTGCAACCTTTCCATTTCTTTCCCTCTGAAATAATGCCATATTTCAGAGGTTGTGAACTTTATCGATAGCAGGCAGAGTTTAAAATGTAATTACTAAAACAACTAGACATGTCACATTTCATCCTTTGGATTAATTTTCAGATCTGTGAATGAGAAATGATTTTCCTTCTCCATTAGTTGAAAGCAGAGTCAGTGTAGATTGAGCACTGAGGCTGAAGTTGTGTTTCTTTTCATATTGTGGAGGTCAAACTGTTCCTAAAGCATATGGCAAGTCAAACTTTCTTACTAATTGCTCTTTGAAGGTATATGTTTCCAGCCATTTTGACATCTTTAAAGATTTCCTTACATAGGACATATTAATGCAATTGTAGGAATTAATCTTAAAACAGTGTAACTAGCAATGTAAATAATGGGTAATGTATATTTGGATTTTGAAAAGTCTTTTGATAAGGTGCCACATGAAAGGTTGTCACGCAAGATAAGGGCCCATGCCTCTGGGAGCATTACATTAGCATTGATAAAGGGTAGGTTAAATGACAGAAAACCAACAGATCATTTTCTGGTTGGTAGCTGTTACTTGAGGGGGTTACGGGAAGGATCAGTTCTGAGGCCACAGCTACTTCCAATCTATATTCATGACTTCGATGCTAAACCAGATGTAATGTGTCAATGCTTGCTAACAGTACAAAGTTAGGTGGGAAAGAAAACTCTGCAAAGGAATATACACAAGTGAAGTGAGCAGGCAGGTGGACGATAACACAAGGAGATGGACGATAACACAAGACACTGTGACGTTATTCACATTGGTGAGAAGAAAGGAAAGATAGAATGAGCAGAATTTTCGATTCCCATCGAAGGTGGGACCAGAGATGGGAACGTCTGAAAATTTGTATTGGAGAGCATTTGCAGAATGTTTCATCTCTGGGTCATTTTTAATGCAATGGGTCGCCAATTAGAACAATGAAATGGCCTCGTTAGGCCACCCAGCAGAAGCAGCTGATTTACAGACCCACACTAAGGCTGAAACCGGGTCAAGGGGATGGAGGTAACTTCTGGCAGCACACTGGTATGGGGGAGTTAACACTCCATTTCCCCAGGGTGCGCCCCTACTCCTCTAATCACTCTGTACAGGCCATTGTTCTTGAGCCACAGCTGCAACTATTGGCCTTCGGTTGGCAATTGTGGCTTTTCTGAAGTAAAAATGTTTTACCTTCTCTTCAGTGGGCAGCTTGTTGTGAGACACCCTCTCTCTCTATTACATGCATTAGCAGCTTCCACTTCAGACAGTGCGACTTCCAATGTGTCACTGTTGGAAGGCTTGAGAGGTTGTATGGTTTTGGAACCATCCCATCTCTGGTCCCACCTTCGATGGGAATCGAAAATTCTGCTCATTCTATCTTTCCTTTCTTCTCACCAATGTGAATAACGTCACATGTCTGAAGTGGAAGCTACTAATGCATGTAATAGAGAGAGAAGGTGTCTCACAACAAGGGCGGCATGGTAGCACAGTGGTTAGCACTGCTGCTTCACAGCTCCAGGGTCCTGGGTTCGATTCCCGGCTCGGGTCACTGTCTGTGTGGAGTTTGCACATTCTCCTCGTGTTTGCGTGGGTTTCCTCCGGGTGCTCCGGTTTCCTCCCACAGTCCAAAGATGTGCGGGTTAGGTTGATTGGCCAGGTTAAAAAAAATTGCCCCTGAGATGCGTAGGTTAGAGGGATTAGTGGGTAAATATGTGGGGGTAGGGCCTGGGTGGGATTGTGGTCGGTGCAGACTCGATGGGCCGAATGGCCTCCTTCTGCACTGTAGGGTTTCTATGATTTCTATAAAACAAGACATTCTCAGTCAAATGAAAGTAGAAGCATTTCTTCCATTTAGACTATAGTATAGAGATATTAGTGGGTAGCATCTGTATAGCTTCAGCACCCGATTTTCCTCAGTTGAGTTCCTTTGATTCCACTATGTTTCTTGAACCAGCATCATTTGCAAATTTGATCAATTTTCATTCAGTTTCCAAATCAAAATAATCGATAAAAGAAACAGAAATGTGGGTAATCCCATCATAAGTCCTTGCCCCCATTTTCCCCTGTACCAGAGCCTAGCTCTTTTAGCAAATATCTATAGTTTTGTACTCTTCAGTCAATGTCTTTTCCATGTTCAAACTGATAGCTTTTAATTTGGAGTTTCATCACATGTATTTTAGAAGTCTACATAAACCATTAAATCAGAAAATGCTCTTAATATTCAATTGGTCTGCCAGCATCTGTGGAGAGAAAAACAGAGTTCACATTTCAGGCTGATGATCTTTTTGTCAGAACAAGGTATGCAAATCTACAGGCTACTTTGCCCTGGCTAGTGTTTCCATGATTGCTGTTGGAGCAACTTTCAATCAGGCAAGTGTGCCATCACAACCTGACTTGTGCCTTGCAGGTGGTGAAAGGCTTTCAGTCAAGAGATGACTCACTTGCAACAGAAAGTCCAGCATCTGACCTGCTCTTATATTTATATAGCTAACCAAGTTAAGTTTTCGGTCTGTGATGATCTTCAGTATGTAGATCATAGGGATTCAGTGGTGGTAATGCCATTGAATATAAAGGGCAGTGAATTATATTTTCTCTTGTTGGAGATGGTCATTACTTGGTACTTGTGCAAATGTTACTTACCTACATCAAGAGGATGGAATTTAATTTTGTTGATGCACTACTCATTTATGACGAGTAGCATTTCATCAATTCATATAATTAGAAAGTCCTCACATGGTTTCTCTCAGTATGAATACTTTATAATGTTAAACCAAAGTGTCAGAGAGCTTGGAAACTGGAGGTACAAGAGGGATAACTAACCAGATGTCAGGGAGTGCAAAATGTCAGAAGCACCTCCCAAAATATGAGAGTAGTATCCAAGTCTTAGATAGATTTGACTTTACAAGAAGTTAAGACCAGCTGAATGAATATAGAGTTGTGCCTGGAACTTATACTTCTCTTTATCGATGCTGACTGATCTGGTGTCTGTTTTCAATATTTTCTCTTCATGTTTCAAACATTTACAGTTTTGTGTTTTTGTTTCACATGGAGTGTGGCACAATAAATTAAGAAGAGGAGCTGTGTAACGCTGAATGCCAGTTTAATTTGGGGAAAACAACTGTACAGTTCTATTATCATCAAGCCAAATTCCTCATATTGTCCCCTTTGCTAGTCTCTTCACTAGACTATTCTCCAGGGTAGCTGTCTGTGGCATTTCTGCTGGCTCTTAGAATGAGCATTGCATATTACGATGGAGAATGACATATACGAGAGCAGCCCATTTTCTGCTATGGAGGTGAAGTCAGTCTTGGGCAGGAATGCAAAGTGGGCAGCGGTGGAGTGGCAGCTTGATTTACAGCCAATACTAATCATTTGAACTTTAGACAATAAAAGCATTGAATTAAATACCATTAAACACCACATCCTACCTTCTTAATGGAAGCGAAAGCCTTGCAGGTTATATGAGGAGAGGGCTGTTCAGTATCACCAGTTTTACACCATTGCTCAAAATTCAACTTACCATCATTTATTTCAATGTATTATCACATTGTTCAGAGTGCAAGACCTATGCAAAAATAAAACGCCAAAGATTAATTTTAACCCCCTTCTCCCCTTCCCCCAATCCCTTTGTGAAGCTTTTATTGCAGTGATTGCACATAAGGCGAAGGAATACTTCCAGATGAAGAGGGAATTGATAGAAAGTAATTCACTCTGACACAGACGAGGTCGTAGTGCCGAAACAATAGGAACAAAGGATAACAATTTCATGCCAACAAACTCATGCAAAATTTATAACAGCTGAGTTTGGAGACTCTTAAATATGGTGATGCTTTTCTGTGCATGTAGCATATGCAGCAAATAAATAATATGCTTGTGTCATGATTAGCTGTAATCCATTGCTGCCAATTAAATTATATTCCCAGGAATTGAACATTTCAAATTGTGCTGTCCCACAATGTTGTCGGTGCTATATCAATTATAAAGTAACTGCAATTGCTCTTGTTTATTTAAATTGAAGAAAATATGGTCCTTTTGGAGATATTGCAGATCCAGTCTATCTTCATTCCCATACAATGGAAAATGGCAGTTTAATTAATGTTTGTTTTAATACAATAAAATTGAAATAAGATCAAAACTGTATACATGAAATATAAGGTGGGAATGGTATTTAATCATGCTTTAATGTGAGCTGTGTTAGAGATCGAGTGTAGATTAGCATCACCTCATGAAATTCAATTTACATTTAAATTAAAAACTTAAAATAATTTATCAGGTAAAACATACCTCGGGAAATATTAAATTTTAATACAGCCATGTGTTTGTTCTTGTAACTGAAAATCACCTCAGCAGATAGGCTTGAATAGAGCTTATAAAATAATAATTAACGTACGTCTTTCCCTTATCACTTATTCCTTCATCCTTCCACTGTATTCTGCAGTTAACATGCTTCTTGCATCTGAGAGACACACAGCAGGATGTATCCCACAAGCTGGCCTTGCTTGATCCTCTGTTCTGTCTAGGAATGACAGATCCAACACCACACGGACTACAACATTTCAAGAATGCATCCCACCACCACTTTCTCAAGGACAATTAGGGATGGGCAAAAGATGTCAACAATGATTGCATCACATGAAAGAATAATTTTAAAATAACTACAGGTTTTAATATGTTCTTATCAAAAAGAATGAATCTCCATCTCAGTGGTTCATGATATGAAATCAGTATTAGGATCACTGCTTTGTATGTGTGTCTTGCATATTGGAATAGAAAGTAACATTTCAAAATTTGCCAATGATACCAAACTTAGAAATGTAACAAACAATGGGGATGATACCAATCGACTGCAACAGGAGATAGTTAAGCTTGCAGAATGGACAGACAAGTGACAGCTAGCCTTTAATGCTTAGAAATGTGTGGTGATGCATTTTGGCAGAAGGGATCAGGAAAGGCAGTATATGCTTAATGGCACATATCTACAGAGTGGTTCATGTTGGGGTTCATTTATACAGATCTTTGAAGATGGCAGAATATATTGAGAAAGTAATTAGCAAAGCATTTAGGATCTTCAGCTTCCTAAAGAGAAGTATTCAGTTCAAAAACCAGAAATTATGCTGAATTTATATATTGCTCTGATTAGGTCACAATTAGAATAACATGTCTAGTTTTGATCATTATATTTTAAGAAAGATGTGAGGGTCCATGACAGGGTGCAGAGGAGATTACTGGAATGGATCCAGGGATGAAAGATTTTAGCTACAAAGTGTGGTTGGAGAAGCTGGCATACTTTGGAGAAAGTCTCAAGGCCCAACAAGGTGAAATAGCAACCATTGAGCTTGAGTGAAAGCTACTTGAAAGCAGCAAGGCCAAAGCCAGACCAGTAAAATTTAAAGAAGTTCAGAAAAGGCCCCTAGAATCTGAAATGAATTCCCTAAATATCTCTGAATTAAACATGGACCAGAAAAGTCCTAAAACAGATAAACGATCATTGAGGGAGATGCCCCGCATAGCTGAAAAGCCTGAAGGAAAAATGGTTCTTAGTCCAGAAAGGAAAATGGTAAGCACTTGCCTGAAGTATGGCTGGCAGAAGTCTTCTTTCTCACATTAAATAAGGACCAAGAGGGTTCCCAAACTGTTAAGTAGATAGGGAGTGAGTTGCTTCCCCTGTCAAAAAACCACAAGGGCATGTAGCTGAAACTGCACCTCCAATTGGGGGCAGAAGGGTTCCAAGGGACATGAAACAAGTTGAGAAATCACCCACTTCCAAGCCCCAGATAGGAAGCCAGTGATTACCCTGAACAGCAGCACAAAGAACAAAACAGCACAGGAACAGGCTCTTTGGCCCACCAAGCCTGCTCCGACACGTAGTTTCTAACCCTCTGTTCACCTGCTGTTTATGTGTTTTTGATTTGATTCATTATTGTCACATGTATTAGTATACAGTGAAAAGTATTGTTTCTTGCACGCTATGCAGACAAAGCATATCATTCATAGAGTACATTGGGGAGAAGGAAAGGAGAGGGTGCAGAATGTAGTGTTACAGTCATAGCTAAGGTATAGAGAAGGATCAACTTAAAATAAGATAGGTTCATTCAAAAACCTGAGGGCAGCAGGGAAGAAGCTGTTCTTAAGTCGGTTGGTACTAGACCTCAGAATATTGTATCCTTTTCCCGATGGAAGAAGGTGGAAGAGAGTATGTCCGGGGTGCGTGGGGTCCTTGATTATGCTGGCTGCTTTTCTGATACACCTTGAACGTTGCTAACCTGCCTCCTTCCACCACCTCCACTAGCAGCGTGTTTCAGACACCCACCACCCTCTCTGGGAAAAACTTTCCCTGCACGTCTCCTCTAAACTTATCACCTGTCACCTTAAATCTGCGCCCTGTTGTAATTGACTCTTCCACCCTGGGAAAAAGCCTCTGACTATCCAAACTACCTATGCCTCTCATAATTTTGTAGAATTTTATCAGGTCACCCCTCAGCCTCCATCTTTCCAGTGAAAACAATCCTGGTTTATCCAACCTCTTCTTTATGGTGAATTTAAATGTGGATCAGAAAAGTTCCCAACCTGGCTAAGAAAGTGTGAGGGTGAGGCCTCAGTTGGTTGAAAAGCTACCAGGAGGTACAGCAAGAGATGACCATCCATCAGAGGGCAGTAGAGGCCCAAACGATTATCCTCCAACTGACCAGCAGAGGGACCCCAACCAGGTTGGATCCCATGCTCACCCACTATAATGCAGAATTGCAAGGTGACCAGAGCGACTGGGTCCTATGATTGCATGGCCTAACACCCATCAAGTGAGATGTCAAGTGATGCCCCCAGAGCAGCTTGACCATCACTCGCCCCCTGAGTACTAACAATTCTGTGAAACCCCCAGACCCTTTTGACAATACTTCATCAGGACATTGGAAACACTGACCCCCAGCAGAGGGAAGTCAAAATTCCAGGACCTAATAGACCGAATTAACAGATTAATTTTCAATCCTCCCAAAGTCACCTAAGCTTTCCCGAATCACAGGATTTGATTTTTTTTGGTGGATATGTCCAGGGTATGAACCTCAAAAAGAAAATGTAGCATGGAACCTCCATTGTCCCTGCTAACTGTGTGTCAGATGTACCAGTATTAATGAACAAATGCATGTGGACTTCTTCATCCCCTATTCTTCTATCCCTAAGAGCACACAAAACAAAATAAAAGTAATAAAATAAAACTCATTTTTTTGCTCCAAAAGTGGAGGTGTGTCATGCCAAGAAGACATGAAAGAAAATATATATCTCTGTATCATCCTGGTTACTTTATAAAACTATTTTTTAATGAAAAGAAAATGGATAAAGACTCTCGGCTGACTGAAGCAATGACTGGCTATGATTTACACAGGGGGAATTCCTAGCCATCAGAAAGCCACAGTAACCTTATTATTTTTAAAGAGATGATAACGTTCACTGTGACTGCAGAAGTCAAATTCCAAGGAAAAATCCAAAGGCACTTTACTTTTCTGAGGCAAAGCCCTGTCCAACAGAGACAAACCATCTGTGAAGACAAAGATCCCTGAAACATCTGGTATATTTATTAATGGGTGAAACAGTAACCATCTCCAGAATCCAGAAATATCCTGACCCTCTTCTACACTTTTCTACTAGAACATCTGAACTTCTGTACCAGTGTCCGCTGCAAAACTAATTCTCCCATTGTGGAAGTCAAGGCTACTGGAAAAGTGAATAACCCCGCATTTGTTTCAGCCTGCTAACCTCTCTGAAAACTCTTGATTCTGGATTCTCATGTAAAACTACCCCTTCTCAGCCTTTTTACTAAGATCAAGTGTCAGATCAAGTCCAAGATGTGCGTTATCTTGTCAGCTTGGATCTTGTTTGTCTTTTTTGTGGGGACCATGAATTTGATTCAGTTGAATTTCGAATTTGGAACAAACAAAGAATGGATTTGGGTTTGCTTGGTCCACTCTGAGAATTGGCTTTGTAACTTTAAGAATGGAGTAAAAAATTTAAAGTAAAAACATTTTGTCTGTGTTCTTTGCCCTGTTCCTCTGTTTTCCCTATCCCACTGTTATCGTGTGTGTGTGTGTGTGTGTATTTACTGAGGGGAGGGGATGTGGGGTGGGGAGCGGGGGCTGGTTGTGTGGGTGAGGTGGGGGATGTTGCCAACCCCAAAACCCCTTCCTGTGTTTTGAGTGTGTGTTTAACAAACTAACCCTCTGAATTTACCCTATCTCAAATTTGCTATGGGGTCATTAATAAATGACTGGATCACTCCAAAACTGAAGTGTTGGGGAAAATAATTATAAAGGGAGAAATCAAAAATCGAAAACACCTTTCTGTTTACAGATGGATGGTGAGGAGAGAAATCAAGGTTGTTTTAAGATAACACTCCCACTCACCTGTAACACCATATACATCACCACAGTCAAAATGTTCACATTTACAGCATATACAACAATAACAAGATACAAATACATCAGTACAAATGGATTGTTATATGTTTGAATGGGATGGATGGATGGAGAGAGGGAGGGAGGGAGGGAGGGAGGGTGAGGTCATGAGCATTAACTTGAAGGAGAGAAAGGGAGAGGTATACAAGTCATAATGTATTGATTGGTAAGAAGGCTGAATCCTCAAGTTATATGCTGAGATAATTACTATACATGAGTTTCCACGTTTAGAGAAAGAGACTGCTGATTAAAAAGGGGGAGCATGAAGGGTGAGTTTTGAGAGCAGCACTTTAGGGCATAAAAAAGTGAATAATATAAGAGACCAATAATCAGATATTTGCTGTTATTTATCACTAAGAATATTTATTAAAGAGAAAAGTTTTTTTTTTAGAATTGAACAAAATTTTTGCCCAGCTGATTTGTATATACAGGGTTATTGATTTGCACCACCTGGGCCTGTGCTTTATTGATTTATGCACTAAAGCAGCATCCTGCAATCTCTCTCTATTTAAATAATATTCATTTTTCTATTCTTCTCACCAAAATGCACAAATGCACATTTTGCAACTTTAAACTTCATCTGCTAAATTTTATGTCCTCTCACATAACCCATCACTATCTTACTGTGTCCTCCTCATGGCTTGCTTTCCAAACTATCAGCAAACCTGGCTGCATGCAGAATTAATAAAGGGGACTCAGTGGATATCATGTGCTTGGATTTTCAGAAGGTGTTTGATAAATTCCCCCACAGGAGGTTGATTAGCAAAATTAAAGCACAAATGGGATAGAAGTGACATGAATTAAGGATTAGTTAGCAGGCAGAAAACAGAGAGCAGGAGTAAATGGGTTATTCTTGCTTTGGCAGCCTGTGTCTAGTGTGGTATCGGAAGGATCAGACTTGGGCCCCAGCTGTTCACAGTACAATGATTTACATGTGGGGACCAAATGCAATATTTCCAAGTTTGTGGTGAAACTAAACTAGAATCATAGAATCCCTACAGTACAAAAAAAGCCAGTCTGCACTAACTTTCCAAAAGAGTCGCCACATATCCCTGCACATTTACCATGGCTAATCTACCTAACCTGAACATCTTTGGACACTAATGGGCAATTTAGCATGGCCAAGCAACTTAACCTGCATATCTTTGGACTGTGGGAGGACACTGAAGCACCCAAAGGAAACCCACGCAGACACGGGACGAACATGCAACCTCCACACAAACAGTGGCTCAAGGTCAGAATTGAACTTGGGTCCCTGGCGCTGTAAAGCAGCAGTGCCACCGTGCTGCCCATAGGTGGGAAGGTGTGTTGTGAGGAAGACTCAAAGCGGCAAGGGTATTTGGACAGATTTAGTGACTGGCCAAGATGGAATATAATATTGAAAAATATGAGGCTATCCACTTCAGTGGGGAAAACACATTTGTAGAATATTTCCCAAATGGTGAGAGATTAGAAAGTGCAGATGTAAAATAGGACTTGGATGTCCTCATCAAAAAGTCACTGAAAGCTAACATGCAAGTGAAGCAAGCACTAAGGAATGATAATGCTATATTCGTCTTTATTGCAACAGGATTTGAGTACTGAATTTACAAATTCTCGTTTCCGTTGTATGGAAACTTGATTACATTGCACCTGGAGTACGACATGCAGTTTTGCTTCTCTTAACCTAGGAAGGATGTTATTGCTGTAGAGGGAGTGCAGCAAAGGTTCACCAGATTTGTTCCTGGTTGGTGGGATTTCCTATGAAGAGAGATTGGTGAAATTGGGCCCTATTCTCTCGACTTCTGAAGGATCAGAGGTGATCTGATTGAAACTCACACAGTATTTAAAAGGGATAGACAGGATAGATATGTGGGTGAGATGTTCCCCCAGTTGGGAAGTCCAGTACCAGGGGACACAATTTCAAAGTAAGGGGGTAGCCACTTAGGACCAAGATGAGGAGAAAATGTTTTACTCAGAGGGTTGTGAATCTTTGAAAGTCTCTACGCCAGAGGCTGTGGAAGATCAGGCATTGATTATGTTCAAAGCAGAGATTGACAGATAGCTAAATACCAATGACATAAAAGGATATGGAGATAATGGGGGGAAAAGCATTGTAGTGAATGATCAGCAATAATCATATTGAATAGTGGAGCAGGCTCAATGGGTTGAATGGGCTACTCCTGCTTCTATGTTCCTAGGTTCCAATACACCCAATCCCTTCATCCAAATCATTAATGTGGTTTGTAA